>NC_050453.1:8777999-9113097 GCF_903995425.1 Onychomys torridus | reverse complement strand
GCAGAAAGTATGGCGAACTCTTTTTGCTAGCTCATTCACAAACTCAGGCCTATCTAGCTTTCTTATGCATCCCAGAACCACCTACCTAAAGATTGTGCCACCCGGGGTGGATTGGGCCTTTCTATGGCAATTAGCAATTAAGAAAGTCCCCTATAGACATGCCCACAAGCAAACCTAACCTAGGCAATTCCTCAGTTGAGGGTTCTCTCTCAGAGAACTCTAGTCTATGTCAAATAGACAACCCAAAGTAGGATGTATACAAGATAGATGATAGATAGGTAGATGATAGATAGATAGATAGATAGATAGATAGATAGATAGATAGATAGATAGATAGATAGAATATATAAGAATATACATCTCTTTCTAGGCTCTCCTTCAACTTGGTATGCCAGACTTTGTTGACTACCATGGGAGGCCTTACACACTCTGAGGAGTGGATGGGGGTAGAGTGGGAGGGAGGTGAGGAGGCAGGAAAAGGGGAGGAAGGGGGAACTGGGGTTGATATGTAAAATGAAAAAAATTAATAAATAAATATATTTAAAAAAAGAATATACATCTTTTAAAAAAACAAAACCTAGCCATGCAGTCTACCATTATGAAAAACTGATAATTCTAGATTGGAAACCAGAAGTGGCATGGATGAAGACTTAGCCTTATTTGTAGGGCTTATGTAAAAAATAAAAATAGATCTGCAGTAAATATACAGAACATTCACATCTGTTCTGTTTTAGTGCACACACAAGTGTCTGCTATAATTATCTGAAATGTTTTTCATTTTCAAATACTACTGAAATGATAGATAATGGAATGAGGATTATAATTTACCACTGAACCTTGGAAGAAGACACTGGGAATCTTTAAATATAATATTGTGACCATTCTATCCAGCTGCCCTTCTCTCTTCAGGCTGTAGCCAGGAAAAAAAAAAAAGTCTTCCTCCATCTTGCCACGCTCTTCTCCCTCCCCACTTCTCCAGTAAAAGGAGTGAAGGGCAGGGTGGGCAGAGTAAATGTGTCAAACTTTAAAGCAGATTGTCTTAGCTTTGGTCTTCTGTCCTCTCCTCCAAACCCTCCCTGGTTCATGCTCTTTTCCAGTTAAATAGTATTTTAGTGTATGAAATGGCATTTTTGCCTTCTCCAGATAAGTTCTTCTCTAAAAACAAACTTGAGGAGTTTTGAAGTGTCAGGTAGTCAGGTAGTCAAGTACAAAATACAAAAGTGAAAAACGTCTGACCATAGGTTATAAAACCCCAACGCTCCAGGCCTTGCGAACAAGTGTGAACACAACCTCTTCCCTCTCAGTGGGGTGTGAATTTGGAGCTGAGCATGTTTGTCATCT
Source organism: Onychomys torridus (assembly GCF_903995425.1). NCBI lineage: Eukaryota > Metazoa > Chordata > Mammalia > Rodentia > Cricetidae > Onychomys > Onychomys torridus. The sequence continues at coordinate 9,111,756 of NC_050453.1, read as the reverse complement.
GGTGATGGAGTGAAGATACAGCAGAAGATCCCTTTCTTAGATTAGCGTGTGTGCTGTACTTCCTTAAGGCTTCCCCAGAGTTTTGGTTGACCTGCCTTGGCTCCGTCCTCCTCACCCTGCCCACCCTGCCCATTCAAACCTTTCAACCCTGGCTGATTCCTCTTCATCTCAGAGAATTTCTTTTAAAGAACTGTCCATGGCTGGGCATTTTTTTCTGTCTCAGTCTGGCATCAGAATGCATGGCTTCTAAGTCAGAAGCAAAGGCTAAAGAGTCGTCCTGCCTCTGTGTGTATTCACCCAGTAGAGAACTTGGACTAAACAGTGTATAGACAGGTACCAAACCGATCTGACCCTTGGCCTTGATAAATGTGTCCTCAGTGTAATTCTCAGTGTAAACACAAATGCCAGAGGTAATCAGTGGCTGTGCCACCATGCAAAGTCTACCACTTCAAGTAGAAGACACTTTTGCTATCAAATTTTTGGGTAAAACTGGTAATTTTATCCCTAAAATTAGAATGTTTGCAATATACATTTGTAATATACAAGTGTAAATTAAAAACAGCATTAATATGAGGTTCCAATCCAAGGCTAATGCCATCATGTTTATCTTGATTCATTTGTCATATCACACTCTAAGGAAACCTGTTGAGCATGTTTTCAAAGTTTACTCTCTGTGTAGACTTTTAATATACGCTGTATGTTTCTACATTGATGGTCAGGGTTTTACATAAAAAGAAGAGTTTGGGGCTCAGGAGATGACTCAGAGGTTAGGAACATTTGCTGCTCTTCCAGAGGCCTGGATTAAGTTCCCAGCATCCACAGGGTGGCTCAGAACTGTTTGTAACTCCAACTTCAGGGGATGTGATGCCCTCTTCTGGCCTCTGTGGGCATCCACAGATTATATACACCTATGCAGACACATATGCATAAATAAAAATGAAAATAAACAAGGGGGCGTTTTACCCACCAACAACCCATGTTTGCCCTCTTGAATGTTCTATTTCCCCTGTGAACAGTATGGACGAGTGGCAAAGCCTTCCATCATGCTACGCCAAATTTGTATTTTCTCCATATTTCTCATTCAGCACTGGGGTTTGAGCTTAAAAAGCCAAGTTTTGAAGGTCCAGGCACCAAACAGCAACTTGGCTTTGCTCCTTCCTTAGCCAGTCCTACTGTCCCTGCAATGCTACCAGAACATCTGTACAGATCCCCTTCACATCATGTGTGCTCCATCATGAATCAGCTAAGGGATGGCAGGCCAATTCTAGAGTCTTCTCTTGGTGTGATTCTATCCCAGTCACGTCAGATCCTACTGGAGTCTGAATTCAGTTCTGAGTACCAGTTTTAAGAGATGGTTCACAAACTAAACTTTATATCTCTAGCTCATAACCACAGTCTTAAGAAGAAATGATCGTATTAACTGGGCTCAATTAGCTTGGAGAAATCACACCAAGAGAAGCCCTATTACAGTCTTCAAATGTTGGTGTTAATAGCAAGAAGAATTATACACAAAAGAAAGCCAGGGAAGGGCAATGCTGTGCCTCAAATCCTGCCTGTCTGGAGTCACTATAAAGCAGGCAGAAGGCAAGCTCTTTTCCTTCATCCTGTTTGCCTAACAAGAGACATGACGATTAAAGGAGCCTCCCTTTTCTCTCTGTAGAGACTGCAGAAGTTAATCACCACAGACAATGCTGGACCGTTATCACTAAAAAGATGACACCACAGAATCTACCCCTGTCTACCACTAGCTCCCCGGAGTGTTTCCCTGTCATCTCTGGAAACTCAAAGTCCTCCTCCTTTGCTTGAGACTTTTCTGGAATCTTCTAATCCTGTTAGATGCTGTCTAAGTGCAAGTTCCCAGAACCCTCTGAGTTCCTCAGCACTGGGTGCTCTTCTGTGTGTGCCTTGTGTGTATATTCTCCTCATTTTTCTCCAGTTAATCTCTCTTTTATTAGTCTAGTTTAGGGCACCTCAACCAGTGAATGGACTTGTGATGGGTAGAGGAGGATGGTTTTTCTCTTTTCTATCAGGTATGGACTCAGATGCTGGAGCAATACCATGGTTCAACTCTTTCAGCCTTAGGAAAGGTGCAAAACTAATCTATGTCTTAAGTTCTTCCTCTAAAAAAATGTGTATTAATAGCAATATTTTACTACACAGTTTCTGTGGAGTTACACACACACACACACACACACACACACACACACACACACAGTCTAATTGCACTAGTTCAAGAAGTTGAAGTCGCTCTAAGATAAAGATAGTTTCAGAGAGGACTCCCTGACAATGTAGGGGTTGCCTTTGCTGGAAGCCATCAGGTGACAATAAGCAGAGTATCTGTTGGTAATACCACACAGAACAGACCCCAGGCTGGTGTCCCGGCACGGATCATTTCTCAGATCCCAGCAAAGCCTAGAACTCCATGCATCTACAGAACCACCTCTCTAATTACCTCCAAGCTTCAGCAATTTGAATGTTTGGTCAGAGGGGAGTTGTTTGCAAAATTGACCAATAAACAAAATCCCACAGGGCAGTAGCCTGGAAATCTTCCCTGTGCGGTTGGTGATGTCTTCATTCCATACCCAACCACAGGCGCGAACACACTGGCTGAGAAGGCTACAGCACAGTTCCCACCCTCCTTGGGCCTCACACTGAAAATTCTTTGTTAGCTACCCAATGAGGGAGCCACTGCCAGTCCCTGCTGGAAACATGTCTCGACCTTAGATGGACTGTGTTTTCCTTGATGCTAACAATGACTAGCCTTCAGGCCTAAAAAGGAGACTGTATATCTGAGATCTTGTGATGTACTACCTAGGGTCAATAGTGCCTCCTAAAAAAAACCACAAACCCAACAGTTTTTTGCTTAAAATATATACATAGCTTCAAGTAACTAGGTTCAAGGACTTATCCCTATTTAATTTTTAAAATGCCTCAACCATTTATCTATGTTACAGATTTTAAGGCCACAAACAAGGACTCTATAAGTCCAGTTTGGAAACTGGTCATCCAAATCACTTTCCTTGCTAATTTTTTTGTTTGTTTATTTATTTGTTTTGTTTCTTCATTTTTCTTTTTTGCCTCTTTGCCAGTTGAAGCCTGTGGGATCCTCTTGAGATCTCTCTTCTTCCCCTGGCTTAGTGACTTACACATCTTACATTCAGTCCTTTAAATGTGCCATCTCTGCATCCTCTTCCTTCTTTCCTCAGAGTCTTAAGCCTCTGTTCTTACTTAGCATGCTTTTCCCCATGTAGCCATGTATTTTCTGAAATTCAGATACCATTCACTACCACACACTGGGAAGTTTCTAAGGTGGGGATAATGATGTAGGATTGAAAAGTGCTTCTATATAGCACTGCCCCTCGGTTTGGACACTTTATGAGCACAGTTCACATTTGCCCTTCCTTCAGTGGTGCACATTGCATGCATTCTGGACTTAAATGAAATATGCCACTTTTGCCACAGAAATCCAGTCACTGAATTATAATGAAATAGACATTTTTTAGAAGTAATTCTGCATTGTGCTGTGTCTATTGCCCTTAAGGGCTGGTGTGCACACTTGCATTGACTGATAAATTGAGGCAGCCTTAGTTCTGGTTTTGTCCTAAATACCAAGTGGAAGGTTCCAACTGCATGATGTCTCTATAAAGTCCCCCTCCAAACCTGTCTAAATGAACTCCATGCTGTCTGATTCCCATACCATCAAGACATTCTGCAGATTCAGAAATCCAACTTCATTTAACCTTTTCTTGCCCTGATCCTTAATAGTTCCCCTACAGTCAGCAAACTGGAATGTGCCACAGACTTCTCCCATTAGCAAGTCCCTCCTCTGCCCTTCCCTTCACACCCACACTTAAACCTTCCCACCCTAAGGTCTGGATGACAACAAATGTCCATCTGTTCTTGACACCTCTGACCTCCTTCCTCTGGAATCAGTGTATTTTACCTGTAAACCTCCCAAAAAACAAGATTTCATGAATTCATGAATTCTCCACTGAGTATTTTTTGAGCATCAACATAGGTAGACCAGCAGGGTACCCACAGTAGATACCCAACAAATGTTTGTGAGACATTTGTGAGTCTCCTACTTTTTTAGATTTAATGCACATTTGCTGAACAGCTAGAGACTGATTATCCTTTCTAGGGGGAAGTGAACCACATGATCTAGGTTGCAAAATTCCTTGGTCTAACAGTGCAGCATGTTAAAATTGTTCCTCAGGGGCCACCATAAGCCCTTACACAACTGTTATCAATGCTTCCATGTGCCTTTCCAGTTTTCCACAGCACAAAGCATAAAGTCAAGGGAATGAAAGAGGAATAAAGACCTTCTTATCCTCACTATTTATTTTCCTAGCCTGCACCTCCACATGGGGTCAATCTGACAAATGAAAGAAGCATGGAGATGTTGTTTCTTAAAACTCATCAAATAAGCCTTTGACCAAAAACATATCACCTCCCAAGCCACCTTCATAATGAAATTCTCAAGTTAGTCTGGGAATTAAAAGCATCAAGAGTGTACCCCAAAAATGCTATTAGGGAAACCATATGAACCATTACTGGCCTTTAATTCCTCCCTCCCCATCTGGCTGTGTTCAGGAACCCTTCCATTATTTGACAGTTGCTCACACAGCATCTCTCCTCACTCCACAGCCAGGCATTATGTGACACAGCATGCAGTTTTGTGCAAGCTGAACAGTGGGCATCTCTAGACATCACTAGAGACTGCATGCATACTGCGTCTCATAATATCTTTACTTTCTTCTCTTATTCTTATTGTGGAAAGGAAGTAGAGAAGGGCAGCAGGGTGGAAAGGAAGGAAGTGAAGTGGAAAGGAAAGGAAAGGGAAAAAAGTAAGAAGGAAAAAAGGGAGAGGGAAGAAGGGAGGAAGGAGTGGAGGGAGGGAAGAAGGGAAGGAAGGAGGGAGGGAGGGAGGGAAGAAGGGAAGGAAGGAGGGAGGGAGGGAAGAAGGGAAGGAAGGAGGGAGGGAGGGAGGGAGGGAAGAATGGAAGGAAGGAGGGAGGGAGGGAGGGAAGGAAGAAGGTAGGACAAAGGAAAGGAAAATTAATCTGATACTATAGTATATTATATATTATTTTAGCTAGTAAGATATCATTGTATTGCACATTACATAATAAGGTAATATTTTATATACATAAGATATATATTATCTTTATAAAGTTATAAATCTGGGCTAGGAAGCTAGTTCAGTAGGTAAGAGTGCTTGTTGCATGAGCATAGGGTCTGAGTTTTCAAATCACCATGTAAAGGGCTCAGCTTGTTTGTGAATGCGCCAATGACCCAGCACTGTGGCACACAGAGGCAGATAGATCCCTCCAATGTATGGCCTGCCAGTCTGCCTGAAACAGTGAGTCCCAAGATCAGTACAGGTTCCTATCTGAAGGATGCAAGGGTAAGGTGGCCAAAGCAGACCCTGTTCTGGCTTCCACATGCACACACACACACACACACACACACACACACACACACACCCTCCACATGAGTGTGCACACACACATATCACACGTGTGCACATACACTGCACAGGCATATTTACAACCCTCCACACTCCTCCCCAGCCCTCCATACTTCTCCACAGACACACAAATTAGCTTGTGCTTCTTGTCCAAACAGAATTTCTAGAATGGAAAGCATCAGTCCTGTCTACTGTTCAACTTGTACCCAGTGCTTTTGCTTGCTGTGAGGGATATCTGAGACAATCAGTCATAAAGAAGAAAGGTCAATTTTGACTGACAACTCCCAAAATTCAGACCATCATCAATTAGCTCTGTTTGCGGCTTGGAGCAAGACAGCACACAATGGTGGGAGCGTTTGGTGGGACACAGCCACTGAGCTCAGGGAAGTCAATGAAAAGCAGAGACTGAATCCCACAGCCCATATTTGATGTCACTCCCGCTTTGGGTTTAAGACTGGTCACAATCACACACTGGGTCCAACCCCTTAAAGAGTCCACCACCTCCCATTGACACCAAGCTGGAGACCAAGTTCTCAACACACGATCCCCCAGGGACACTTAAGATCCAAACAAGATCAATGATACTTGGTCAGTTTGTACCCCTAACTCAAAAGTGTACTTGGTTTGTAGTGCTAGGAATTAAATATGGCCTCATGTACAGCTGGGCCAATGCTCAAGCTTTAAGCTATATCCCTAGTCCCCAACTCAAGCATTCTTTCCTTCTATTCTGACTCATAGCCACTCTGTCCATCCTCACCTAAATCCTGTCTCTCCCATGAAACCTTTCTAAACTATTGGAATATCAGTGTCCTCTCTCCTCTGAACTCTTCCAACAGTTAGTGTACAGGCTGCTTACTTGACCTTTGCAGAACTAGTTTGTTAATATGCATGCTTTCTTTTGGAGAGATTATGATGTTCTTAGTGATGGGGACATATTCTGCCATGGTTTTTGTGTCCTTCATTAAAAGCCCATTGGTTTTTGAGAAAATTCCAAGGAAGTTACATACTTACAGTTGCCTTTCCGTGTACCTGTAAGAATTTTATAATTAATTCACCAAAAAAGAACAATGGATACAATTGATTCTCAGCCATGAGAGAAGTGGTTACTCAGCTGAGCCAGTGAAAGGAAGATGAAGTCGTGAGACCCAGAGTTAGAGGCATTCAATCGAAGTGGGTGTGAGATGCACAGAGCAAACAGAGACATTCTGGAATACGAATTGTTGCTAATTCAGAAAAGTTAACACTTAATTTAAAAAGAATTTGTTGCACCAATATTGGGAAGTATCTTGGACATATGAGCATTACTCTAAACCCTGAAGAAGGTAGGCAAGGATCACAGCCTACCAGAGCCTCAGGGTGGTCCATGTTCAGGAGTTTCATATGCTCTCACTTTGTGATTCTCCTTGGATCCAGCCAAGCATGCTCTTGAACATGTATAATCATTTGTGATTCTTAGAGACTCTGAGCCACTTGTATAAACTTCTTAGGGACTTAGCCCGAAACTGTAATGTAATGACACAGAGAACAAACAGTAATGATCTGATTGTTGTTCAGAATGTTTCTGACTCAAAGACATGGTCAGCCTCCAGGAATATCTGCAGCTGCCAAGCATGGAAAAACCTAGACTCTCATTTCACTCTTGGTTCCAGACTGGCTGAAAGACCCCGGGAGAGTCACTCAGCTTCTCAGAGCCTCACAGTCTTCCATTAACAAAATGAGAAGAGCGAACCAGATATCATCTCAAAGTTGGTGTCACTGTTGGTGTCCTGGGGGCCATAGGGAAGGAGGCTGGGGTGCAGAGCCACCCTCTTTGCCTCAGATCCCACCCATGCCCCATTAATGGGGAGACAGATACAAACCATCCTGAAGTTAGAAGTTGAGGAATTGGGTGTCCATCCACTGAGAGGAGCAGCCTTTACAGTCAGTCTCTTTCCAGCAAGTTTAACAGACAAGATTTGATGATGGCAGTTAGGAATGCCTGCATGTAAGAGTGTGGTCTTCCTTCTACGTCTTCTATATACAATAAGAAGGCCCCAAAGAGCTATCAACACCTACGGCATTCTTTCCATGTGGTTTTGTTTGCTTGTTTGCCTCAGTAGTGATACTATAGTGGGGCATGGCTTTAGTAGCAGCAGGGCTGGTTCCTGAGCTCTTCTGAACGCCCATGGTCACAGATCTACAGGGAGACTATAAACTAAAGGGAGGTGCATGGCCCAACAAGACCATTGAGAATTGCCCCACATAATTTTTCTGTATTTGAAAAACAGCCATGCAAGAAAAAAAATTGAAACTTCAGCTTATGAGTTGGCAGAGAATTGTGGGGAAAGTTTTGGATGGAAGGAAAGCCAGTGAATATTGGTCTTTTGGCCCTGCCTTTTTATAAAAGGCAGACATGACTCTTCCTTTCGTGAAGTATGGCTGGGCAGTGCTTAGAGAACTCCCTGGTTTGCTTTTGCTCTACTCAGCTAACTAACCGGGTCTGGACGAGCTGAAGTTTTCTGGATTCTACAATGGGTCTGGGAGACTTTAGACAGACATGTAAGATTCCATGGCTCCTATTTCTTGTCATTCTCTCAGCAATGTGGTGCTTGCACAAACCAGCTAATAGAAGCTATGATCCAGAATTAATTTGGAAAAAAAAAAAAGAATGACCTGCCAGAATCCTTTAACCTAAAAAAACATGATGGCAATTAAGGCTGGCGTTGCATTTTCACTTTCCTATCACTTCTTGCTTTGGGGTTTGTGGATTTGCTGAGATATGATTTTAGTGAGAACACTTCAGAGGTCTGGGTAAATACTGAAGGGCTGGTGGGCACAGTGAGGCTGGGGGAGTGAGAGGACCCTGCGGATACCATGGACGGGTCAGATGAATCACTTCCTGTGACAGCAGGCTTCAGTCTAAAAATAGGCAAATCCTTCTGAGTTATACTTTTCTATGGAAAAGGAAAAACTGAAAAGAACAGGCTAAGGCATTTTAGTATGTTTTTGCTTACGTAGAAAAGATTTAACTGCTGCCAGAGAGCACCCCATGCTCTAGCCATCTGCTTCTCCTCCTCCTTTGAATTACAGAGTTGGCCAGAAAGTTCACTCTGAGGATCAGGTAGATCACCCTTTGTGTTTCCGTATAGTCACGCAAAGGGACCAGTGGGTGGAAACAAAGCCATCCAAACCTGCTTGGTGAGCTGAAGCTTCAGCAGTACATGCTTTCAACTTGATGCTTTGCTGACGAACAATGCGTGACCTTGTATTTGGTAACTGTGAAATTGGTTAACTTTTAAATTGTATTGCAACAACTCACTAATTCAGTAGCTAATGGTTTGAGAAGAAGCCTGAATTTATTTTTGTATTTTGAAATAACAGATTTAAAGCCAATGGTTACGTTAATTCCCAATTTAGTTCCTCACAAAATAGTTTAGTTCTAATAACAAATTAGGGCATAAAATTTGGATAAAATTGTGGTTTCTTATTCTCCCAAATTTAAATATAAGGTACAATGACTTATATTATTTAACAATACATGTTAAATGTGATTTAGGGGCCTGGAAAGAAAGCTCAGGTAATAAACTGTTTGCCTTACAAGTACGAGGACCCGGATTAAAGGCCCAGAAACCATGTGTAGAAGGCTGTATATGCTGGCACACCCCTCTAAGGCCGGCACTGGCGGGGGTGAGGGGGGTGATTGAAGTTTGAGTAGCAGCCAATTTTCCTTACTTTGCAATGTCCAGATCAGTGACGGACTCTGCCTCAAAAAATTAAGGCAGACAATGTCTGAAGAATAACAGCTAAGTAGTCTTGGCCTCTATACACACGTCCCCACATATGCAGCCACATATATAAATGCACATACTTGCACACACGCAAAACTTCAATTTTTTTTTGGGGGGGGTGGTTTTGAGACAAGGTTTCTCTGTGTAGCTTTGCACCTTTCCTGGAACTTGCTTTGTTGACCAGGCTGGCCTCGAACTCACAGAGATCCACCTGCTTCTGCCTCCTGAGTGCTGGGATTAAAGGCGTGCACCACCAAGGCCCGGCTTCAATTTTTTTAATAGATATGAAGATTTATTATTCTTTTTTTCCTTTTTTTGAGATTATAATATAATTAAAACATTTTCCTCTTCCCTTTCCTCCTTCCAAACCTTCCATATACCTCTTCCCACTCTCCTTCAAATCCATGGCCACCTTTTTCACTGATGGTTATTGTACAGACATATGTGTATGTATATACATATATATACTCCCAAATGTAATATGTTCAGTCCATGTAATGTTACTTGTTTCTATGTTTTCCGGGCTGACTATTTGCCATTGGAGAGCCCAGTGGTGTGCTCCATCCCTCCTGCTCCCAGCTTTCCTTAGTTGCTTGTAGTTCTTTGTGTGGAGTTCAGGCCTCACAGGCTTTTCTCTGTTCACTTTGACCCAGTCACTGGTGTCATGCAGGTTCAGCTAACAATGAAGTCATGTTGGGGAGATTTAATGGATGTAGCTTCTGCCCCTAATAGAAGATGAAATCTCGCAGCCAATTCCCTGATCCTCTGGCTCTCACAGTCTCCCTTCTCCCTCTTCTCCAGCATTCCCTCAACTTTAGGTGCAGTAGCTGTTTTGTAGATGTGTTTATTGGGACTAGGATACACAACTCGGCATTCTGATGGGTTACGGTTTTCTGTAAAGGTCTCCATCTGTTGCAAGGAGAGGTTTTCTTGATGAGAGGGGAAGACTCTACTTATCTGTGGGCATAAGGACAAATGTTTAGATTATTGTTAAGGACTAGGCTGGTTTAGTAAAGTAATGGCAATTCTCCTCCAAGACCAAAGATTTCACTAGCCCTCAGTAGTTAGTTTCAGTAGCAGGCATGGTTTCCCTCTTGTTGAGGAGGACTTAACTCCAATTTTCCAATTGGTTACCACCAAGGTGTGCATGCCACAACCATACCCTTAAGTTTCCAGTGCTATGCTGGTCAATAATGTGGTTCATAGGCCTCCTAGCTGAGGAGGACTTTTGGTTGCTTCCCTCCTTTATAAGTTTGCATGGTACCTCTGGTACTAGGAAACTAGTCCTCAGGGAAGGGACATTCAAGGCAATGCTAGATTATTCTTACATTGAAATAACATTGTCAGAGCTGGAAATATGGCTGAGTGGTTAAGAGCACTTGCTTCTTTTTCAGAGAGCCTGGGTTCACTTCCCAGCACCTACATGGTAGCTCACATCTTCTATCTGTTACTCTAGATCCAGGGGGTCAAATGTTCTCTTCTGATTTCTGCAGGCATGAGGCATATATGGTGTGAATATACAGGAAGTAGCTCTCTCTTGGGTAAGAATTCGTGGCTTGACTTGGTCTATTCTTCTGATCTCTCAGTTTTCACCCCAATGTCTAGCTCTGTTTTTTTTTTATTTTTATTAATAAGACCATTTAGCAATTTGTGTTACAGTAGTCATCTGACCCATTTAATAAGTCGTTGCAAACATGAGAATATTTATTTGACTCTTTTTTATGTCTCTTAATCAGTTAAAGACTCGGTAGCTGTTGTCTCCTGTTTGGCTGTTTTAAGGATGAAGCCAGAAGATATTGCTTTGGTATGTTCAGGTTGCTATAACAAAATGCCTGAGACGTGTGCTTTATAAGGCACAGGTCTTTGATGCTTATAGTTCTTAGGCCTGGGAAGTCAAAGGCTAAGTCACAGAAAGATGAAGTGTCTGGTGAGGGCTCACCCTTCAGAGATGGAGGCTCCTGTATGTCCCTGAGTGGTGGAAGGGAAAACAGGTCCACTCTCCCTCTGCTCTCTTTCATTTGGGCACTGAATGCACTCATAGGAACTCTGTCTTCATTATCTAATCACCTCCAAGAGATTCCACCACTGTATATCAATCAACACATTGGTTTAGATTTTAGCATGTGAGGTTTGCATAGTCACAAATTTCAGTGATTGTATGACCTTCTACCCTACCCCCTAAAATTGTGTCATTTTCCCACACCAAAAGTAAGGCCAACAGCTTTCAAAATCTTAGCTCACTCCCCCACCACCTCCAGAGCCTGAAGTTCAGCTTCACATGAACCTTAAATAAGCCATGTGCAGTGCTGATCAGAACAAGACAGTCACCTTTCACCAGACCATCTGTTGTACCTGGGACATTGGCTTGGGATTTTTTCTTCTTCTGGGTGTTGGGTGCTAATGAATTACCTTCTATGTTTGATAACCATTCTTCTGTGTTTTGACTTTATTGCTAATTTCTTCTCAATTCTGAAGTCACTTTCAAGTTCATTGTCTAATTCATTCTTGAAATGTTCTATAATATTAACGTCTGATTTTTAGCATTTTACTCTCACAGATTGCTTTTATTTAGAAAAAATTCTTATCTTGAGCTGTTGTGGAATGTGATCTCCTCATTCAGAACCAAGGTGTCCCCTAAATAGTTTTTTTCTAGTTTATGAAATTCAAGCAGATTTCTTTTGAATAGCCAAAGCTTTGCTCTCCCCTCTTGATGCAAAATATTTTAAATATATCCTGTCTGTGTTTCTCTTTATTAATTATTGAACAATGTAACCAATATGTCCTGAAATACTAGTAGCAACTCCATGCTTAATGTCCAATAACCTATAGAAAGATAAAATAGATTTGGTGTCAAATATTATCAGTTTAAAGGAATATTCTCACCAAGGATTGTGGCAGGATCTCCTTCCCCATGCTAATCCACAGGGATCACCCCATGGAAGCAAAGCAAAGTTCATCCACCACAGCAGATCTTTCTTTTCTTAATTGATTAAATTTGTTCTTTTGCAACATTATACACAACCATAATGCATTCTTTTTACCCTCACCTTCCACCCTCTTACCTCCCCACCATCCTGTCAAACACCCTCCTCCCTAAAAGTCCTTTTCTCACATCTTGCCTCTTTTTTTGTGCCTCATGGTTTTAGCCAAGAGCATTTGTGTGATCACAGGTTTTAACTATCTACTAGAATCTGGTAGGCTCATCTTTTATTACAGAGCTGACTACAGTGACTATCCCTCCTCCAGAATTCACTAGTATCCAAAAGTGTAACAAGGAGGGGTAAAGGTTTATGAGTCTCTCCCCAATCCATGATTGGCTGTTGACAGCCCCAGGATTGTGCAGGTCCAGTGCAGGCAGCCATGCTGCCATGAGATCATGCTTGCCAGGCTGTGACATGCCCTGAAAAAAGCATTTCCTAGCCCTTCTCCCTATTTTTGGCTCCTACATTCCGTCTTCTCTCTTCTGTAATGTCCTCTGAGCCTTAGAGGGAATCATAAACATCCTGTTTAAGGCTGAGAACTCAACAGTCACTTACTCTCAACACCTTGAGCAAATACAAGTCTGCATTTACCACCATTCACTGCAATGAGAAGCTTCTTTGACTAAAGATAGGAGACATATTTGTCTATTAATATGAACATAAATATTTATAACACAGTTTGACCCTGTATCAAATTAGCTAAACAACAGTATTAAGTTCTCCCATATGCTCAAGACCTCTCAGATGTAGGTTTTCAACAAGTGTTATCATATCAGGTATATAGCCCCTCTTGTGGGTCAGGCCTCAAATCCAATCTAAGAGTGAGAGTGATGTCACTGTTATACCAGTGGACATAGCTTGCCTAACAAATTGGCATAAGACCATTGATATCTTTTCTCCCCAACAGCCTGCATAGCACCTTGCAGAACTTTGAAAATATCCTCATTTTTTAAGCCAAGCAAATAAAATGTATTGAATGGATATGTCTAGAAGCCTGAAGGTCATAAGAGAAACAGAAGCATCAGTGAGTCAAGCTTTATGCTTCTCATTGGCTTCTGTGCCCTACTACAGACACAAAGTGCCTTGGAGTTTGTGAGGCTTGAACTTCTAACTACTTGAGTTCTGTAAGATCCTTATAAGATGGCTGAGAGTCTTGAATTAAATGTTTTATGTGGTCAAATATTCCTGTAAACTGGTGAAGCTTGGGTACTCTACTCACTCTATCTCCCTGTGGAATGACTATTGGAAACTTTGAGATCCTGATGGGAAGATGTGTTTAATATTAATGCAGTTTGCTATTGGTGAAATACATGTGTGTAGAGTAGACTTTTCCTCATTTGGGGGTAACAGGAGAAAAGGAATATGTAAGTTTTGTAATAGCTTCATATTGCCATAAATCTGAGACAACTTATAGGAAGATAAGTTTATTTTGGTTCATGTTGAAATGTCAGGGAAGGAGTCCAATTGCTCTGGGCTTCCAATGATGATGGTGCATCAGAGCAGGAAGGCATAGCAGAATAAGCTGCTCACTATGGCAACCAGGAGGCAGAGAAAGAAAGACTTAGGGGGAAAGTAATGTGTTCTACAATAGACCTCTTTGAGTTATGTAAACAGTTAAGTACACACTGTAGGACATCTAACAGAATCTAACAGATCAAGGATTAGGACAAATATAATAGGTTGAATCTGAGTATAAACTTAGCCACAGCCCAGTAAACCTCAAGTTGAGCCAACTCATAGTTAGACCAAGAAGGGATCATTGATGGGCTGGGGAGTTGGTTCGGTGGGTAAACACTTGCTGCTCAAGCAAGGATAGGTATTCAGATCTCCAACACCTGCATAAAAGCCAGGTGTAGCCGTGTGCATTTGTAACCCTAGTACTGGGGAGGCAGAAACAAGCAGATCCCTGGGCTTGCTGACCAGCCAATCTAACTGTAATGGTGAGCTCCAGGTTCAGTGAGCAGCACTGTCTCAAAATATAAGGGGCAGAACTACACTACAATACCTAATGTTGACCTCTGGCCTCCTCATGCACAATCATGATTTAGCCCACAAACATATACACACACATGCACACACACAAACATACATGCACAATGCAACTCTAGAAAGAAAGAATCAATGAAAAAAATCTATGTAGCATAGGCTACATCCCATCTATTCAATTTATCACTCTTGAAGGCATTGGAGACAAGCTCATTGTCCTGAAACACAGACCTCAGTTTTGTTAGCTTAGAAACCTCTATACCATAGGAAATGAGTTCTTTTCTCTAACCCAAGGTTGATGATTTCTTCGAACTCTTGGAGATTTACAGGAGGCTGCACTCATGTCCACTATCGGTTCTTCCTGAATATTAACCATGTCTGTTTATTTTAAAGAAAATGCACTCCATATGTCATAGGATCATTTGTACTTACATCACCACATGGGATACATAAATAAATATCATATTATAAACATGTATAAATAGGTTTAGATGTGGAAGGGGGCCACTTTTATCTTTAAAATGAGTCATTTTCATCTTGATCTCCGCAGAGGAGCAGAGAAACTGCTGGCTGGGTCCCAGGCTTAGCTGCTTTTTTTAACATGCAGTTTCAGTTCTGGGACAGAATCTTCCCTTTAACTTGTCACATTAGAACAACGTTTTCTGGGTAGCATTTCCCACGAGTTAAGTTAGCAGGGAGCAATTCCATTCTTACTCCTGTGCTTTGTGGTCCCCATGAAGGTCATGTGTCATGGATTCTATGTCCTAACATAAGGGCAGGAACCATATAGGTAGCCTAAAAACAACAAGACAGTGTTCTTACTAGATAATCAGCTGCCTTTCAATGAACCATACTCCAGCTCAGTATGTTCAGTCATAAAAGAATGAGGCAGGCATTTCTGCCTGACCTTTTAAATGTATATATCAAGAGAGTAACCCTGGGCTGGAGAAACGGCTCACAGGTTAATAGCACAGGTTGCTCTTGGAGGGGTTCGATTCCCAGCACCTGCAGGGTGGCTCATAACCATCTATAACTCTAGTTACAGCTGGACCTGATGCCTTCTACTGGCCCCTGCAAGTTCTGCAGGCATGTGGTACACAGATATGCATGTGGGCAAAACACCCAGACACATTTAAAAAAAAATGAATAAGACAGTTTTTTAAAAGAAAGAAAAGAAAAATTCTGTAAAAGGCAAAATTCAAATAAAATTCTAAGTCCCTGGAATCATTTCTAGCAACAATAAGGAGAAGGAGGAAGAGAGGAGTGAGGAGAAAAAAGGTCAATACACTTTTTAGATGGAATTCTGGCTCAAAGAGGTGGCCTCTTCCACGAAGGTTGCTCTGACATGCTAACAATAGTACAATGGTCCTACTAGTTACAACATAAGAGCCTACAGATGCACTGCTCACATGCCGCTGCCCCTGCTCTGCTGTGGATTAGACTTAATTGACATCCAGTGTTGTATCACTCAAGAGAGCAGAAGTGGCCTTTTGTGAGGTCCCATCAATGTCCCATCTATACTCCTAAGTTATGCTAGTTATCCATGTTTAGTGTGCAGAAAAGCATTGCAGTCCTTTAATTATTTTCCCCCCTTAGGGCTATGAGTAGTCTGTGTTATAAACTGGTAAACTCTACCTCACATCTCTTATATTCTCAATGATGCCCAGACTCAACACTTCAAAATTGAACTCTTGATTCCTCTCCCAAATCTTAGCCTTCTCTTGGTGTTCTATATCCCAGAATATGTTAGAACCACCCATTTCCTTCTGTCAACTAGGTCCTACTGGGTGTAACTACTACATAATTCTTCAATACATTGTTTCCCCTAAGCTTTCAGGGTCCAAGGCAGAGGGTCCATATACCATATGCCTAAATACATAATCAATAACAACAAAGTAAATAAGGTTCTAAGTAAAATAGTTATATCCTCCTAGCCTGCCAGATACTCTTTAATAATGATGTAAAGAGAATATTCAAACAAAACTATTTCCTTGGAGGCCCATGTTTTTAAGCAGCAGCATGCAGAAAGCTGGCCCACATCTCCTGGACTTCAAAACACAGGCCACTTACCATTGTCTCATCCTGCTTAGAAGGGTCCTGCTGTGAGTACACACCCCTCCAAGCTCTACAAGGTATCTATAGTGTTGGAGTAGAATGGCTGTTGGTTAGTATCTGATTGTGCTGAAGCTACTGTATCAATGACAAAATATCATAAAGCTTTTCAACACCAGAAATGGATTTCCCACAGTTCTAGAAGTTGAGGGGTCCAAGATCAAGGGACCAGCAAGATGTAGTGTCTGGGTTAGAACCATTCCCGGGCTCAGAGAATGTGTCTTAGAGTGTCTTCATATGCTGGACGAGGCAAAGTAGACCCTGAGGCCTCTTTTAGAAGCTCTCTAACTCTTCATGAGGGCTCTACTCTCATAATCTAATTCCTTCCCAGAGGCTTACAGAAGCACAATAGTCATTAGGTTTTGCCCTATGGATTTTGGTGGGGCAAACACAGACATTCAGACCATAGCAGCCACCCTGGGTCCTACGGCCAAACACACAAACTTGAAACAAGAATGGAACCTAGAAGGGGTGACAGTGGGCTCTCAGCAGGAGGCTCCTGCAGGGAGGAGTACAGATGGAAATAGGCTAGAAGGAGACTACAAATCCAAAGTCTGGGGGCATGGGGGAACCAAGTTTAGTCATCATAATCTCCTGATGTATTCCTTGCCTTTCCCTTCTACTGGCACCATCCCAGGCTCTTCCTCCAAAACCCTTCAATGGCCGCCCATTTAATCTCTGAACATTAATATTTTATCCCTCCAGCATGTTCACTGCCCTACAGCCAGGTGATTTGTCTTAGCAATTCAAATGCACCTTGGCCTAATATCCTTCAAAAACCCAATTGCTCTTAGTCTACCTAAATCTTTACTATAATCTATTAAAATACCCTATGGTCAAGAAGCACTTAATTCTCCAACTCTGTCCTCCATGATTCCTTACAGTCATTTTCCATTGACCTTGGAGTACCTGCAGTTCCCTCTACTTCACACTCTTCTATCAAGTCCCAAGTGGCTCTGAGTACTTTCACTTGGCCTTCAGTCTTGGTCTCTGCAAGAATGAACCCTATCACTTTTCCATGCATCTCTGCTGCCCTTTCACAGTTTCACGTTCCAATGTCATGGCTGGGGAAAGCTCTTGAGTCACAACACTGTATATCACTTTTACCAACTTGCTCTCAAGCTAAGAGCCTTAACAAGAACCAATGAACCTCCACCACCACTGGATGATAATGTCACTACCTCATAAAGCCAAGAAGGGGGCTACAGAAAAACTGTTCACCTTCTCAACTCACCATTAACACAAAAGGAAACACATCTGACTTCCCCAGCATCCAGTAGATTGGCTGATTCACAGAAGACACTCAAGAAATATATACTGATTAAATGTGTGAGAAGTCCAGAGCTCAGCTCTAAATATCCTTGAAACAGTACAAGAATTGGTATGTAGATGGTGGAGAAGCCCACTGTGTTGTGAAGGTGCATTTCCTGGGTGTTCTAGCAGTTGGCTTTGATGTTAGATCAAAGAGCACTTGACTGAATTAATAAAATTTTACTTTGCACTCTAAAGAATCAAGCTGATACACTTTGGCTCATCAGAGGAAACTGTGATTCTGATCAGAAGGAAGAAAAAAATGTTTCCCCTAGTCCTGTACCTTCTTACTGTCTACATAATGGTCTCAACACATTAGTCAAAGCTACATGGTGTGGGAGGAACAGAGAGAATACATGCCAGAAACACAATTCTTGTTAGTAACTGGCAGTGGATTATTGCTGTGCTCATAGCTGTGAAAAGAAAGAAAGAAAGAAAGAAAGAAAGAAAGAAAGAAAGAAAGAAAGAAAGAAAGAAAGAAAGGAAGGAAGGAAGGAAGGAAGGAAGGAAGGAAGGAAGGAAGGAAAGAAGGAAAGAAGGAAGAGAGAGAGAGAAAGAAAAGAAAAGAAAAGAAAAGAAAAGAAAAGAAAAAAACTGTGGAAATACAGAAGTAACAAGAGGGAGGGAGGAACAGTTGATTTTGACTCACAGTTTCAGGAGGACCAGTCCCTTGAAGCAGGGATGGAGGACAGGGCAAGCCTGGGGCAACAGCTGACTTGATGACCAGACCAGGAAGCAAAGGACTCAATGTGGAACTAGAGGAGGATCCAACCTTCAACGGCCCACTCCCAAAAACCCACTCCTGCATAACCTCCCAAAATAGTGCCACCTTCCAGGAACCACATGGTCAAACACAGTAGCATGTAAAGGACATTTTACATTCCACCTACAACATTTAGCAATGGTAGCATGACATAATTGATTGAAACAAAAAGGGGCTCCATTTAAGTGACCATTTCACATTGGTGTAAATCCTTCAGAAGTTTTAAGTTTACACATGCCTGACTCTCTGCTTTTGTATATGGATACACTCTCCTCTTTTTAGAGAATAGGGCTCATTCTTCATGTGGCTGTTATATAACCCATTTTTTCCAGTTAATGCCGCATCGTTAAATATTCTGTGATATCATTTTCCAATACCACAGCAGGCATTCTATAATTGATTTAGCCATCACAAGATTATGTGTAATTTTGATATTTTGGATGTTGTTGCCATGAACATTCATATAACTGAATCTTTATCCAAAATGATTAATTTATTAGGATAATTCCTGAATTGTGATTGCTGACATACATTGCTAACTTGATTTCGAAAAAAGCCATATAGTTACCCCAGTAGTGTGTGAGGGTCACAGTTCTGTTGCTCTTGACAGAATTCTTAGCTCCACTTTTTGTTAGTCTTTGCTCATTTCCAAATTTTGAGTGCTATTTCATTTTTTTAAACTTACTCTTTTCATCACTAGTGAGATTGAATTATATCTTATATCAACTATTTGCATTTCTTCTGACAAAATCAAATTTAATAAATGTAAATATAAGTCCTATACTTGTTTTCCAGATACTGAATAACTGTGCAATGAAGAACTTGGCTTGTCTGTGGAGTGCATGAAAATGAAAATGGGAGGAACACAAGAAGGAGGTGATGGCTGTCTGCAAATATTTAAACACTTACCCTACACAAAAAGAATCGTGCTCAGTTTCTGGGTGGTTGTTTTTTTCTCCTAAGGGAAAAAAGGAGGGCCCGCAGATGGAAAGTTGCAGGTTTTAGCTCATCTTTTTCCTCTGGTCTCACATACATATATGCGTGGTATGACTGTGCATATACATGCATGTGTGCAGGTGCAGGTGTGTGTACATGTATGTGAACGTCCATGGTTGATGTCGGGAGTCTTCCTCAATCGCTCTCCACTGTATTTACTGAGGCAGGGTCTCTCAATTGAACAACGGCTTGCTAATACACCTCACCTGGCTCTCCAGCTTGCTCTGGGGAATTCCTTGCAAATTTTAAGCTCTGGAAATTACAATGCAGGTGCCCTCCATGCCTCCCCTGTAGAAGTCTCACTTCACTGCACAGCCCACCCTAGCATATCGGTGATGTTTCCTGGTGTGCCTCCACTAACTGGAAGCTGTGCCAATTATGGCTGTGTAGAACGTTCTGAGACCGTCATACAAGAGCACTAGGCTAAGAAAAGACTGGAATTCAAACTTCAATTTCTACTGAACACATGTGACTTTCTCACCATCAGAAAACTGAAAAAATCATTAAATCAAAACATACAAGTTGAAGAACATCTGTGCCTTTAAGCTACCATTTTTATAGCACCTAATCAAGAGATCGTGGCAATTAAGGTGATTTATTTTCACTCTGATCTAAGCACAACGATTTAAACTCACTTACTAGATTTTCAAATCAGTCAACTTAAAATATGTTTATATTATATTAGAAGTAAGATTGCCGGGGCTGCTAAACTTTTAAGCAAATCATTTTTAAAGCACAAAGTGGTTAAGAAAAATGAAAAGAATTGCTTACTTAGCAGTCCTGCTAGTATTTGAACACACTTGGTGCTCAGCTTAAATGATGTGTGCTTTTAACACACAACAATACTATTTTACATTAAACCAATCTGTAAGTGTTCACTCAGTAAAATTCCTCCCAAGAGCAAGTTCTAATTTTCCAGTTATAAAAAAATTTATAGAAGATAAGATCAAAATGGCAATATATTTTCACCTGTCATTTATCTGCATTTCCGCTTTTGATACACTCAATAAGGCATCAAGTTTGTTCATTCTCTTTTAGATTAGGAATGGAGTTATATTGAATGCATCTTTCAGCAACCCAGACCAAGGACAAGTATTGCTGAGGGCAACAAACTTTGGTATAGTTAGCTGTCTAAATGAGGCTCGAGTTTGGTTTATAAAGCTAGGCAGAACACAGGGATTCTGAGCCAATTAGCCAGGTCAAAGGCTTTGATTTGCTGTAGTCTAGGACACATTAGTAGGGTACACATTAGTGCTCAATCTTTGCCACAGTCCACCATGGTTTTCTTATTTTCATTTTTTCAAGCTCACTATTTTAAGTGATACCAGCCTCCGCCACTGTTATATGATCTTGCTGATACTGCAGATAAAATATAGCCACAATTTTCTTTGGTAATTTAATACAGTAGAAGGAGTTTGAGAAAACCCTGGCTGTTTGCATGCTATTTCAGGATGACGTGACCCACCCTGCTCCTGGTGTTTTCCCCTCTGTTTTGTAGCAACATTGTTCTAGGCTGTTTAACCCCAAGAAAGCTGAGAACACTGACCAGATCAGGAAGGAAAGCTCAGTGCTCAGCTCTGATGTAAGAATAGACATTCGGCATCAGTTAGTACACATTTTTGGAAAGCCATGTCTGGTTTTCCCACTCCCATTTCTAGTTTAGGGATTTAATCATTTCTTACAGAAACTCTTTTTAAAATTAGGTGACGGGAGAGCAACTTGGCCTTCTTCACTGGCTTTATAATGAATTCATGCCTGGCTGCTGTAAGAAGTCCCTCGTGGTGGGCAACACGGATGCCATCCAGAACTTTCTTGCCTTGTTTGGACAGTCCACCACAATCAACATAGCTGAGAATCTGCTCAACATGTCACAAAATAGTGACAGTGAGCCACATAAGCCCCGATATTACATGCTCCACAAATTTTGTCTACTGGTTTTCCTAAAACACTGTAACTTTCCTAGTTTTCATATCTTTGGATGCTTTTAACAAGAATAATGTCAGTCCAAATGCTGGGTGGGTTGGTGTGTCACAGTGGTTTATATCCATGTGAAGAAAAGGGGCAGATGAATGAATGGAAATCGCAGAAAATTTTCTGAATACATTGGCGTCTTTCCTCCCCCTGGTTTAGAAGGTCACATCTGTCAACCCATGTTTTCCAGTGGAATGAAAGGTTAGTCAGATAATGTGTTTCCTAGCTTCCCCAAGTAGGGCCCTACTTCTTTCTTTTGAGATGTCTTTCTTTGCTTGAGACAATGTCTCACTTACTTTATTGCCAAGACTGGCCTCAGAAACTTGGTATCTTCCTGCCTCTGCCTCCAAAGTGCTGGTATTGTGGGTATATACCACCACATCTGGCTTCTCACTTCTTCCTTTAGTTTTTTACCTCTCTTTTCTTCTTCCCATTCTGGTATTTTGAGAGGGTGGTATATGACAAGACTTCCACTGAATGCTGGAGATAGAGATGTGGGGAGAATACATGAACTTGTTCCTGCATCATGAAGCCTACTAGGATGGAATGACGGAATGAACAATCTACAGAGGACTGGAATGAAGGACACTATGAGAGTCACACGCTAACAAGGGAGGTGGATTCATGGAGGAAGGCTTTGTTGGCATCCCCGGGCTGGTGAGACAGGTAGAAACCTTGTGTTCTACAGAGAGACCCCCACTGCCTCTTTAATTCTCTCCCTCATCAGCATCCCACATAAGCCAAGTTACCTGTCCCCTTCTAACCTCGGCTGGAATACCACACTGGGGAGCAGGGGATTTGATTTCCTGAGAAGCCACAAGGAGGAAGATGCTTCCTCCTGTCTAACTCTCCAGAAAATTAACTTCCCCACCATCAAGTCTAAAACAACAGGAAAGAGGAGGTGAGAGAGAACTGAGGACCAGCTTCCCATTGCTGTCTCTGACTGCTCCGGGGGTTTCCTCGCACACCTCTCAGAAAGTCATTCTCCATAAAATGAATGAACAATAGCTTTTATTTTTGAGGGGAGGTTGCATTGTGTAATTCAGACTACCTTAAACTTCAGACCCTCTTTCCCCTGTCTCTCATGTGCTGGGATTCTGAGCACTCACCACCACACAAGGCTTGTGAACACACTTTCCCCAGTCATCTGCCATGAAACAGCACCAGGTGAAGTATCCCATCACATGAATTCTGCCTTTTCTTTGTCTCTGGATGGCCTCTCCTCTCACTGCAAAATCATAAACTTATTAAGCCTACAAAACCAATTGTGCACATATTATTACTTGTCTTTGATCTTTCTTCATAAACAATTCAAGGTATAACAAACAGAACTATGAATATCCAGTTATTCTTCTTATTAGCATCAAAGCCTAAAGAACAGAAACTCCTTTCTGAAAAAAAATTTCCTCTCTGTAATTTTTCTTGAGGGTCAAGGAGAAGGCTCACTGAATAAGATGCTTGTTGCATAAGCCTTAGGGCCTGGGTTCGGATCCCTAGAATCCCCTAAAAATCCAATTGTTATGGAATATGCCCATTACCCCAATATTAGGGAGTTGTGGAAACTCAAGGATCCAAAGGACTCACTGGCCAGCCCAGACTGCCTAACCAAAATGAAGAGCTTTGTGTTCAGTGAGACCATGTTTCAATAAAAATAAGCCAGAGAACTGGTTGAGGAAAAACATCCTGATGTCAACCTCTGGCCTCAATACATGTCCCATATGGGTGAGTGTCCTTGTACACAAATGAACATACATGCACACACACACACACACACACACACACACACACACACACACACACACACACACACACACACACACATTCTAAAGGAAATAAATGTTTGCTTCTATATCTTAAAACCAAAATGACTTAACTTATTGACGATTTGTTTTCTTGTAGTTATAAACACTAATTGAGCAGATGTTTTGGCCCACTCTAATGGTGGGAATCATTTATCTATGCTGTGTTCACAGCTTTTCTGGGGTCTGCAGCTTTCATTGGACCCCTTATCCATGCTGTGTCCATGGCTTTTCCAGGGTCTGCATCTTTCACTGGACTGACCCTTTTTCCATGCTGTGTCTGTGGCTTGTTCAGGGTCTGAAGCTTTCACTAAGCTGCATACAGATCTCTGCCCTCTCTTCCAGAGTTTACCTTCCACAACAGACTGAAGAACTATGTAAGCCAAAGAACTGGGTGTTTGTTTACATTGGTCCTAGAGACCATTTCTCTCCTGAACCATCTGACTAGCCAGAGCACCCACCTTCCAAATACATGCTGTGCTTCCTAGAACAAGCCCGTGTGTACCCCTGAAGCATGGAGACCACTTCTTTCCCTCTCTCATTCTCATGCTGTAGTTCTGGGAGAACCAGGACCTTTCTTCACCTCTGTCATATCCTTTCTCCTTCTCCACTTTCCGCCAGATTCTGCACAATCCATACAACTTCTCAGGTTGTTTCCTGTTCTGCCATCTTTGTTTGAAGTTTTATAGACATATTTGAACTTCCTTCAGTGGCGTTTGTCCTGACATCTCATCTAAAACTTTCTGATGGGTTGCTCAGTTTGCAGCTGATGCCAGCAATCCAAGGTCACCAAGTGTTCAAAGACGGGCAGAGTGTTCAAATATATCATTAATATATTGGCCACATGAGCACTTCATGGGAGATGTGTACAGATTGTTCCCCTGGTCTCTCTCCATATCATTCCCCCAGCAGAATTACTATTTGTTAAATTAGTGAATGAGCTGATGAATGCACAGTGCTCTATTTAAAATGTATACAGGGCTGAAGAGATGGCTCAGCAGTTAGGACTAAGTCTTGTTCTTTGAGAAGCCATATTCCAAGTACCCTTGTTAGATGGCTCACAATCTCCCATTACCTCCAGATCTTACACCTTCTTCTAGACTGTAAAGGTAACTGAACTCACACATTCACACAGTCATACACATCCACATAAGTTTTAAAGGACATTTTAAAAAGATAAAATGTATGCAAACTTGTGAAATGATATCTCATTCCTGCATGTTAATGGTGCCAGAGAAATATCACCCTTCCAATATGATGCCATTGGATCCCATCCTATCCCTTCATCTCCTAAACCCTGATGTTTTACCTGCTGGATTCTTACAGTGTGTTACACTTTTGACTTTTCATCATTCTTTCATTTTAGTTTTTATTTATGTATATGTATATTTTGCCTGTATGTATATCCACCACAGTACATGCCTGGAGCACACAAATGTCAGAAGAAAACATTGGATCCCTTGGAACTGGAGTTATGGATGCTTGTGAATTACTATGCAGGTGCTGGGAACTGAAACTGGGTCCCTTGCAAGAGCAGCAAATGCTCTAACCTCTGACCTATGTCCCAGCCCCATACCCTGTACCATCCTTACTTCTGATTACACCTTTGAGTTCTCTAATTCATTTCCCATTGACTGATCCTCAAACAGAGTCTGAACAAACTTCATGACAGGGTGTGTGTGTGTGTGTGTGTGTGTGTGTGTGTGTGTGTGTGTGATGAGCTGTGAACGCAATCCTAACCCTTACTGTTGGGAATGCCACAATTATCCCAGTGAAAATCATTTGTACAGATAAAGGAAATGAATACTACTGCTAATACCTTACCTGAGCAAATGAGAATACTTCTCTTCATCTGTTCAGGAAACTAAGTCATGAAATCCAACCTAGGGAGTTGAAGGGAGGAAAAAAAGAAGACATGAAAAAAAAGGCATCAATATCATATTTCCCCAGAGTGAGTGCCTTGGGTAATCATCTGCCAAATTCTCCTCGACCATGCACATAGTTCAACTAAATTGTATTATTGTTATTACCTACTAGAAGAAGGCACAGCATTCCCCCAGTGCACCTCTTCAAGAGGACCCCTGTGTTCACTGCTCCCATACTCGCTCAGACTTTCCTCAAAGTTTTGAATGATAACTCACAGATTATTAGCAATTTTCCTTCCTTATTCCATGATTTCGGTCTGCCCCTGGGTGGATTTTGTTTTAATTAAAAGAAAAAGAGAATGGAAAAGTTTCAATTGTAAACACACACAGAGGTTCTGTTGGCAAATATGAGTCTGACAGAAGGAAAGCCCGTCCGTGGTCAGCTCAGCTGCAGTTTATTGGCTCAAAAACAAGACCAATTTTGAGGGAAATTAGAATACATTTTTTAAAGTGACAATTTTCTCCATCAGGTAGATTACACTATTTCCTGTTATTTTATGATACTGATATTTCACTTATACATTTTTCTCCAGCTCCCATAAAATTTTCCATCTGGAGTGAACTTTTCTAATCTCTCTGTAAGCTATTGGATTCAACTTCTCTCTCCTTTTGCCCTTTCTTTCTTCTTTTCCTCCTCGTTCTTTTCTCCTACCTCTTTTTTCAAATGTCAGTTTCCATGAACCTCTAAGGGATACCAGCAAGCATACGTTTGCAAGCGCTAAAGAGCTTATCCGTTCAGAAAGCTAGGCCTGCAGGCAGGGTGCAGGTAGAAACCAGAGGAGCTACTGAAGTTACCTCTGCCTGAAACCTTAGCTCAGGCCTCCAACAGCTTACAACCAAAATCCTTCCAAATTAAGCGTCGTACAGTTTCCAGCTGATAGACATTTTCCACACAGGAGATGAAAGAGCAGGTACAGCCAGGGTTTTCTTCAAAGGGGAGGGATGGCAGTTGGCTGTGGTTGTAGGCAAGAGGAGGGGGGGGTAAATGCTCACTAAAAGCTTAAATTGTACCAAGCAGATCTTTTTCTGACCCCCTCTCCCAATGGAACTGTAAAGTCTTCCCAGGCAAAACCAGGCCGAGTGAAGGAACAAGAACAAAGGCTAGAGGATCACATGGATGAAGTTACAGGCTGATTACAACTCATGTGATGAGATTTTATTACTGCGGGAACAAGATGGAAAACATTTCTCTGCGGACACTATTTCCTGCCTGCGCTGGATTACAGTGGGCTGTTTCTTTCTTTCAGACAATGTGGCCTGTCAGTTGACTTCCCCCTGCTCACCTTTGTCAATTAGCCATTCAGTGGTGTGACTTCGCCCCACTGTCTGGATGTCTGCCTTCTGCCCTGTTCTTGCTGCGGGAGTTTTGCTGTCATTTGCAGAATTTGGAGAACATTCCATGGAAGTTTGTATAAAGAGAATATGGGAAGGGTAATAGGTATTGTTTGGTAGAATTTTTAAGTAGGAAAGCTGGAGATAAATAGAGTCTCAAACGGTGAAGCACTTCCTGTGTCCAGATGAAGCATTTCCTGTGTCCAGGCAGGTGCCAGCTTGCAGTCACATGAGGGAGCATTTGAGTGGGTCTTGATGGGCCATTACTAGGAATATGAAATGACACAGAAAGCTGCCGTAAACAAGTCTGGCACTTAAGGACTGATGGCCTAGCTCTTCTCATGTGAAAGTTTAGACAATTCTCTAGATTATTCAAACCAAAGAAAGATTACTGACTGGGTAAATAAAGCCTTTATGGTGGTTTCCTTTCAGGGTGCACCTGATTGCTCCTTTGCTGAGATCAAATTCAAAATGCTACAGTGCATTTTAATTGCGTGCTCTTATTTCCCCCTGTGAATGAGTGAGTTGTGGAAATGTTAAGGTTCTATTTTATTGTGGCTGAGTCTACAGACCCTCAGCACCCAAAATGAGAGATGCTATATTGAACATTTCTCCCCAAAGTATTTGACACAAAACTTCAAAAGTCCCCAGCTGTTTGGAGACTCTTGGCCTGTTTTCATGGCAGTAAGGTTTTGCAAAAGCAGAGCCACTTCTTGGCATGATGGTGGAGCCAAGAGATCACCCACTCTTCATTTATAAAAACTGTCGCAGAGGCAGGTAGATCTCTGCGAGTTGGAGGCCAGCCTGGACTAGAGAGTGAGTTCCAGGAAAGGCACAAAGCTACACAAAAAAAAAAAACAAAAAACAAAAAGAAAAAACAAAAACAAAAAAAAACAAAAAAAACCAACCTGTCAAAACTGAGTGGTTCCCCCTCCGCCCCCCCCCCCGCCACGCGCCCCGAGAATTAAAATGATCTCTAAGAGAAATACCTTGGATGAGAGTCAGCTGAAGAAGAACTCACTAAGGGAGAGGCTTTAGCATGACGCTAAAGAGAATGGCGAAGGAAGTTGTACACTGGTCTATAAGATTGGATTCAATTATTTATTGCTTTTAAATATTTTATCATCATTGCCTTGAATGATAGGTATGTGAATTAGCTTTCTGTTACTGTTACAAATATCTGAAATAATCTAGTAAAAGGAAAGACTTGTTTTGGCTCATACTTTCAGGGGTTTCCTTCTGGCTTGTGGTTAGGCCATATCATCTGATGGAGTGGATGGTGGAGGAAGTCACTCACCTCAGTGCCTAGACAGAAGGACAGAGGAGAAGATGTCAATATCCTTTTATCCCCTTGGAGGGCATATTCCCATAACCTTAGACCTCTCTTTGGGTCCTCCCTCTTATAGTTGCCCCCACCTCCCAATCACACCTTGGGTCCTCCCTCTTACAGTTCCCCCCACCTCCCAATCACACCTTGGGTCCTCCCTCTTACAATTCCCCCCACCTCCCAATCACACCACCCTGAGGAAGCAGCTTTGGATGTACGGGCATTTGATAGATGTGTCAGATCAAACCTACAGCAGCAGTGATAGTCTAGCTGTAGCAGTCTGGTTTTTCTTTATTTTATTTCCTCCATTTAGAAGCCAAAATTCTTGGGGCTTTGTATTTCTGGAGCAATGTACATAAGTAAAAACAGGGAATGTGCAGGGCTCCGGGACCAGGTGGTAGTGCAGAGCTTTTCTTAGGATTGTCTTAAAACATTTGCCCTTCCCACTGCTGTCAGGCTGTCTGACCGCATTGCTCCTGTATTAGTCTAATTTTCCAAAATTATGTGTAAATAAAGGACAAACTCCCTCCTATTTGTAACCAAATCATGAAAGCAATATGTTTGCAGTTAACTGAAGCTGAGGCGTGTTAAATCCTACCACAAAGGCCAGAACCAGGTGAGAGTCCCCTGGGAGGGAATGCAAAGATCCCTGGTAGATGATGACACTCTAACCCAGGTGGCCTGAGAGATTGGCCTGGCCAATCAACTATAGTGGATAAAGTGATACTGTGCTTGTACAGATATAGAGAATAATCAAGAAGGTAGATTTTCTTTTGTTTGCTCTTAAATTATGGTAAAAAACTTACCATCTTAACCAATGTTAAGCACACCATCCCATGGTGTTAAAATTTTCACAGTATGATGCAACAAAACTCTAGAACTTTTTCTCATCATTAAACACTGACCACCTTGACCTGTACCCCATGCCTGCGGCAACCTCAATTCTCCTTTCTAGTTCTGTGAGTATAGATAGTTTGGGTTCCTCATAGAAGTAGACTCACACAATATTTGCTTTTTTGTGACTCTGTACACACAGTTTCAAGATTCATGTGTGTTGTGCCAAGTGTCATAGCCCCTTCCTCTGAGTAACATTCAGGCATATGTCCATACTACATTTTGTTTGTCACTCACCTGCTGATGAATCTTGGGGTTAAAACTGACCCGTTGATGGGCAGTTGAGTGGGTTCATGTTTGGCTGTCGTGAACACTACTGTTGTGAACATGTCTGCTTGAACCATGCCTTTCTATGCCTTTGGCCATCCACCTGGGAGTGTCCTGCTGTTATATGGTGGCTTTACGTTTAATTTCTGAGGAATCATCAAGCCATGGAAAAATGCCATCCTTATATTTTATGTCAGAAGGGGAAAGTTGGAAATGAGTGTCCATACTGAATTTAAAAAAAAAAAAAAAAAAAAAAAAAAAAAGGCCTGGCACAGCCCAGTTAATACATGTAAATACTTGGATTTTTCAAAATTCAGACATCTGCATCATTAAATTCTACCCAATTATATGACAATGAAATAAGTAGAACCCTGTTTGTAGGCAAAATTCAAAGTCCACACATCCAGAAATCTAGGTTAGAGTACCAGAGGGCTAGTGTTTAGGCAGAAAGCGGTAGAGAGAATGTGCCTTTTATATGTATTAACTCTGCCCTGGTCTGCCTCTGTGTTGCCTAGTGTGTGTTCCCTACTGAAGAGCCTAAGCAATTTTACAAGTTCTCTGTTCTCTATTCATAATCTGTTATCCCAATTACATGCTAAGAATGATAAGAGGCCAGGATGTAGAAATGCGCTAATTTGGACTCAAAACTCACCAAGTTACCAGCACTATGCACGGCACCTAGTTAAACTGAATTTTAGATAACAACAAAAATCGTGTTGGGTTAAATGTGCTCCATGCAACAGTGGAGACATATTTATGGAAAAACATTCTGCAAGGTGGATCTAAAACTCAAATTTAACTGTGTATTCTGATTTCTTTTTGTTCACTAAATCTAAAATGCCTAGGCAGTTCACACTCATGTACAGGCCAAAAAGACAACCAAACAAAAATGTGGCGTCAGTAGGGGGCGCTGTAAGAAATAAGAGTGAGGTCATTCTGGAAATGAAGAGCACCACCAACTCTACAGACAGTGAAGACCACAGGGTGATGTGGGGAGGCTCAATCAAAGCCCAAGAAGTGGTAGGGACAAGCCAAGCAGTCAGGGCCATGACATACAATCAGGTTCAAGTTCAACCGCCCAATCCACAAAAGCAGAAGCTATAGCTGACTGTTCGGACACTGACCACAACAACCACAAAGCAAGTGTACGACCAGCTTCCAAGGACATCTGAGCTTTCCAGGTACCCTGCCAAAGGAAAAAAACAGTGGATATTTGAAAGCGAAAGATCTAACAGTTCAGGCCAGAGCCTCATTTAATCTCATTGTTATGGCTCATTGGTTACCCCACCACCAGCGTGCATCTATACACAAACACATACACAGATTCCCAGGGAACATTTCAGGTTCACTGGACTTCTCTAGAACAGAAAACACATTGCTCAGGTACTCTCTTCAACTTTCCAAAGTAGCTGGCTGCCTGTTCTACTCTGTCCTTTACAGTTTGCCTTCCAACTCAGACATCATTGACTTGGGCACCTCACTGAGGCCCCCCCAGTCTTCCAGGTTTCAAAGAAAATACTTCAAAGTTAAAGACAGCAGTAATTCCAAAAACAATAAATCAGTCAGTGCCAAAAACTAAAGTACAGATAAGTCTTGATAAATACCAAGTATCCATCCTGAACATAACGTTGTAGTTTCCGGAATTTCCCTTTCTGTAGTCTTAAGAGAAATAAGAGATTTGAAACACTAATGCTCGCTTCACATGGGCCTCTGGCTCTGAAATTTACTGTTCGTTCTCTCCCGCAAGAAGCTCCATAGCTTGGGAATGGGGTACAGAAGGTCTGAGATGTTATTTACCTGCTATACCTGTATTTCCTTAGATAACAGAAATGAACTGGAAATCAGGGTGAAGCAATTAAGCTGGCTGAACCCTTACTACACTGGGGTCTCTCTCATTAGAGGAAGAAAACATAAAAATACAAAGTCATGGGCTTATAGAATGATCTGAGCCTCATGCTGGGCACGGAACCCTGGGCTTTGGGTTTATCCAGCAGAGGACAAATACTGGCGGGCTAGTGTGAAAATGGCTCACAGTGCATTGCTCAAGTTTATTATTCTTGGGAACAAAACCAGAATGTGCAAACTGAAGTGGATTTAAAAAAACATTTAAGCCTGATTCAACTCTCCACTGAGAGGGCTAAGGATTTATGGTAATCGAGCAGAAAACAATTGCCCAGAGAGATTTCATAACCCTATCCATGTGCAGTGATCGCCTATATGATGGGATTTGAGGGTTCTGGACAACAGCTTCCACTAGTGAACCGCTTGTGCCAGATGTTGAATTAACAAAGGCATCTATGAAAATTTATGAGGAAGAGGAAACACATACACATGCACACAAATATGCCATGTCATTGCAATTTGTATTTTAGTTCAGAAGTCTTGCTCTACTGCAATGTTAGTCAATAAGATAACCAGAAAATCATTCCATTCAAAATCATTTTTGCTGTTGGAAGAGTGGGCCCAATTCTGTAGCCAACCCCCCAGCAATGCTGATTAGCTTTCATGTAGGGATTTGTCATTAGAAACTGATGTGAGTGTGTCACATCCTTCATGGCTTGGTCCTGGAAACCTGACTGGGTTGACAAGGGAGTGAGGAAAGGGTGGACATCAGTACAGAAAAGCTAGGATCAGTGGGGGCATGTTCATCTTGATGGCAACCATCGGCTGTGCAACCACCCATCCCAGAACCTTAGCATGTTTATTCTGCTCAGCACAGGGAAAGGGGTTAGCGTGGCTCCTTAAAGGGTCTCTAGGTGAGCAGTCTCAGGCTGCAGACATCCAGGAGAAGGAAGTTGCAGTTGCTAGTGTTTGCACACACTGATCAAACATTTTTAAAACATGTACTGAATCTGAAACGAGGAATGCTTTGCCTATTCCCATGGGTCTGAAACAGCGGTCCTTGTCAATGACACACATTCACCCAGGGATTTATTCATTCCTTACACTTCCCTTAGGGTCTCCCGACCTCCCCACACCCATGCACATTTCTTCTTTGACTATCAGAATATGGATGTTGAGGTGGACATTATTGCTATTTTGTGTTTGAAACAACAAAACAACTATCTCTCTCCAGACTCATTCCTATCTCATGATTCTGATCTCTGCTGCCCAGTTTCTCTACCCAACTCCTCTCCCTTACACTAAAACAAAACAAACAGACAAAAATACCTGAAATTCCCTCTCTTGGCTCCCTGGCTAAGTTTCCTCTTAGTGAAGGGCTGGTTCCCCGTGGAGACTTTGAACCTGTTAAGTCTCAGCAAGAAGCATGAGGAAACTTTATCCGACCTTTCAGAACACACGCATCTTCTTTTCTACACCACCACAAGTTCCTTCCTGTGTGTCCCCTAAAATAGCATTAGTGCACTTGGCGGTAATAACTTCCTTTGTGGTCTGTCTTCCCCACCAAGTTTTGGATCCCAAGAAGGAAGAAATCATGCCCAGTGCTGAAAAGATGTAGGTACTTAAGAAATATCTGTGACGGGGATGAACAAGGCCACTTCCCTAGGCTCAAAAAGGGCGAGTGTTACACATGGAACTCAAGTCCTTGTCTCTATAAAGGGTAATATGTTGGCAGGGCTGACTAACGTATGTGTTAAGGAGAAAAAGAGTAATAGTCATGTTAGTGACCATAGAGAACACTCAGGAAAATCATTGTTCAATAAAAGGCTAAACTCATTAGATACATTTGGGACAGACTACCATGCTGTTCACAGTACACCAAAATCACACTTTTAACCTCATCCCTGTGTAAATGTATCTCTGACATGGAAGACACACCATGCAACCCAAACATTAGCAGTCACTCACCTTCCAAGGTACCCAACTGATCTTGAGTTCCACCTCTTCCCTCACTTAAATATCATGTGCTAACGTGAAAACAACACAGCTGGTTAACCCACCAAATTCTGTGCAGCCTGAACATGTGTGCTCACCCCTCAGCAAGGGGACAAGTGTTCTGATGTGGTCTCATCATGAGGGGTCAACTAAATTAGTCCACAGTTTCTATTAATATCAAAGGTGTCTTTAGCGGGAATGGTTTTCTGTAGTGGTGATATCAGCTCTGTTGATAGATGTTTTTCTCCTCTGTGTTGCTCTATGTTTGCCTAAATTGACATCCTCCTCTCAACCAAGTGTTCTGACTGATTCTCCCTTATTCTACTTAATGAAACAGAAATGTGATTTTTTTTTTTTTACCTTAACCTTCTCGTGATTTTTTCAGTTCCGTTCAGTACTTGGCTTTCCTCTTGTTTAGTTTTATTTCTGTGACTGAGATAAAACACCCTCACAAAAGCAACTTAGGGGAGAAAGAGGTATTTGAGTTTACAATCCCAGGTTTATTCCATTGTTACAGAGAAGTTGAAGCATCAGGAATTTGCAATGGTTGGTCATCCCACGTGCACTGTCAAGAGCAGAGAGAGACTAATGCACGTGTGACGACTTCTCCACTATCACACAGTTCAGGACTCCCTGCCTAAGGGATGCCCAATGGGATGAGTCTTCCCACACTGGTTAACTGAACTCTATCTCCCATAGACATCCCACAAGACAACCCAATATAGACAATTCTTCATTGACACTCTTATCCTTAGTGAGTCTAGGTTGTGTTGAGTTGACAATTAAAGCTAATCAGTATTTCACTTGCTGATAGAGTGCAGTTGTCTCACTTTGAGTGGATAAACCCACATCAACTTTGCTTTCACAGGCAGACCTACCTCTAATCACAAGATCTACCACCAAAAACAAGCTCACCAACCAGAAATTATCTTAAGTCTTCCCTTCAAATTTGAAATAGAAAGTTCTGAGAATGCACTTTCACTCTTTCGTGGGAAACAAATGCTAAATCCCCCTGTGTCCTTGAAAGGGAGAGGCATTCCATTCTACTCCTAACAAAGTAAAAATAGGAGAAAAGTGGCCTGATTTTTCTGTCCTTCACTCATTTCTGACACATTAAAGAGTGAAGTAGCAGACTGGCAAGGAAAGACAAAGGATCTCAACACCATAGCTTTGCCCCTCTCAACAGACTCTAGTGGCCCCATGTCTGTTCAGCTCTTCCCCAAGCTCAGCAAACTTGGAGCACAGCCAAGAGGCCTCATGGTGCTCTCTGCACCTGGGTGAGGAAATTGGCTACACCCATGGGGAAGCAGCTTGAAATCCTGATTGCAGCCTGTCCTCTCAACCATGTTTTCCAACCTTCTGTTTCCAGTGGGGGACAAGGGGAGCCTGACTGCTCATTTATCTTATCCCAATGTCCATCTGGCCTAGAATTCAAAAGGAGACAGGGTATGATTAATTACCAAATTTCAACAAATGTCTAATTTTCTGCTTCTTCTCAAGGCCTTTGGCTGGTTGCACAGCCTACATCTTAATAACACCCTAAAAAATAATAAAACTTAGAATGCAAGCATTGGTAATGTCACACAACATAGTATTAATCCTGGTGTTTGTAAGACTGACATTGGGCTAAACAAATTCACTTCTTTTTGCATCAGTTCTCTCATTTCAAACCAGAAACCCAGATTGCTACATCACTGTATTTTCCCCCGAGAAGACAGTGAGTTCATTCCATGCAGCTGCCAGCATAAGATCGGATGTAGATGAGATCAGATGTAGATAGGTCTCTGTTGGCATCTTACTTCTGTCACTAACAAACCTGGCGATGCCCTCTCCAAGTACCCCTAAGATGGAGCCAATGAGAGATCAGAGTGTGTTACTGCAAAAGCATGGAACTTCTTCCCAGTAGAAAATGTCATTGTCTGAAGTAAACACCCTCAGTGGTTCTGATTCCCCAAACATGGTTCAGCCATGTCTGTCTTTCCTCTTGGGACCTGCTTCTGTGGTAGGACCAAGGAAACTGTAAACTCTGTTTTTGATTGTAAGGAAAAAGAAGTCACACAGCTCCCAAGTCACCTGTCCCAGAAGGAAATGTGCCATTCCCCCCCATCAAGCTAGCAGTGGGAGCCTCTTGAAAACACCACAAAGGACAGCCTGTGATTTTCAGCTCCCACTAACACATCTAAGGGCTCTTGGTAGCCTAGATAAAGAACAAACGCTGGCCAAGTGGGGTCCCTTGTGTTTGAACAACCACCTTTGAAAGGTAGAAGTGCCCCTCACATAGTTTCTCCTCCTAGAAACTGAACTGATGATATTTGGGATTCCTTTATTTCTCCTCCTGTGCGTGGGGGTGGGGGGAGGAGGGGGGCTCTTCCCTGGCGGCAGCTTCATTACTCTCTGCCTGTCATCACTTCGTATTCTACAGACAGTGTAAGCTCTCCTTTGTTCCTACTATTTTGAGCTCCCTCCTTATCTCGGGGCTGATATTTGTTCCTTCCTTGCTCAGTAGTCTTAGCATCAAGTTTGAAATCCCTAGACATCCTGGAGCCACCCTGTAGAATCCCAGGAGCACTACAAGGATCCTTTCTCTTTCTTGCTGGTGTTTTCTGTTGCTCTTCTGAAGTTCAAATACTGAAGACAAAGGAGTTATTTCCTCTAGAAGGACTCAAAGAACATATTTGCCCTAACCTAATGCTATATCCTGTGAAAGGAACTGGCTGGGCATTGTAAGGCATCAACATGAAGAAATAGGAATTTCAGGACTGGAGAGGTTCAGTGGCTAAGAGCATTGGCTGCTTTTGAAGACTCAGGCTTGATTTCCAGCATACACATAGCAGCTCACAAACACCTCTAACTCCAGTTCCAAAATATCCTGTGCCCTCTTCTAGCCTCCATGGGCTCCAAGCACATACACAGAGTACACAGGCATACAGGCAGCCAAAATATCCATGTACATACAACAAAAATAATAAAATTAAGGAAATAGTAATCTCTTCAGTATTCTTTGAATGCAGAACTAATCTCATCTCCATGTGACCAGATAGTTGATTAATCTCTCTTACTTATTACTTACTATTAGTCTTTTCTTATCTTGATGATGCCTACCATTATCAAAGTAGAGAGAAGAGCCTTTCCATCCCCAATTATCAATAAGATTTCCCTTGAAAATACAGCAGAGCAAAGCCACACCTTGACAAAGTTAGTGTTTCCCCCACCAAATGTCAGTTTTCACCAGATACACCCACAGGGTAGGGCATACACAGCCATACAACTTCATAGGGCCAATGCTCCTGTATCATGGCAACTTGTCTAGCACGTCTGTGTAGATTATTCAAATCACCAGCTTTCCTATATCAAGTTTTTGTTTTGTTTGGGTACTAGAGGTTGACAGGGCCATGTCTCTGCTAGCCAAGTGTTCTATCACTGAACTACATCCCCAACAACTCCATAAGTGACTCTTCCAAAGCCCAGTGTGAACCCTGACACCTCAGGCTTGTCAGATGTACAAACTAGTTATTTTTGCAGAAAATGGAGACCCCAGGAACATACTGACCAGAATCGACACTGAAGAGACAAGAGGTTACAAAGTGAGGACTTAGGCATCTTTCTATAAGAAATACTGGGTGCTCCATACTGAAGAGGGGATTTTTATTCATACACATTCTTATGCATTCTTAGTGGAGATTCCATGTGTTGTTTTCTGCCAAATGGAGGCCTGGTGTGCTTAATCTCCTACAGCTTTTAGTCTTGGTCCAGTACCCTTTACCCATCTTTCCTCAAATCCTAGAAATAAAATGTGCAATATGCACAAGCAATACCCAGCTCCCGGGCAAATGAACAATCCTAGCCTGAGAGTGCTACATCTTGACCCACAGGCAACAGGAAATGGTCTGAGGGTCACAGTGAGCAAAGCTTGAGCAAAAGATACCTCAAAGCCCACCCCCACAGTGTCACACTTCCTCCAACAAGGCCACACCTACTCCAACAAAGCTACTCCTCCTAATAATGCCCACCCCTTATGAGCTTACAGTGGCCAATTCCATTCAGACTCCCACAAGTCCTTTTTATTTACAGTTTCCTAATGGCTGAGAGTCCACTATGGAAGGGACACACAACATCAGGCATGAAGCAGGAACAAGAACCAGAGAGAGGACATCTTCACCTGCAAACATGAAGCAGTAAAAGCCAACTGTAAGTAGGCTGAGGCTATGAACTCTCCAGGCCTCCCCCCATTCACATAAATCCTCCAGCAAAGCTGAGCCACAAGGCCACCAGCTGGGAAATGAATGTTCAAATACTCAAGCTTATGGGAGACATTTCTCACTCAAACCAACACACACGGTGATTCCAAATCCCATCAAGTTCACAATGGAAATTAACTATCCCGGCCCCATGGACAGATGGAGGAGACAGCTCCATCTTTTGTTATAAATCATGTTCAGAAGCTTAAAGTTCAAAATTATCTTTTCTGCCAACCACCCAAAGGAAAAGCTGGATTTCTAGTGTAGCTTTAAAGAGTGATTTTCTAAGTGTGATCCTTGGAACAGCAACAACCAACAACAGTACCTAAAAACTTACTAAAAATGAAACTCCAGACCTACTGAATCAAAAACTCTGATGACAGATCCCTCCAGACACACTATGGTTCAAGAACTGGTTCATTTTAACTCCAGTATCCTGATAATTCCAGCTCTTTCTGGTCTAATCAGTTATTGAGGTCACAAGATCTAAATTACTAACAGCAATATTAAACTTGGTAAGAAAGCAAAGAACCTTCTCCATTCTTGGGAAGTTAGACACAGACAGCAATCAGTGAACAATTTGAATTAGCATGCAACACCATGCCTCATTGTATAGTCCAGGCACATGGAGAGCACCATGTGGCTAATCCATATGGTCCACAGATATCAGCCCATTATAATTCAGGTGCGCAGAGAAAATGCCTATTCAAACACTACTTCAAACTGTGCAAAAGATCAATGGATTGCTGAACAACTATGGCAGCCAACAGCTGGTCTGATGCTAATCCCTTAGAAACAGAGTGGTTCTGGTAGAGAAGCATAGAGGACACAGAATGAAACACAGAATCACAAACAACTCCAGATTCTCCACGTAATTGCCTTTGGCTGTAAACCAAAGGCTTGCGTGCTCAGTGTGGGAAGTACTTTAGGTCATGCATCAAGCCATATTTGTGCCCGGAGATACAGATCTCCACATTAAAAGGTTCCAGCCACAGGGTTTGGGCAGAGAACACTGTGGACCAGTGGGTGCATTAGTAAGAGCTTCATCTTGAACATGGTATGAACAGAAAGGGTTAAAGGTTGTACTTGGTCTACAGAACACTGGTTGTCAATTAGCCATCTGTTGAGGAGCTTCTGTGCCTACAAAACTTATGAAAAATAAGGAGTGACTAGAGCATCGCTTCTTTTGAGAAGCCCCAAATGAACGAGATGCCAAGAACAGCAAATAAACAATCAAAAAGCACAGAAGACAAAAACATGTAAATACAGATGAAAATGTCTTAATGAGCAAAGTTATCCAAGAAATGACTAAAACCAGAGCATGTTAACAAAGGAAAATACAATGAAGTTGGAAAATCCAGGGAGGGTGAAGGATGAAATATTGTAAAAAGGAAAATAGTTTAGAGATCATTGAGGGCATAAAGGACAAAGAACTTAAAGACAAATGAAGAAACAAAACAAAAACAAAAAACCAGCATAAACAGCTCCTGCTGTTTATGGTGCCTGCAGATGCATTTCTTGTTGTATTGTCATGTAAGAAGAACTAGAGGAGGAAGGACCCCAACTCTGTGGGAGGGTCCACCAACCACTCTCATGCTGGAAACTTGATCTCACCATCTTGCTTTGTGGTTGAGGAATGGAGATAAGGGAAACCGAGGAAATAGTACAGAGAAGAATAAATGGGTGGCTAAGGGAAGTATCAACAGCACTCAGGATTGATGGGGTTTCCCAGCCCTAGCTATACAAGGTGTCACTAATAATAGGGAACCTGGATTAATTGGAGTTTAATCCCACCCAGGTAACAGGATATTTGGTCCTTGCCAAAAGTTCCTCAAACACTTCACTGAGCAGCCACTAACCAAGAATATTGGCACCAGGAAAACCACAAGGATCACCAAGGGGCTAAGGTTAAGAGTCTTGGAATTGGCACAATTAATGAGTTGGAAGCAAGTTCCTTCAAGGCAGACTTTCTGTAGGGAGAAAGAAGTGTGGATGCTTAGGGTAAAGACAGACATCAGTGTTTAACACATGAAGTATCTGCAAAGCTGTGTTATCAGGTGCCTTTCCAAGAGCCTGCAGCTTCAAACAACAAAGTGGAGATCTGGGTAATGTTGCTTTTGTGATTTCTAATAGCAGAATGAGTTGTGGGATCAATAGATCATCAGTGACTCAGAATGGAAAGGCTGAGGTGGCCCTTGGTCAACACTGAACCTTGTCTATTGTCTCCTTCCCTGTCTTTCTGGTGAGCTCAGCTTCACCTTTTATACCTCAGTTTTGTCTCAAGATTTTTCTGAACCTCCTTTTCTGGTCAAATTTAAAACTTCCAAGTGGTATTTTCCTGTCTTTGCTCTGCTTCAGATTGGATGCATCCTCCTGCCTTTGTCCCCCAAAACTGCATAGATAAGTCTGGCTTGCCCAAAGCAATAAAATCTGGTGAGATTTGTGGCACTGTTGATGGGAGGTGATGCAGGCTTGTTGGAGGAAGTATGTCACTGGGAGGAAGCTTTGAGAGTTCACAACCTGACCACATTCCCAGATCATTCTCTCTGCTTTATGTTTGTGATTAACGATAACATCCCTCAGCTCTCTTCTCCAGCTGCCTGCATCATGCCTCCTCCACCATATGGACTCTCCTTCTGGAATTATAAAACCTTTGTAAGTTATTTGGGGTCATGATATTTTATCATAGCAACAGACAAACAACTGTTACACCTGGGTGATTTTAACCACTGAAATCATTTGATTTTTATTCACTATACACAATAAACTAAACCTATCCTGGATTTAATAGGTAAGGTTAAATTAGTCATGATGATTAGTCTTCCTTCCAGCATCGAGGCAGAATTCTCAAAAGCTGAACAACTTGAAGTAAGACCCTCTCCTATAAGCATCCCTTAAATTCTGTTTAACTGTTCTTAACTCTATTATTATTGTTAAATCAGTAAATGGCAAGGGGAAGACATTGCATTGGTGGGTTAAGATTTACATTGAGCAGTGGGGAAAGCTATGGCTTGCCAACCATAATGGTGGCTGTAGTGAGTCTCTCATTTCCTCCTGGTCTTGACCCTGCTTGGTGGGGCAGGTCTCCAATGCCACTTTCATTGACTTCACAAAGTCCTTCAGATTTTGCAAGCCTCATTTCTTTGTAGTTCCACGGCCTCAACAACAACAACGAGCATTTAGTAAGACAAAGTGAACTAAGATGGACAGGGATAGAAGACATGTGAGACACAGAAGCTGACATCACCTTGTAGAGAAAGAATGGGGTTCCCGGTCACTTTGGCACATCTTCAGTTCATTAGGGACTATGTGTGCCTATTGCTCGCCCTGGCTTCCCATCAACATCATGTGGCTTCTGCAAACCATGCTGTTCATTTTTGGTAGAAAATAAGATACTACTTTGTCTTACATATTGTAATATTTGCACTTATGCATATATAATTACTTCTCCAGTTGATTTCATCAAGTATATCTTTCTAGTATGATGTCTGCTTGAATGTGTTTGTTCATTCACTCACTCTTCATTCATACATTCAGTCATTCATTCATTCATTTGAAGAAGAGTTTTCTCATGTAATCTGGGCTGGTTTCAAAATCCTATTCCCTTATTGTAGCCATCAGAGTAATGAGACCACAGGCAAGCATTGCCACACCCAGCTTATTTTTATAAACATAATTTTTAAAAGCTTTAAAATGTGTCAAGAGATTTTCAATAAAAAACAATCATTTCTCATACAGTGAGTGATGCTTAGCTAGCCAAATAATATTGCTATGTTAAGTGCTATTTTTAAGCCAACATATTTTAGAATTTCTTCTATGCTGGTAAATTTTATTCTCCCATCTCCAACATTTTCCCACGTTTCATTACCTACAGAATCATTCAAACATTGCAAAAGGAAAAAGTGTTTGACCAAATCTATTATAAACACAAATAGATCTTTTCAAATTTAAGTTCTGCAGTCTATTTGTGGTTTATCTCCTTTCTCTATGTAGTTACGTTCTTTAACTAGTTCATATCTGGGGGACATAGAGGGCAGCCTTATTCATTTCCTCCAATTATACAGGTAATGTCCTCTTTGTAGAAAAGCAAAACATGCAGAGCCTAGACGTGTATTTTAGAAGTGTGAGTCAGTCCATAATTTTAACATGCAGAGGATGCCACAGACATTGCCCCAACACCTCCACCTGGCCCACACTGTCCCCAGACCACCGCAGCAACCCTCTGAGAGACCATATTTTACCATTTTCCCAAAGAATCTTCCTTACATGCTGCTTTTCAAAAGACCAAGCAGCAATAACCTCTTCTCTGCCAACACAAGAGCTTCTTTTCTTGCAGAAATGTCCCACTCCCTGAGTTCGTTCCTGTCTGGACCCAGTTGATAATGAGCCCATCTGAAGCAGCCCCTTTACCCCACCCCCCATGCCAGCACATCCTCTTCTTTCCCTGCTTCATTCTCCCTGGCCTCACGTAGCACCGTGTGTGAGTGTGTGTGAGTCTATACACAGGGTGGGTGTGCTTCTGTGTTGTTGTCTGGTTCCATTCCTCAGTGGAAACTGCTGGGAAGCACGGACTTGTCTTCTACTTATTACCATAGTCATAGCATATAAAAGTCACATACCCTTAGTGAACACCTGCCGAGTGAGTGAATGATGAGTTGAGATTTGTATTCTAACCTCTTCCAAACATTGTTGCCATCTCCATTCTGAAGTGGTCACAATTACACATCTATGTTTAGGGTGTTTTCCCACAGGCAGCCATGGTTAGCTGTATCTCTTCACAATGGGTGAGTTTCTGAATGAGCTATAACAAACACAATGGGCCTTCTGTGCATGCCTGGTTTTTATCAGCTTGAGAAGCTGTAACAAAATAGCACAAACTGGATGTAATGGAAATTTAATTCTCATAGCTTTGGAGACCAAAAAATCCACAATTCAGGCAGCAATGAATTTGGCGCATGGTGCAAGCCTGCTTCACGGCTCAGAGCCAGGGCCCTCTCCTTCTGCCTGCTCATGATGGAAGGGGCAAGGCATCTGAAGCCTCTTTGAGAGAAGCTCTAATCCCATTATGAGAGGTCAGCTGCCAACCACCTCGTCACAAACCAGAGCCACATATCCTCAAAGCATCACATTGGTAGTTAGGTTTCAACAGTGGATTCTGATTCTAAGAGACAAATATTTAGTCCTTAGCAATGCCTTAAAGCAAGCTATATACTGTTCTGTGCATTCTTATCTCTGGTGCAAGACCAGTGTCCTAAAAGCCAAAAGAATAAAAGTAATTATGAATAAACATGGCAGCACTCTGTCTGGAAGAGTGTCTGGAAGATTTTTTACCCTACTCTTTGTGGTATCCTTATGTCTATTCCTCTTTTCCAAGACTCTTGACTAGCCCAGAACTATTCATTTGTTTCACTAAATAATCCCAGCTGCTTGACTTCAAAACTGGTGTTCTGCAATTTCCTGATAATAGATGATGATGGTGGTGCTGCTGCTGCTGATGGGGATGATGATGATGGGGGTGGTGGTGGTGATGTTGGTGGTGATGATGGTGGTGGTGATGTTGGTGGTGGTGATGATGATGGTGGTGGCATAGCTGGAAGGTTTCTC
Organism: Onychomys torridus; assembly: GCF_903995425.1. Taxonomy (NCBI): domain Eukaryota; kingdom Metazoa; phylum Chordata; class Mammalia; order Rodentia; family Cricetidae; genus Onychomys; species Onychomys torridus. The sequence goes on along the minus strand of NC_050453.1, from coordinate 9,069,176 downwards.
CCATCTCGAGTTCCTCTGGTCCCGCCCAGCCCTGAGGCCCCTTAGCTGCTTATAAAAAATAATCATTCAGAGGCTCAATATTACTTGCAAACTGTATGGCCTATGGCAGGCTTCTTGTGAGCTAGCTGATAACTTAACTCAACCCATAACTATTAATCTAACACCATGTGTTTCGTGGCTTTACCTTCATCCCATTACATATTGCTCCTTCAGCTTCTGGCTTGTGCCTCCTTAGACCCTGCCTTTCTCTTTCCTGTCTCTCTCCTTGGATTTCCAGCCTGCCTCTAAGCTGCCTTGCCATAGGCCAAAGCAGCTTATTCATTAACCAATGGGAACAACATATATTCACAGCATACAGAAAGACATCCCCCAGCATGGTAGTGATGATGGTGGTGGTGGTGGGGATGATGATGGTGGTGGTGGTGGTGGTGATGATGGTGGGGGTGGTGATGGTGGTGATGATGGTGGGGGTGGTGATGATGGTGGTAATAGTGGTGATGGTGGTGGTGATGATGATGGTGGTGGTAGTGATGATTATGGTGATGAGGAGAATAACTATGATGAGAAGTTAAGATTACATTATCTCTCTGGTGGATACAGCTATCAATCAGAACATTTATTGATCAGTGTGGGTTGTAACTGTCTGACAGTGGAGAGCCAGTCAATATGTGCTGACTAGTTTAATATTGGTTTGTGCCTTCACTATACTACTTGGATCTTCTTTGAAATCTTGTTCTAAGCCCAAAGCACATCTCATAAAAACAACTGATTACAACTTGATGAAAATATTTAATGTCACAAATCAGGAATTTAAAAAACAGATCATAAAAGAAACATAGTAATACTTCAAAGTTTAAAGCCAATTTCGGCTTACTCTACTGAAAAGAACATCTGTGTCCATAGCAACACAAAAAGGTAAAAAGTCATCCAGCCAAATTCTGCAAGAGAGTCTCTTCAGACTTTGTTAGCTCCAAGAAGCTTGACTGGAGTGGTTTTGTCCTATGGATTTTTACTGAATTGGTGAGTAAATTATATAAACAAGAGTTTGTACCATGAAGCTATTAAGGGAGTGTGGCTGGCTGCCTACTCTATCCACAATTCTCTCATTCCTCACTACTGAACCCAGACTTGGGTTTTTGTTTTTGTTTTTTTGTTTTGTTTTGTTTGGTTTTGGTTTTGGTTTTTCAAGACAGGGTTTCTCTGTGTAGTGTTGGTATCTATCCTGGATCTCGCTCTGTAGACCAGGCTGGCCTCAAACTCACAGAGATCCACCTGGCTCTGCCTCCTGAGTGCTGGGATTAAAGGCGTGCGCCACTTCTGTCCGGCCCAGACTTCGTTTAAGGCAGAAGCAATATTCATCTTTCCAGAATCTTTCTCAGCTCAATGTGGCTTTGTTACCCAGAATGAGGAAATGAAATTACAGTGACAGTCACAGGGTTGTTTTCATAATATGAAAGTCAAACTCATTTGACCTTTGCATTTCCTCAGCCCTTCTCTCCCCATCTGGACTATGCACACAGTAGAATACCACACAGAAGAAATGACGGGCAGAGAAGATGGAGAAGGATCATTCTCTTAGGAGCATCCTCCTGCAGCTCAAGAGCTCTGAACTACCACCTCAGCCACTCCCCACTCTAGTGAGTTTGTATGTGCAGTCTCAACATGCCTAACCAATATTACAGCTTTCTAATATCTCTTTTATGTGCAACTTGATATACATGCCACTGAAAGATTGTAAGTAATAATTTCTTTCTAGCTGGTTGTGTATTCTAGGCGTTCCCCCTCTAATCTGTTACCATGGTTATTATTAAGTGTCACTAACTTTAAATTTTTTCTTAAAATGTGCATCATGCCATATCTTCACTGGCATAGGCTATGTGAACACAACTGTAGCATTACGTTCATCATTGTAATGCAATCTAGACATTATTCACAAGTTTCCTACTTAAATATAAAGGATTGGAGAGAGTGCTTCTCTCTGTTTCTTCATCTATAATTATGTAGGGACATCAGCATCACCCATCTCATTAAGGTTGCTGCTATGAGACAGTATGTAAGAACTGATTTGGACAATGTTTTATCTAATAAGCTTTCAGCATTGACAACAGAGATACTGGTGACTGGCGTGTCTCCATCCTTGCCTAGAGCAGTTCCCTTTCAGTTCTGTCTGCTCCATTCTCCCTGTCTCTCCATCTGTGAAGCAGAGACTCTGCCTCCAGGAAGCCTATGACTTCCTGTTTCAGAGCAGCTTCCCCTGCAGGCACTGGGAGAAACATCCCTCTCCCTACTCTCTCTTCTCTGTAAGCACCACTTCTCCTGTTAAGGCTCTAGGTGCATGCGGCCCATAGCTTTGGGACACTAATGCAGGAGATATCAGTGTTGACGGTGCGATTCTGCCTTTCTCTACACCACTCTGGTGTCCAGAGTCCCCAGCAGTTGGGATGGAGAGGGCAGAAGCCAAGTCTATGGAACATAACTAGCTCCTGGGGTCACTTTGTCTCTCGCTGGGTCTAAATGCGTCTGAGTGTTTGCAAGGTGAAGCAGAGAGAGCAGCAGGCGCATTGCTTTCCCATGGAGTTCTGTTACCATCCCGCCTGGGGAGCAGTCTCCAGTCAGCGGCTCAGATGGCCCTGACAGTCACTTTACAAACTCATTTCATGTCTCCCAATTTTCATCTTTAAATTTCCTTTGCAAGTTACATCACATTTAAACAGCTGATTAGTTACCACTTCAGAATTACATATTTATCTATAACCTCCTCTGGTTGGTAGGCAGTGGGCTAGATGTTGAGATTCCACTTAAGACACTATCCCTAATTTCAAAATGTTCACCGTACGGTTGAGAAGAAATACAAAAGTGTGGTGTGGTATAGCTGTGATGATTGTGTGGGGAGGTTGGGGGGAGACCAGAGAGGTTAAGTGACATATCCAGAGCCACAGAGCTTGTAAGAGTAGAGAAAGATTAGTTTCCATGACAATGAAGTCTATGTAGTTAGAAAATAAGATATATTCCTGTCTCTTTGGCTGCCCACTTTATATTATTATTATTATTATTTATATAATATTATTTGTCCCCCACAGACACACCCACATGCTAATGAGATACAAGCAAATCCTCCTCAATTGAGGTTCCTTCTTCCCAGGTATATCAAGTTGACAATCAAGATTAGCCATCACATACACATAGATACATTGTCATTCTCACATATGTACACATTCATACACATACAAATAATCACGCACACATAAACACATTGTCATGTACACATACAACATATACACATATATGCTCACACATGCTCAGATAGGCACTACTGTATATAGCATAGTTACATGCATACTCCACACATATTTATCTATGCACATGATTTAGCTTGGTTGGCCACACAGAGAAATCCCCCAGGTCCTTACTGATGTGAGAGAGTACCTTGCCCCTTCCAATACCATCTTCTTTCCAGGGCCCATGCTCTTCTCTTCCCTCTAAGTCCTCAAAACCATCCTTGGAGTTAGCTATGACCTTTACTTTATAATGTATTTAAGTTTCTACAAATAGCAGAGAGATCCAAAAGGCTTTGTCAGGGGGCACTAGGTGATATTTCTGTGCAGAGATCTTTAAATGATAATAAACCTGCATACCTGTCTATGAGCCTCCTGAGAATACTTTTTAATCCAGGACATTTATTCATCTAATTCAGAGGTTCTCAACATGTGGGTTTCAACCCCTTGGAAAACCTCTGTTTTCAAAAATATTATTACAGTTCATAACAGTAGCAGAATTATAGTCACAAAGTAGCAATGGAAATAATGTTATGGTTGGGGATCACCACCACATGAGGACTGTATTAAAGGGTCCCAGGGCTAGGAAAGTTGAAAACCAGTGATCTAATTGGTCTTTGTTAGGAATAAAAGATGAGGGCAAAAGAGTGACCTTTGATTTCAGGATATTTTAGAAAGATAAACCACAGTTAGGGACAGACCCTGTGCCAGCAGTAGACGAACAGCACTTAACACTCTCAATGGCCTTTCGGAAGGTTCCTGGTGTCATACATACTACTTTGAGCATACTTCTGGGTTTTGTGATTTTGTTTGGCTTTGTTTTTCCATACAGGTCTCTGTTTGATGGTTTCTGGAGCTGAGTTTTATGAAATTCCTGTGTGTGAGCATGTGTATCTCTGCATCTGCATGTGTTTCTTGAGCTTTTTCTTTTCCTTTTTTTCTTCTGGCAACTAGTTCACTTTGTCCTTCTCTGGTTTGCTTTTATTTTAACCTTCACTTTATTATTATTGTTTAGATGCCCGTTTGTATTCTAATGAGAGACAGTGTATATATTTGGGTGGGTGGGGATTTGGGGGAGATCTAGGAGGAGTTGGGAGAGTGGAAACTCTAATCAGAATACATTGTATGAAAAATCGATTTTTATTTTTTTTAATTTGAAAAAAGTAAAGATTGAAAGGAAAAGAGAACATCCTATTTTGCAGCTTCTCCACTGAGTGGCTCTTACCCCCTCTTTTGTTACACCCATATCTCAGGCAGCTGCCAAGCAATCCGGTCCAAACCCCTGCTTGAAGTGGGTCAGTTAAAAGCTGAGCACCATGCTCTGTGCCCTTCCCCACGTTCCGAGAGTTTCCACTTTTTTTTTTCTTTCCCACGGCCAACACGAGGAAAATGGCCTTTGGGTCAGGTAATGTAAGCAACAGACCACAAGATGATTGCCAAATATATCACCATCCAATCCACTCCAAAGGGAAAAATTCATCAGAGTTAACAATGAATGCAAAATGCTTGTTTGGACATCCAGATGTCGGAAAGCGCCGCATCCTGATTAGCTGAGATCTCTCAGTTCTTTCCCATCGTCCTTCCTGATTTTGACTGCGAGTCAAGTTTGGGGGAAATTCTTTCCCATTACTGTCTACTGATCACATCGCTAAACTATTTAAAAATCCAACGTGTTTCCTATACGAAGAAATGGAAGGCACAACCACAAAGATTTGTGTAAATGTCACCGTTTGTTATTGGAAGCCGGGCTCAGCGGGCTGGAGGATTATTGCAGCAAGTACACTTCCTACACAGACCGCGAACACCCTGACACGCCCACACACTCACACCCTCTCAGGTTTCTAAAAGTGAAAATGACTTTCCACCATTTTTTTTTCTTTTTTTGTACTTCTGTCTGTGGGTTTATGTTTTTGAGCATGTTCAGGTCCTGGGAAGCACAAAGTCAGGAGAGCTATCCTCTGCCATAGAAGGCTGAAAAGCAAAAGCTACAATGTAGAGGCATCCCATCCCCGCCTACCCCCACCCACGCCAAATGCAGCAAGTTTAAGTTCCTGTCCCAAACTATCACTCACTGAAAAGAAAGAAAAGAGTGAGGCAACAATGCTTAGCTTTAACTCTTTCCTGCCGTGAGCTGGACCAGATGCCCAGGGTTGCATTTTTACGGACTTAGATCATAAATGGGACCCAGCTCGCTATTTAGTCACTTGTCACTAAAGAGAAAGAATGTAGTGTCCTCACATGGAAAGAATGTCATGCCCTAAACATTTATTTCTGGCCATATCTTTCCCAGCCTTGAGATCAAAACTTGAGCTAACAGATAAGCATAGATGCTGGGCCCTTGCACTGACCCACTCCTCCCCTCCCATGACAGCACAAGATGCTTACCCAGCTTGCGTACCCCATGTTTTGCCCCACCTGGAGTCCCAGCAATCTTTAATCTCTGTCTAGGTCGAACGTCTCCTTCACATTTTCTCACACCCACTCATTTCTCCAGTAGGATCACGGTTCCTTTACCACCTTCCTCTGCTTTGTCTGGGTGTCGAAGGAGACAATTCTGCTGATTGAGTATCGGGCATTCCCACACACTGTCACTCATCCATGGCTGTTTCTGTGTATGTTGGCAGATCACATCAGAGGAGGAGGATCCTGTGCATTTTCTAAGCCGGAAAATGCAAACTAGCCTCCTTGGGCAGCATGACTATCCGAATTGGCCTTTTCCCATGAGATCTGTGCACAAAGGATGAATCACCACATCAAAGTCTACAATTTCTTGTTCAATACGCAAATCCCCTGGTGCCTGCGAGTTCATTCTGTATCAAGGGGACCATAATTTTTATATACAGATAAGGATCTAAATTGGCAGTTTCTCTACATTCTGTCCTTGCACACTGGCCGCTCTCTCTGCTCAGGACTACCATCTGCCCCGGGGTCACATAGCAGGAATGCAGTGTACTTATTCAAAACCAGATTTTCCAAAACTTTAAAAAAAAAAAATTGGAATGTTTAATGATGGAAAAGAAAATGTGCCAAAAATCACAGGCTACTGATTCAAAGCAAGGGTTAATACATACATCTTCATCACATGTCCCAAACTGTCCCAAACTCTTTATACAGATGTTGTTCTGTGTCTGTTGGAGAAAGGTGGGTATAGAGTTAGCCTGAGTAAAAGCACACTTCAGCTGCCCTCTTTATGAATGTGTGACTTAAGGACATTACCAAGCTTTTCAAACCTCAGTTAATGAGAAGTGTGCCACAATGATGGTGCCTTCTTCCTACATCAATCAGAGACTTAGATGAGAACTAAGTGAGTTTTAGAAAGACAACAATTACATTTCTCTCATTTATCAGTTCAAGCCTTTAGAGAAACACAGAATCATGTATGTGCAGATGACCTGAAAAAAGAGCCAGGCTGTCTAGAGGAACGAAAAAAGTAATGGCTGGGAGGCAGAAAGAAAGAGGAACCGAGGCATGGAGTAACAGGCTCAAATGCATCATGTATTTGTATGGTAATGGCTTTTCACAATCCTATATGAGGAAATCTTTTAAAAGAAGGGAAGAGCTTCTGAAAAAAATAAATAAATTCTTCTTGTTCAAATGAATTATTTCATGCATAACTCTTAGCTCCATAGCTAGCACAATGGAATATGTTTACAGATAATTATGATAATGAACACTACACAGCAAATCCAATTATAAGGAATCAATGAACTTACTAGTCTGTTCACTAATGGGATTATTGAGAATCATTTTGCAAAGGAAAATATTGTCTTGCAAAGTAATGAATTATAAGCATATGAATTTGGGGGACCAAAATATATTTGTGCCCATGTCACACTTCCATAAGGTTTATGAGCTACTTACACATATGTGTATATGTTCGTATATGTAGACAAACATAGTATTGTGTGAGTGTAAACATCTCTGCTTTCTTTCTCTAGGATCAAACATCAGTGTTCTACATATCAGAGGAACTCATGAAGATGCATACCAACATTTGCTCCTTTTAACATCACAAGAGGTGGGGGCCAGAGGGAAAGCATTAGTTACCAACAGATCTGCAAACTGCAATGCTTGGGGAAATAGGATGCAGTACCATATATTTTGTCATGAGTCCCTCTGCTGCCTCAGCTTCCAGCTGCCTTCAAGGAGACTTGGCCTCCCAGGGCTACAGAGATGCATGGAATTCAGCTGCCTGAACATTCTGGGTATAAGTCATCCCTGCTGTGGGCCGACACTGACTCACCCTGCCAGCACTTCTTCCTTACTGAGTATCAGTCCTGCAAAGGACTGAATGAGGTCATCTCCTCTCCACTTCCTTCTCTTTGGAGAGAGAGAAAGAGAGAGAGAGAGAGAGAGAGAGAGAGAGAGGATTGCTTTTAAAGCTCAAGGATCTTGTAATGTTTTTAAATACCGTTTGTTCTGTTTCATTCTATCCTAGCCACAGCATATTAAATTGTCTTCTAAGTAAAGTCTCCCACCCAAAAAAGAGGTAGAGGTATGAAAAAGCAAAAGGGAAAATACAGAAAATTTATAGAATATTCTATTAAAATACCCTTTTAGCCCCAATTATAACTTGGCCATTTTGGATGGTAAAGACACTATCTTGCTTGAATTTCCTTTTATTTTATCATATATCAGGCTTTATCATTCAGTTCTTGTTTAATATCTACCAAAAATATTTACAGCATTGAAGTACATTGTTGTCCCTCTTTGGCCTCTTCATGTACCCAGCAATTCTCCTAGTTATCTTCGACTTTCATTAGTCAACTCATTTTCTTTTCAAGATAATTAATGCTTAATATGAGATAGAAAATACTTTTGGGGATCACTCTCCTGCCACTTTCAGGTTTTTGAGGCAGGCTTCACTCTGTAACCCAGTCTGGCCTTGAACTTGTTGTGTTCTTCCTGCTTCTTCTGCTTCTTCCACCTCCCTAGTGCTGGGATTACAGGAGTGTGCCACCCTGCTTCTTCTGCTTCTTCCACCTCCCTAGTGCTGGGATTACAGGAGTGTGCCACCCTGCTTGGCTTTATTTTTTTTTTTAAGTGTTCTTCTTTTCTATGTCTTTTTAGTACTATGTGTATATGTGCATGGGAGTGTGGGTGCATCTGCCACGACACATGTATGAAGTAGGAAGGACCACTTTAGATGCTGGTCCTTGAAATAGCTCCACCTTGTTTGAGGCAGGACCTACTGTTCACTGTGGTATATGCTGGCCTAGCTAGCCTGTGAGCTTCTGAGGACTCTCTGGTCTCCATCCTCCTTCTCTCCACAGTAGCTCTAAGATCTCAGGTGTGTACTTCACCCAGCCTTATCTAGGATCTGGGGGTCAGAGGTCAGGTCCTCATGCTTACACTGCATACAATTTATCCAGTGAGCCATCTCCTCAGCCCTGTTTTTAAGTATTCTTAAAAGCCTTGATGGGGAAATTTTCAGATGAGAGGCAGCTTCAACTAATAAACCATTTATTCAAGTTGACTCTGTAGATCATGTCTCATTGCTGGGTATTTTCCTCTGTTTGTAGCCAACATTGCTTTTCCACAGGAAGTGAGGTGGATGAAGAGGGGGAACTTTAGGAAAGATCTGTTCCTCATCCTTCCATCCCAGATCCACTGACACGTCAGAAGACAGTACAAGAAAGGAAGCAGAAGCTCAGTGTCCTAGTGCACTCCTGGAAAGCCAGAATTGGGGGGGGGGGGGACGCAGAACAGGAAGCTTGGTGTCTTAGTGCATTCCTAGAAAGCTAGAATGGGGGGGGGAGCAGATTGGGAGGAGTTCAAGTTTGAGTCCACAATAGGCTACATAGCAAGTCCAAAACCAGTTAAGAATCAAGAGAAGGGTGAAGAAGAGGAAGCGGAGAGAAGGGAAAAGAAGGGGAGGGAAGGGAAAGGGAGGGGAGGGGAAGGGAGGGAAGGGGAGGGGAGAGAAGGGAAGGGAAGGGAAGGGAAAGGAGGGAAGGAAAGGGAAGGGAGGGGGAGGGAAAGGGGAGGGAAAGGGAGGGGAGGGGAGGGGAGGGAAAGGGAGGGGAGGGAAAGGGAGGGAAGGGGAGGGAAGGGAATAGAAGGGAAGGGAAGGGAAGGGAAAGGAGGGAAGGAAAGGGAAGGGAGGGAAGGAAAGGGAAGGGAAGGGAAGGGAAGAGAAGGGAAGAGAAGGGAAGAGAAGGGGAACCAGGAAGGCTGCTCTCTCAACCACACAATAGGCAAAGTTAATAACATCAGAAGGATCAAAGCTCTGGCCTCCACCTTAAACCCATCTAGTACACTTTCTGCTTTGCCTGAGTGCCTCCCGCTTGGCCTGGATTTCTGATCACACTCATACGTTCTGGCTATTGTGAGTTAAAATAAAAATAAGTCAATGCAAATATAAATTTGTTCATCCTTTGTATAAAATTGCCTTCATTCACTCCATTGAGTAGGTTACAAAAGCCTTCTTGAGTTTTGCTTCCCAAGGAAGATAGCCCACAGTCGGTAACAGTTAAAAACATGCACATCTTGTCATTTTGCCCTTAGAAACAGGCATCTTCTGGAAAGGGGACTAGAAATCAGGAACCTGGTAAGCATTATTCTAATCAGGGGTCTGAAGTTGGCAGCCAGCACAGACCTGCCCCTGTTTCCCAGAGTACAGGACTGGAAGACAGTAAGAGAAGCAGGTGCCTGGTTTCCCAGCTCAACATTCAGGAAGCTTCTCTTTTGTGCTGTATCAGAAAGCTGGGAGACTGCAAGTGGGCCCCTGAAGTTGCTAGTGGACATGCTTGAATACGGACCAGTGAACTCTTGATGTCTGCAGCCCGGGCTGAGCGGGGCAGCTCAGAGACATTCAGGCGCCTAGGCTGTAAAGGTTAGTGGTTATCTCTGTTGAGAAGTATCTTTCCTTCCTCTAGTCAACCTCCTGGATTTGGAGTCATGCCTCAAAATGGATGGTGTCATAGAGCAGGGATGTAGAAATGGACATACATCAATCATCTGCGTAACAGACACTCACTGGTTCCTCTAAGGTTCTGAGTCACAGGGAAACAACTCCTAAATGCAACACTGGAGGAACTCACAAAAAAATATCCTTCCTCTTAAATGAGAGGGAAAGGGCTTCAGTGCATTAAAAGCATGGAGGGAAGTTTTCACAGCATCTCTGTCTTCTCTTCTGATTCTGCCAGCAATGGGAGGTCTGGGAGTGCCACTTCCTAAGGATTACAGGAAGCAGTAGGCCATAGAGACAAGTGGGATGAGGCCCTGGAGTGAGAACCAGTGACCCCGTTCAGCTTGGTGCAGCCTCCGGAAACATATCGTCTAACCTCCTTGGGTCACACTTTTCCTCAGTGCAAGACAGGGCAATTGGAAAAGTGTCCCCATGTCTCTTGGAATTGTAGGGTTCTGTGACTCCAGACACTTGGTTATCAGCACTGGTACCCTTGTACAGCCAAGCAGTACCTTCAAAGGAACAGATGTGGTCAAGTTCTGTGACCTCTGTGAACACAGAGAGTGTAAGAAAATGGGTGGAAATGGAAATCAAATGTACCAAACTAGCAGTTTTTAATATGACTGGCAATGTTTTGATAAGATGGTGGCTTACAAGGGAGAAATGGGAATAATACACAAATGTGAACGACGCCATTAAACACAAAACTCATCCATCATGGTGTGTGGAGGCAAAGGACTGGCAAAGCACAGATAAGAAGGATGGTGATGAGATTGCCAACACCTAGCCCCAGACTTACTGCCAGTGCGGCTAGAAGGAGACTAGAAACCAACCGCAAAACTCTCTTCTCTCATAGTGTATTAGCTACTTCCTTGTTACTGTGGGAAAACACCATGACCGAAGGAAACTCATAGAAGACAGGGTTTATTTTGGCTAGAACTTCCAGAGGGATGAGTCCATCAGGGATAGGAAGATGTGGCAACAGGCAGGGGTGGCATGCTGGGAGAAGCAGGAAGGTGACCGATCTCATTTGCATCTGCACACAGGAAGCACAGAAAGAGAACAGGAAGCGGGGATAGGAGCATTCAAACTGTGCTCCCCCTGATGAACTTCTGTCAACACTGGTCCACCTCCTAAAGGTTCCATAACTCCCAAACAGTACTGCCAAGTGGGGACCGAGTGTTTGAATTCATGGGCCTATGGGGACATTCTTCATTCAAACCACCACACAGCAAAAGAGACTGTGGGAGCGGTCAATGTAAAACTTCAACTCTACACATTCCATCTGTTGTCACTAATCACTGTGCTGGGGCACTGTCACAGCTGATGAAGTCTTGACAGAAATAGTCAAATCTTCTTCATCAGCCAGGATCTAGCTGATCACTGGACTAGAACAGATTCAGAGTAGAAAGATCACTCTGAACTACATAGGAGTCACCTGCCTTGTTCTCTGTCCTGTCACAGCAGCTGGCACATAGAAGGGACACAGCAAAATGTCACTGAATGCATTTGCACATTTTGCAGGCATATAATCATTCTTTATCCCTTTATCTTCATCCATTATTTCACTATTCATCCCTTCAAACTCTAGACACTGGGGGAATGCCCACTCTGCTCTAGTAAAAGGTTTGTACATTGAAGATACCTCGGTGCATAATGATAATCAATAAAATGACCGTGCCGTGGAGGAGAACAGTGGAGCCGGGAGAGGAGAGGCTCTGATTTGGTGCTGGTTGTTAGTATTATGGCCTGTTCTGGATGTTTCTGTGAAACCATGACTATTGAACTGATATCTAAATGATATATCAGAACCAACAAAGCAAAGATGAGAGAAAGCCATGCAGATGTAAGGAAGGTTGGGTGGTTCAGAGTGATGGATTAGAGTGCAGGTGTAAGAAAAGGACACTAGAAAAGGCAAGAGAGGCTGTATCACTAAGCTGTCAGCTGCTCAGCAGATACAATGTGTTGAATGCTTTTCTATCAGCCAAGTGTAGCAACCTCAAACTCACCTCAACCAAACACAACTATAGTCTGCAAGCATTGAAGATTTTTGCATTATTTAAAAACTGTTAAGAAAGCACCTTCTGCTAGGGCCAAGTGAGGGGTGGGTCTCAGATGTGGAGAACCCGTGAAAGTTCATTGGAGGCCATCCCAGAAGAGGAGGAGCTTGACCCAAACACTTAAGAGCAGACTGGGAATATCTAACAGAGGTTCCAAACGAAAAGATCAAAACCGGCAAGGAAATGCTTAGGCATCACTCCAGGTGCCTTCAACACCATCCGCCTGAGCTACAAAGTCACATTGAGAAAGGAGCATCAGTTAAAACTCTCACACAGAGGCCTGGATGATTGAGTGTCCCTGAGGTTTTCTGTGCATTCCTTTAAATCAGAGAACAGATGCCATTTCAATCATTTGTTCTCTGTATGAACCCCGAAAGGCTACTTAAGCAAAGGCACAGTCTGCCTGTTCCATAGGGCACAGAGGGCAAGAGTATCTGTTCCTACTGACTGGCCCAAGACACAGCAGAATGAACCCAGAAAGAAGGGCATCACTTCTAACATACATCCCAGATAAACTGGTCACACATTCAGGACACTTACATTGCCTCTAGTCAAGTTTTCCCAACACAGTTACCCTCCCACTATGCAATTCTATAACTGGTTGAGCTTCTGGACAGTTTGGATGACTTAAATCCTTATTAACTCACACCACTGCTGTTCTGTGGTTGAGAAAACCGAGACAAAGATAACAGGAGACAAAGCAGCACCCCAGCTGGATTTGAACCTGAGACATCTGGCTGCAGAGTGCTCCCATAGCCTATATATTGTTCTGCCTCCTAAGGTATGCAATAACCCAAAAGTTACCACACTTATCTTCTAGGATGGCTCAGTGTGTTCATCTTTGTAGGCTGGGCACCATCTCTGTATGAGTCCCCCACTCTGGGTCATTGCAAGAGAAAAGTCAACACAGACAATTTAGAAAGAGTTGAGGAAGCAGGTGGGTTTGACCTGACCCACCCCTGATCTCAGCTGCCAATGGCAAATAAAAGGAAGTTCACTTGCCACAGAATTACCATGAAAAGCAGCTTCCTGGTTGGCCTACTTTAGTTCCTATTCATACACATTTATTGATCAATTCAACAAGTATAGATTGAGCCCAGATTCTGTTCCTGGCACTTTCCTTAGGCATGAAAGATGCCATCAGTAAGCCAGGTCATTTCTATTGTTCTTGAAGCCACATTTTAGTCACAGAGACAGATGGTAAGTGTTACAGACAGACTTGGTCTATCATGTAGTGACAGGTGAATGAAAAACAGAAAAAGAAGATTCCTAGGTATGGTGGAGGAGACAGTTTCTTGTAAATGAGGAAGAAAACATCCAGAGGGTCCAGACTGAACTGGGTCATAAGAGGAGATTGGGGGGGGGGGCAGGTTATACAAAATGAAGAGAAGGGGATGTTTAAAGCAGTAGAGGAAGAGAAAAGAGAGGGAGGCAAGTGGACCAAGAGAGGAGCAGAGAACCATGGATACTGGGTAAGACTTGTCCTGTGTTTCTTTTGTTGTTGTTTTCATTTTTGTTTTCTGAGGCTTTTTGGTGATGATAAGGGGGCAATGCAATCTCTTATATAACTACTTTCTGCTGAGATTGGGGTGTCATTGTCAGGGCCTAGGAAAGGCTAGAATGATTGTCAAAGAATGTGAAACAGAGGAGCTCTAGGAAAAGGAAGCCTGAGGTCTAATTTTTATATAGGAAATGAACTAACAGGGCAGCTGCAGCCTTGGAGAAGGAGCTGTTTTGCTTGTGGCTGTTAACATAAAGTTACAGTTAGCCATCAATATCATCAGAGATCTGAGAAGGATAAATCATCGCAGGAAGTATATTTCAAATGGCCTTTGTGTCAATTAAAATGTCAGAGACAGTTACCTAGGCTCCTGTGGTCTCCATGGCTATGTTAGGGGTCAGAGGTCATAGGTCTTCCACTGTCAAAGGACAGCATTAAATCTTCAGCTGTTGCACAGGACAGCATCTGCCTTTGGCTGCCAGATCAGGAAAGTCTGAGAGAATTCCTGTGGAGGAGGAACCTGGGAAAACTGACCTGCTGTGGAAAGGCGGGGGCAGGGCAGTCAACCCAATAGTCTCCACACTGTAGACAGGACCCTGGTGGCAGGTAAGGGAGGATGAGGCAGTTTTTTCCCAGAAGTTGATGTTACCATGATTCAGATGGAATTGTCTGTGCCCCATCTTCTTTGGAGACCTTAGGCTCACTGCAAGGAGCTGGCATTTCTGTCTATCATGAGAAGTTTTTTTTTTTAATAAAAAAAAAATAAAAACATGTTAAATGCCATATTCAGCAGATCTCTGAAGAATTTGAGGACCATAATCTATGAAGAATGCCTGATTTTAAATAAACTTGACTTGCTTTTAGTTACTAGCTTTTGGCTTAACCTTGAAAATGCATACAGGAGAATCAATACAGCTTGTCCATGTAAATGAATTACAGTGTACTTACCATGACTGTGAGCCTAGTTCTGAGCACAGTAATGAACTTGGTCATATATGAGGTGGCTGAGCATTAATTTGCATGTCTTAATAATCTTTAACATTTTTACAATGTTTGCAGCTTTTATAAGAATAGGATTTTACAGCTTTATTCCTGTTAAGTTTGTCATAAAATTTTGAGTTGAACATTTAATTGAAGAACCTTTAGTATCAAAATAAAAATTTTAACCATAAATATAGTCCACACAGGGAGACTGGGAACTTTCCTGACCATTTTTATACTGCACCATTACAGGATATCAGTTTCTTGTATGACTCAGTTTATCCAAATAACTAATACTTAACAAATTTAGCAAAGACAAAGAATCTAGACACATATTTTTAAGCCAGCTATTATTAATCTGAATATACTTTGGGGACCAGTAAACATTATTTATTAAATATACCTTGGTTTATACCATGTGATCATCTTAACCAAGATGGTGGTGATGTTATATTATATGCAATTTTTAACTTAAGTAAAGATACTGCCAGCCATGTGGTTACTATTTTAAAATATCTATTTTTCTTAGTAGATCTATTTTTTAACAATAGCTTAATCCAAGTTATATGTACAGTATATTCTAAATAAGAGTTGAATCACATATATAGTATGCTGTAGCAAATTAAGATTACTCATGAATATTTTTTTTTAATTCTAAGCCTTTCATCATAAGTTTTAAGCTAAATTTTGTTACAGACTTTTTTAACCATACCCAATGAACTTTGCAATTCCTAATATACTTTACAGCATAGTCTTAAGCAATGATTCTCACCTTTCTAATGCTGGGACTCTTTAATACAGTTCCTTATATTGTGGTGACATTCCCACACACACCATGAAGTTATTTTCATTGTTACTTTCTAACTGTAATTTGCTACTGTTATGAATCATAAATTAAATATCTGTATTTTTCAACAGTCTTAGTGACCCTGTGAAAGGGTCATTTGATCACATGCGTGTTAAGAGACTTTTGTTTTGTTTTGTTGTTTGGTTGTTATTGCTGTTGTTGTTTTTGAGAGCAGAGAAATCACAGAGATATTTTTTTTTCTTAAGAGTGCACAGTAGTGGCAAGGCGGTGGTGGTATGCGCCTTTAATCCCAGCACTCGGGAGGCAGAGCCAGGCGGATCTCTGTGAATTTGAGGCCAGCCTGGGCTACCAAGTAAGTTCCAGGAAAGGCGCAAAGCTACACAGAGAACCCCTGTCTGAAAAAAAAAAAAAAAAAGACTGTACAGTAGAGAAACCTTAGGGATAAGAGACCTTTGGAAGTGTAGAGCAGAGAAAGTTGAGATGTAAAAGATACGAGGATCATTTGTTTGCGCAGTGATTGGGACTGTTACCATATGAGAGAGTCTGAAAATGGAGCATCATCTCCCACTGTCATCAACCACTGATGGAGCTTTCTGTGGCCAAGCCCTTTGCAGTGTGACAAGGAGGCTTAATGAAGGAGCTTCCAGGTTAATGAAGGAGCTTCCAGGAGGGAGCTGAGAGGGGCAGAGAAGCAAGTGTCTTAGTAAGTAAAGAGTTACCCATGGTGGGGGCTCCAGAGGGCATAGTAGGGTTCGGAGCTAGAGAGGTATGCCCAGGCAGGCATGGCAGGCTGGAGAAACCAGAGACACTTACAGAGTAGAGGAGGAGAGACTGATAGTTAGAAAGCAGCTGAAGAAGCAGACTCTAGAGTTTGGAGTCAAATTTGGTAGATGGCAGGAGCCAGAAGAAACAAATGATCTGTACATGCCTTAGGAAAGTCAAATCAGCAGCTTGGTTCAGAGAGACCAAGTCTCTTGGAAGGGAACTCATTTATGCCAATCTTGTAGTTTCTACACTGGATGAATGAAAAAAAAATGAGCATTTGACACTCCTAGGTATGGTGGAGAAGAAGGTTTGTTGTAGATATGAGGGAGAAAATAGCCAGACACCTCTGGAAGGGTCCAGACTGAATGGGGCCATGTAGGGGAGGGGGCAGTGTGAGAGAACAAGAGGAGATGGGGAGAGTGAGAGAGGAAGAGAAGAGAGAGAGAGGCCAAGAGGACCAAGGGACTCCATAGCCAATATGGCTAAGGTTGTATAGGAAAGAGAAGCTTGGGGAGGAGAAGCAGTGACCCAGCCCCTGAGAGGGAGAGGTTTAGGGCAGGGGGCAGGGTGGAGGCACAGTAAGTGAGATTTGTCCTGGGTTTCTTTAAGAGACCTAACATGATGAAGAAGAGCAAAGCAGGACAAGTGGCAAAGATGGACAGCGGTCAGAGAAGGCTTGTGGAGAAGCCACTGAGGGATGAGGACAAGATCACCTAGACTGTGTGAGCTGAGTGAATACAGAACCCTGAAGAGCCTGTAGCCATCCAGCACTGAGACAAACTCAGTAAAGACAGGGAAGGAAGTGCTTCATCTCGCTGAAAGGAGCTGTGACTGATGCTGCTCACCTTTACAGGGAAAGCCCAGCAGACTTGGCAGTGGGTGTGTTTTCATTGGCTATCACAAGAGCATCTTCAGAAGGAGAAAATGGGACTGGAGAGTCAACAGCAAGGGAAGAAAACAGGAAAGCAAGGCGATGAGTATGGGGAAAATCAGAACAAACAGAACCTGTTTAGGAATTTTCTATAAGGAAATAGAACAAAGTGGAGAGAAGGGATTCTGTACCATGGAAGCTTTCAGCTCTGGCTTTATTTCTTGGTTTGTTTTTGTTTTGATTTTCTGAACAGAAAGGCATAAAACCACATGTTTTCATATTAAAAGAAACAGTCAAGTAGAAGAGGAAAATTGATAAAGCGAAACAAGGAATGGTCTTATGTTTAAAGTCGATGCTTACCTGCACAGAGGAGTCAATATAATTAAGGTAGGAGATATAATGTTGATCTGCACAAGGCCCATGTCAGAACAGCAAATAACAGACCAGTGAGTGCACCATGGAAGCAACTCGGTCACTAATATATGCCACACAGCAGTTACATATGGTCAGTGGTTGCTCTGACTACTTAATGAAATTCCAGAGAAGTACTTAGATTGTCATCCTGGCTCAGAATTCTTTACGAACCACTCAAGTTTAAATTTCCCAGCAATCTTTGATTTTTCTGCCAAAGTCATCTCAAAGAATGAAACTAAAGAGGCATGGAAGTTGGCTCAGTTGGTAAAATATTCAATACATAAGGAGAAAGACTTGAACTAAAAGTCCAGAATCTACATTGAAAGGTGATTATACTCTCGGCTCTGGAAAGGAGGAGACGGGCAGGTGACTGCAACTTGAATCCCATCAGTCTAACTGAATCAGTGAGCCATAGACCAGTGAGAGCAATGAGGACCCTGTCTCAAAAAACCATGTGGAGAGCAACTGAGGGAAATACCCAGGGTTGATCTCTGGCCTCCACATGCCTGTATACACACACAAATTAAAATAACATAAAAATAATACAGAGCATAGGCTACAAATTTTCTGATTGTTAGATAGTTTTAGCTAGAACAGAAACTTCTCAAAATCTATCTACATTTTGTATATTATTACAAATTGCTTCCTGTGGACATATTTAGCCCTCTCTGACCACTCTACATAGAATGATATCTCATATCCAAATAATCATGTTCATGGGCTTGCTAACTGATCTGAGAGTAATGCAGGCACAGAGCAAATTAACTTCTGCCCATGTAAGGACTGACTGGGAGCCCTGAATATACCCAGCCCCATGAGGATTCCTGTAGTTTGTGACAGGAGACTTGCTAGAGAGATGGTCACCACTCAGCCTTGGGAGGAGAGTCCAGAGTCAGTTTCAAATGCCCAGATCGTGGAACAAAATCACAAATGAAGTAGACAGGATCCTCGAACTCATTAGGAACACTAAAACATCAATGCCAACTTAATTAGAATGTTTTTACATTCATCGCTTTCTCATCTTGCTTTCTGAAGAGTGTACACATTTAGAGTAAGAAAGGAGAAATAGCTGAATGTGTGGGTAGCAGTTTCCTGGCTTCCTTAAAAGTCACTTTGTTATTGTAGCCTAGCAAATGACATTAATATAAGTATTGCATGAACAAATAAGAGAAAGAAAAAGTAAATGAATGAATGAATGAATGAATGAATGAACAGATACATGGCAAAGAGGCATGGGGAGATCACATCTGTTCCACATGTGCTCTCCTATGTTCTTGTCACTCCCACAGTGTAATTTATTCATCTTCCCCTTGTTTTGTTTTATTTTTAATAGCTAATTACTCAAATCTAATTGTTCAAGTCAGGCTTAGTTCACTGTCCCTAATTTATAATTTATAATTTGATATCAAAAGCATGTGTTAATATCTGCATTCTGTTTTGTTGTCTGTGCCCCTGACCCTATCTCCTTAGCCTCAGTTCTCCCATCAGACTGTTGATTTATCCAACATGCATGCAGAAATATGGACTACACAGGCTACTCATTCCAGAAATGACAAATGAAAGCAGGGACTAAACATCTGTGAGCTCGTTGCGAGAAGCCATGGCATGATAAAGCACGGGGCAATGAGGAAACAGGCCCCTTACCATGACCCCCGGGATGTGTCAGCCATTCATCTTAAACCATCCAGGCAGTATCAGAATCATTCACCTGTTTCTTTCGTCTTCTACGTTCACCCATCCGTAGGGACGGCACTAGCAGTAACCCTCATCAGGTCAGGACCAAGGAATCCTTCATTTCCACCAGCTTTTACCCCAAGAGAATGATGACTGTATGTCATCTTGGAGGTGTTTCTTCTCTTGCTGCTGATGGCAGCGGGGACTTAGGAAATTCATGATTTTGTCATCTGTGGTTGCTGCACACCTGTAATCTAAGCACTTAAGAAGCAGAAGATATAGGTTCCCAAATTCAAAGCCAAATTGGGCAACATAGTGAGATGCTGTAGAAAAAAATGGGGCTGGGGGTTCAGGAGAGGAGGGGAGGAAGGAGAAAGAAGAGAAGAGAAAGCCATCCCCTCTTTAAGCTTTGGTTTCCCTGAATATAGAATAGGATCACTGGGGTTGACAGTGGTAAGATGGAGTTGTTGAATGGCAAGGAAATGGAAATGTTCTTTCACAGCTAAAAGGACACTCCAGCCCTCCAGGGGTACAACAAGGAAACTGTTAGACTCTGAAGATGGAAGTGCCCTGGAGAATTCAGGACCTACCTTCAGATGCAAACCTCAACTTTAATGCTTGTAAGCAAAAGTGGGGGCTCCTGAAAAGGGTCACAACCAAATAAAGAGCAAAGGGCATCAGCTAGGCACTGCCTCAACTTTTCTCCAGCCAGGTGCAGGTGAGAATAGGTTTGTTTTGTGTTGTAATGCATACTCTTATTTTTTTTTGTCTGTTTGTTTTTGGTTTTTTGTTTGTTTTGTTTTGTGGGGGAGGGGGTGGGGGGGTGGTTCAAGACAGGGTTTCTCTGTGTAGCTTTGCACCTTTCCTGGATCTCACTCCGTAGACCAGGCTGGCCTCGAACTCACAAAGATCCTCCTGCTTCTGCCTCCCGAGTGCTGGGATTAAAGGCATGTGCCGCCACCTCCCAGCTACATACTCTTATTTTTAATGATAAAAGATCAAGTAAGGGAGTGCCCAGGGACAATAGAGGCAATATATCAAAGCAAATGGGGACACTGTCAACCCCAACCCCTGCTCTAGCAGTAACGTTTGGGGACCACCACCCCATCCCTCATAACTACTATTTCTTCACCTTTTGTCAGAGATGGTGCAAACAGTATACAATGTTCACCAAATTTATATGAGCTGCTCATTACATTGATTTCACAACTGCAGGCCCACATAGGTGTTCTCTGGGACATTTAATACATGCCAGAGAATCTGGTGCTCAGTAGTCGAAGCCAGGATACAGTAAATGCTTTCTTTCTGTTTTCATTGAAACGGAGACTTTCTATTCGACACTTCCTGGCCTTGAATTTGTGGCAGTCCTCTCACCTCCACCTACAGAATCCTGGGATTAAATGCATTTTAAACTCAGAATGCTTTCCATTTATGATATTTTTATTGGGCTGGAAATCCATCAGAAGTTGAGTATTATCCGTACTAACTTCATAAGACTCTTTAAAGGATGAAGTAGCTAATTCACTCTCGAATTGGATAAAATGCTTTCCAAATAGCAGGGATTTGGGAAAGGCTCCTTGGTATTTTATGATTTTTTTTTTCTTTTGATGCTCTCTAAACAGAGATCCCATTAAAATGGGGACTAATGAGTTCTCTGGCTTATCAGAGAGAGGTAAAGCAAGAGGGAGGGAGGGAGCAGGAGGGAGGGAAGAAGGGAGGAGAGAGTAGATAACAGGGAGAATATCAATATCCAAGTAAATGGACCAACAGAACCACACACCCCAATAAAAACAACCAGAGTTCCTGTCACACACACACAATCACAGCTGCTTTCATGGCACTGGAGGTTTTGAAATAGTTTCATTCTATAGCTCAGGTTGACCTTGAACTCATGATCCTCCTGCATCAGCCTCAGGAGAGCTGGGATTGAAGGTCTATGCCACCACACCCAGCTCTTGGCTGCTCTCAGCTGTACTTTAGCTCCCTCATCCACCTAAAACATGGTGCTTGAGTGGCTGCTCACTGACCAACCCATCGCCATGAGTTACCCTGTGCACCTACCACTGCCTAGAAGTCTCCAAACATTTGTCCTTCAGCCTAGCCCAGGAGGTGGTATGCAGAGGTGTGAATGGTCACAGAAGTCACAGAACTGCACCAGTGTGTCAGAGAACTTCCCAAGATGCCAAAAAGGAGCGGCCTCCTTCCTCTGGGGATGACTTGCATGACGATGTGAACTTCAAGAGTTAAAACAGAAGCTTTGCCATTATAAACTAAACAGGCCACAGTGAAGAATTGCCTTTTGTGCTGTGACTTTTCATAAATTACACTTCATTATCCATTCTTACAAAAGAGGCATTCCTGGTGTTAGTATTGATGAATTTCATAGCTATCCTCCAAACTGTTTTATTAACCTCCATTTACCTAAAGGGAAGCCAGTGACATTTCATCTCTGTTTCAATTCTCCATTATTCTATCCTTCCTCCTTATTTCTCTCCATAATAATAAATATCACATAGACATAAAGGGTTATCAAGTAGTAAAATAAATCCATTGGTGTGTTTAAATGAGATCTGAATATCTGCATATAAACCTACACAGACAAATATTTAGATGACTTATACAGCTCTATGTTTAAATTCTGCTTCCTTGAGTCAACAAATAAACATTGACAGAGATAAAAAAAACCAATATTAATCCTATTATTATTACAGTAGCACAAGGCAGTGCAAGAGCCAGGAAGGGATTACAAGGGACCTCCCTGCTTATCTTCCTAATCGTTTCTCCAGAACATCCCCTTTGGAGCAAAGATAATGTCCAACCTTTCCTTGGAAGCCATGGATTTCTCTGGGTACATTTATTTTGAAGTTATTCTGGAAGCAAAAGCATCAGAGACACATGTCTATCTGGTTGCTATTAGTGTTTTGGAAACTCCAAATGAAATGCTTCAGGCTAGCAACTAGAGGTGTTGATCAAACAATAGTTTCCCAGCCAACATCCAAACTGGGTGTACCCAGATGACTTTGCACTTAAGCAGTGGAATTTGGAATATGTGGGTAAAGCTTGACTAATTATAGTGTTGACCACAGTAAAGCCATGGAGGATCCTGGCTTAGTATGCAGGAAACAGATATAGAAATGCTTATGTTAAGTGTATAGCTTTTCTGAGACAACCATTTCATATGCTATTACCAACTGCATATTCCAAAGAAACTCTGGACCAATACACTAAATCATTAGGGTTCATGGTAGCCTGGTAGTCTGCCTCACAGTTTCTCTCGCACTGCTTTATACAAACTCAGAGCATATTCTAGGCATGAAGATGTAGGGGAAAGATCCAGATATGAATTGTTGAAATAATTACAAGAAGATTTCACTGCACACATACAAGGTCTGTTGACATGGAGGAATATCTGCCCATCAGCCTGAGTAAACTATTACATAACAGCTAAGCTATAATAAAATCCTGATTCCAAATCAAATAAGTCTCCCAGACTTCTAAAATGAGTCACCAACAGCTCTATAAACATACAAAATACTTGACAAGGAAGTCTCTGATAATTTTTTAGTAATTATGTCTGCAAATTGTTCCTTGCTGACATCACCATCAGAAATGGTTTCCCATAAGCTTTCCTTCCCTGTTCACATCTGCTCATTAATCACTGATGCTTTGAATACTTCTATCACTATTAGGTAATTTACAAGGTCCTTGTGATTATCCAGGACTCTCCTTAGTAAAGTATTTAATTAGTGGAATCAGTATGATCAAAGCTAGGATAGTCTCAGACTCATGTTCCTTGTGGTCCTTGTTTAATGCACATTCACAGAATTGTCATACCTTGATCCTCAAATCACATTTCACACACACACACACACACACACACACACACACACACACACACACACGATGACACTTTGCAAACATCTTAAAATAAATGCAATGAAGAGAGATGGGGGCAGGGTTGAAGGGTCACTGAGTTGACATACTTTGTGTCTAAAGACATTCCCAAGCACTGGCATCATCTTTCTTTGTGTTGGACGTGAGATTTCAAGTTCTGCTGACATGTGATCCATAAACCAGCTCTGAGCCAAACACAAGTGTCAGCTGCTAGGTCCTGCACTCGGTGCTGTCTGGTGATGAGTGCAGGAGATGGAGAAGAGCTGTGAAGAACAGGTCTGCTGAGCCAGAAGACCAGGGCCCTCGAGTTCATCCCAGGGAAGAGTTGCCCAACAGGAAAATTTAGGCAAAGGCCTAGGGAAGTGGTTGACAAGGGGACTACTTGGCTTAAGCTATGCCATTATAATGGATACGACCCAGAATTAACCAAGCCCTTGATCTCTCTGGGACTGTACTCATTTAGTGATAAACCCTGGCTCTGTGGAACCCTGAGAAAGTACAATATTTAAAGCCATTCAGAATGTGTCTAAATGGAATCTGGATTTCTCCCGGAATGACCTGCGTAGCTGGCATGCCAGAAGTTTTGCCACTGGAATGCCACTGGAATGAAGGTGGCTGAATAAGCAGAGGATAAGCACAGGACTTCCCATTGAAAATAAAAATCTCTGTCTTCACAGGGCTGAAGTCTTCAGCCGAATACTTAGAATAAACTTACAGCAAAGAGAAGGTGCATTTCCATGGGAAAAGGAAGCTCTGGAGATATAGTCCAATTTAATGTGGAAGAAAAGCTTTGGACCAGTTGAGCATCCTGCCGAGCAATGGGCTGACTCACAAAGCTGTCCTGTGCAGCAAGAAGCAGCCAAGTAGAGGCTGCACTACATGATCCACTTCACTCGTGCATGTGTTTATGAGACTGCGTTGTAGAGTACCAGTACCTGCTAAACAGGGAGTACAGAGGATGCAAAGGTGAATAGAATCTAGCCCCTGGTATCCTGGAGTTCAAAAAGGCAAACCCCAAAGTGGAAATTCAAAACGTAATGCAGTGATCATATCACCCAGCTGTGGATAGACATCAGGCCTACCCTCGAAGGGAGCTGAAGAAATGGCTTCTCCCCCGGGGGGTACCCAGTTTCCTTTCCATGCTCCTGAAGGAATGGCACTTCTGACCCATTGACTGTATCCCTGGAAAAGAAGACAAGGTCTGCCCCTTTAACTTAAAAATAAGCAACTGGAAAAAGAGGTAAAGGACAAAAGCATGAGTGATTCTGTTAAAGAAAGCAAACCAGTAAGGGAGCAGAAGATAAAAGAAAAACCAAGTGACCCTCAGAAATGACACTTTCTGTAGGAGAAGGGGCGTGTTTTCTCTCTGCCTCCCTAGAAAGTAAGTATTTTGGCTTCATACTGATCACAAGAGGCTCTGGCCAGAGGCCTTCTGAAAATTATATTGGCAGCAAAATCCCTCAATCAATCAATCAATCAATCAATCAATCTCTGCCTCTCTCCCTCTCCCCCCTCTCTTTCTGTGTGTGTGTGTGTATTTGTGTCTGTCTCTGTCTCTGTCTCTCTCTCTATCTATCTATCTATCTATCTATCTATCTATCACACACACACACACACACACACACACACACACACACACACACACACGTACATACTCACATGCTTGGGATTCTGTTTCCATAAAGCTAATTTTTTAAACTAAAAAGTTAAGCTATTTAATCTTTTCCAGAAGCTTTGTGGAGCAACTTCAGATGCACTGCACAGAGTCCACATTGACAGACAAGATTAACATTGAAAGAGGAAGGTAGGCTACTCTTCGTACCCAAGGCTCCTTTGGGATGAGGAAGTCGGGTGATGAGAACCAGGAACCACTGTCAATTATTCTGAGGAACTGTGAAGAGTATGCAAGGTGACAGAAACTTGAGAAGGAAAAATGTGGCTCTGAACCAAGTCCACTTTGGGCTCACTGAATTAAGCAAGAAATGTTAAACTTGCTTCCTGTTCTGACAGCTGAGAACTTGGTTGGATATGACAACTGACAAGGTGAGTCATGATGCCCTGTGGAGTAGGCCAGGAAATGTGAGCCTCAGTGACCCCTTGGTTGGTGACTCTGAACTGGTGGGATGACTGTGACCTACATGGAATGACTCTGGAGGACCCAGGACTGTGAAGGAGGACTGTCCCAGCAAGCCGGGACATTAGATTGTCTCATGTTAGATTGACACATTTATCCCAGAATGAAATGGAATATTGGTGTTATGCTAATTTCATGCACAGATAACAGCAAGTTTGTAGAGAGAATTCTATTCCAAGAGGGATTTTGTCCCTTAAGACATGGCCCAAGTAGCTGGGGGAAACGCCATTGCTCAAATAAGTCTATTCTGGAGCTAATTTTTAAAATACAGTCAAAAGTAAAGCATAGAGAAATATTTCAAGAAAATAATTCTTAGAAAAATGAAAATATGAGGTAGGCTATGAGGGAAGGGGAAGAAGATTGAGGAAGGGCATCGGAGGGGAAGGCTAAGGATGACATTGGGGAAATGGATATGTTCTAATCATGATATTTCTGTGTGGAAGCACCACAGCAACACACCTTAATTTGTATGATCAATATGTCTTGATAATAGTTTCTAAACTTTTACCAAGTAAAAGAATGCCCAATGGCCATTAAAACAGAGGCCCACAACTGCAGAGAATAAAAGGCTATCGAAGCCGTCATTCTAAACATTGCAGCCTACTCACACTCCTTCCTCCCAAAGTAGGCAAATGTAGCAGCTTTTTCCTGGAACCTCTTTATGCCCAGGCTGCTGCTGGAAGGAGACATCTACTCTGGGGGAAAGTCTTCCCCTGTCCATTCATCCTTTTTATAATACCCTCATAGTACTGCTCTGGAGGCATGTCTGTTAGTTGAATCCAGATCCAATGGAACTGACAGCCAAGACTAACCATCACAGAGGTTAGACAAAAGCAACGGGGCATAAGCTGCAATTTTAGTGCAATACAAGGAAGCACTTCTGGTGTCTGTAATTGTCTAAACATGTTGTCTTTCTGGCAGGTCAGAGAATCTTGGAACGAGTCCTATTTTTAAACCTATATGAAACTATGCTGGTCAGTCCAAGAGCCACTAACCATGTGTGGTAAACAAGTCCATGAAGTGTGGATGACCTATCTCAAATTTCAACTCTCCTTTTTCTCCTTTCAGTTTTCATGTGTCTGTATATTTGATGTGCATATGTGTGTGCATGTGTATAGGCACATGTACTTGTGTGAGTGCACACGCATGTCCGTGCCTATGCCTGTGGAGGCCCATGACCGATGTTAGGAATCCTCTTCCACATTATTCAGTGAGGCGGTGTCTCTCACCCGGACACAGAGCTCAACAGTGTGGCTAGTCTCCCGATCCGGTTTTCTCTGGGATTCCTTGTGGGACTATAAGTACAGGTAGGGATGTCCCACTCTCCTGGCGTTTATGTGGGTTCCAGGAGTGGGAGCTCTCACACTTACATTTATGCAGCAAAAGCTTTAACTACTGAACGTTCTCCTCGACCCTTGTTTTACTTTCTTAATGTGGTCACTAGAAGTTTTGGCTGCATTTCCGGCTGACATTCTCTCTCTGGTGGTCAGTATCATCATAGTAACACAGGCTGACGATCACTGGCAGTCTGCGGCGCTTAGCTGTGGGCTGATGCCTGGGCTTTGCCTCCTCAGACTCCAGCTTTCCTACTGTAGCTAAAAGAATTGCCAGGCTGAACTCCAAAATAATGTCTTCATTGTTAGATGCAAAGCCTGTTTAGGGACCACACCAGTGTTGTTTTAAGAGGTCTGCCTAGGTTAAGACCATTTAAGGCAGGAGCTCAGTGGCCGTGATTCATTCCACAAGTGTTCCTGGCATTTCTGACAGTACCATCGTATTGATCAACACTGACTAGCATGGAATCTTTGTTTTGGTTTGGGACTTTGGTTTGGTTTGTCTGTTTTGTTTTGTTTTTTGAGCCCAGGCTGGCCTCATACTTAAAATGTAGCTGAAGATAACTTTGAACTCATGATCTTTTGCCTCCTCCTCTAGAGTTCTGGGATTATAGGCACATGCTACCTACCATGCACAGCTTAGTACAGAATCTTAAATTAACTGATCTTTTTCCTCTACGGTAATAACTATGCTCAAGAATATTTCAAATGAGGGGGCTAGCTCTTCAGCACCATTATCCCAGAAAATTCTTACTTCTTAACAGCATTATAGATATAGATATATGCAGATAGATATGTATAGATACAGAGAGAGTGTGTGTTTAGAATTTAAATAAGAAAAAAAAAAACTTTAATGTTTCAAACTAGAGCAAACCAATTCAACTCTGTATGTTGAGGAAAACCAAAGGGGTAAACACAATCTTCATTCATAAAAATCTTGACAATGACAGATCAAATCATCTCTTTAATCATATGACCACCTTTACCTGTGAAGTGTGGTCTTTGTAGAAAGAGAAAACTATTGGCAGCAGGTGTATGCAGCCTGCATACTCCAGCTGCCATGAGGTGCATTATTTTCAGAGGAATGGCTTCCCAGCCAAGCCCTACAGATGACAAACAAGTTGTCACTGCAGATTTCAACCCTCTCTTTGTCCCTCCAGAAGTTGTGTGCCCTTCAAGGAGGGTATACGCTGGTAGCGGAGTTGGCGGTCTATAGTCTTGAGATACAATAGCTGCTGTCTAAGCCACCCCACAACCTTTCCTGACTCCAGTCCCAACTTCTCCCCTGTCCCTTACTATCTAGAAACCTTACATCACCACAAGAGTTCAGTCATCTCTTGGGGAAACAGAGTGCTTAGGGGGTGAAGGTGGCGATTACATTTGACAATAATGTGTGGGCTGGGAATGGACTGCTGTGCAGTGATGTTGGTGACTCAGGATCTAGGAATTCTAATGAAATTCCAAGGTCTCAACATGCTGCAGAGACCATCTATGTCCTTACTGATGCTACTGTTTTGACAGCTTGTGACTTGATAGAAGGCTGGTGATGGGCTTGTAAGAGTCAAAGGATACAAGTACTTAGGACTAGTCAGGAAGGATGATGTAAGGCCATCTCCATTTCAGACAGAGGAGAACATAGCAAGGCTCTGCCTCGTGGATCATGGATAAAAATAGCGGCCATCTGCTGGTGCCAGGTACTTTTCATGATTCTCTCAGTGAGTGCTCACAGCCAATTTTATGAGACTGTGCTACATTATTCTGGCTTCATGCATGAGGAATCCAAGGCCACATGTGGTTTTGCCACTTGTCAAAGGTTGGAGTTGCTGAGGATAGAACTCAGTCCCACTTTGATCTGATTCCAAAGCCTCGTCTCTTTATTAGTATGTGGTGCTGACTTCAAGGACACTGCTTCTCCCAGGAAGAGCTGCTACTGTCTCAAGTGAGGTTTGCTTAGACATCATGAAACTGTTCAATAGCTGTGGCCTCCACGGGGAAAGTGAGTGCTTCCCACAGAGCATAGGTGGGAGAAGGTGGGGGCTTCGAGGGGCAAGTGGCGAGGACAAGGCTCCATGTGCTGCTAGAGCATAAAGTGACCCTGATGATAAAGGATCTCACTTTAAAGAATTCTGTAGGTGTCACAGCTGTGTGCCCACACAGTATAGCAACTAAGGAAAGAGCCACCTAAAATCAGACCTGAGTATTATTAGCCATACAAATTCAGTAACAACCCACTCTCTAATTCCTGCCGGAAATAAGTAAAGCCTCTTACTTCTGACTAAGACTTGGACTCTTAGTCACCATGTCACCCCAGTGGAGCTTGGCATGAGGTGACATCCCTTATGAACTTGCTATCTTTGTTTGCCAATCTCAATTCAGTCACAAATCCAGGCTCATTTAGAGGGCAAGAAAATAACTGAATACATGCACACAGTTACTAAATCTTAGCATCACATCCCAATGGTGTAGGATGGCAAATAACAAAAACCAATAAGACCTTATGTTAGCAATTCTCTCTCAGAGATAATCAGGAAATAGGCTGGAAAAGTGGACTGACCTCAACTTGCCTATGAAGGGAGAAGAAGGTAGAGACTGATCCATCTCAGAAGGAGGTGGGGAAGAGAGTGTGGTGTGACTAGAGAAGCCAAAGAAAAGCAAGAGCTGAGCTAAGCTGAGGAAATATCTGAGTATAGGCTGTTGGCTCCAGGCCATCCCAGGGCCACACACAAACATCAACCTCAGTGGGGATGGAAGGGAAAGGGACTAAAGAAGAGACTCACTGTTGGGTTGCTATAAAATCTGAACAAGAATTGGCCATCCAAGAAAGTGACATTCTATGTCCATCGGAGGACAGAATGTTACCTTGGAAAATGACTGTAGACTGTTAAAAAGCCAAAAGGCACAGGCCATTCTGTGAAATGCATAGTTATATATAGTTATAGACACTATTATGGGGAAAATACAGAGGGAAAAGGGCAGGAGGCAAGGAGGGAAGATGGGAACAGGCTGATGATAGGATGAAAAGAAAGCATGCTCCATAATTTTGAAAAGTCTATGCTGGTATAACCTTTACTCCCTAGCTTATTGGCAACTACCAAATAAAGTTCTAAAATACATAAAACTTCTCTGCATGGATAAATTATCCAGTGGTTAAAGAAAAGATCAGAGAATGCTGTGATAATCAATTTGGATTTTCCACCAGACCTTATAGACAGACATTCATCAAGAGAGCTGGGATGGCACACATCTGGGTGTGTCTATGGGGGCATTTCCAGAGAAGACTGACAGGTGGTCCAGAGAGTTGAGAGGGTGAGATCTCCTTTGAGAGGAACTCCATCCAATAAGCTAGCTAGCATCCCAGATGACTTGAGCAAGTAGAAAAGGGGGACAAGGCCTAGCTTAACAGCTTCTTCCCGAGTGGGTATGGTCTTACCCTGCTGATTCAGGTTGATGTCATTCTCTGGCATTTTCAGCCTTTGAACAGACTTGCAGCAGTGGGCTGCAGGGGCCTTTGGGGCCTTCCTCCTCAGGCAACACTATTGGCTTCTCAATCTGTGTTTACAAAGATCTCATTCTGAATTCCCTAGCTGACTCCCCAGCCTACAGAGGACCACTGTAGAGCCACCAGTACTCCAGGCTATTGAGTTCCTCATGTAACCATGTAGATCCCTTCCCCTGAATAGTCTCAATACAAGAATGGACTGTCACTCTCCTCAAATACACCACCATCAGTCCAATCGTGAATCACAGAGCCTGGTAGAGAACCATTTTCATAAGAATAGGCCATTCATCTCAAAGCTAGGATTGCTTAGTGAGATTGTGCAAATACCAATGTCTACTGAGTTAAACTCTGCACCTGCCCTTGCCAATAAGGAAGCGTAATCTAACAAAACAGACAGGTGTTAATAAGGAAGAAAATAATTCCACCCTTAAGATCGTGTAAAGGTAATAACTTTATTACAAGAGCATTAATCAACACTCTTATTGTTGTTTATTAATAGTGGCAGTGTGGAACCCAGGTCCACAGTGGCCGAGGTCAGCCTTAAAGGGGTGACTCACCCACAGGACTGATCTACATAAATAGCATGTGCTAAGATTACCATCTGGTAGAACAATCTACATCACAAGACTCCACGTTTCCTGTTATCCAGGGTAAGTACATTTCAAGCATGAGGAAAAACTTGATCAAGTTTCTCCAAGTCCCTTCACTTGGAGACTAAAGCAGCTTACACAGGGAGGAGGGGAAGGAAAATTAAGAGGTGTGGGTCCCTCTCTCATCTCCCCAGGTGTTCTCTTCACATGAGAAGAGAAAAGCTATCTTGGCTATCACACTTATTATTTGCACCATCAAATTTGCCTAATTGCGCTGGGCAGCAGTGGTGCACACCTTTACTCCCAGCACTTGGGAGGTAGAGCCAGGTGGATCTCTGTGAGTTCAAGGCTAGCCTGGTCTACAGAATTTTTTTTTTCCTAATTGCTCTTCAACAAAGCTCTTTGGGGAAGAAAATAGGAACTTGAGATAACCTTAAAAATGAATGTATTCATTTGAAAGACTTTCTCCCATCCCTGCTTCCTACTATCCCTCTCTTTCTCTTCTTATTTTCTTTTCCTTTTTCATATCTTCCATGAAAGCATGACTGTGTGTTATGAAGTCTATATGAGGGATGCCCTGAGTATCACTCTTTGTTTTGGACGGCCACTAAGGACAGGACGTCTGAGATAGTTCTAACATGGGCATGAGACTGTTAGTTTCAGATTTTTGCCCTGGTTCTAAGTAGAACCTGCCCTAAATCCTACCACAGGCAAAAAAAAAGGGGGGGGGCTGCTACTCCCACATCTGCCTGCAGGAGGCAGCCTGGTGCACCATCTCAAATCTCAGTTATTTCTCTGTGGGGAAGGGGTTGCAGGTCCACCGGTCATCAAGTCCTCCAAAGGGTTTTTCAGAGCACTGGACAGGCCAGCATTTCTACTCTTGGTCCAGAATCCTCTTTTTTCTTTTTCTTTTAGTATTTTGAGACAGAGTTTCTCTGTGTAGCCCTGGCTGCTGTCCTGGAACTAACTCACTTTGCAGATCAGGCTGACCTCAAGCTCACAAAGATCCACCTGCCTCTGCCTCCCGAGTGTTGGGATTAAAGGCATGAGCCACTACTGCCTGGCTCAGAGTCCTTTCTGATGTTTAATTTTCTTCAGATTTCTACAAATTTAGAATTTTGTAATGCAGATTTTTAAAAATTATTTTGGACTATAAAATTTATTTTATAATTCAGCCAAGTAACAGATATCATCAACCATTTCTTTCTATTTATACGAGAGCATTGTATTGTACAAATTTAAAGTGTGAACCAAAATATAGTTATACTTTGCTAATTAACAATAACTACACTCTCAGTTAGAAATGCAAATCCCTTAAAATAGCACCTTAAGCAGGGATCCAGGGTTTGTCTGTGAAAGGTCAAGTGTATTAAGCAAAGAGGCAAAGGGAAGAATATGACAAGGGAGTTTATATGTCAGAGGAAGGAGAAGATGGGGTATGCTTGGGGATAGAGCTGCCTAGCATTCATAAGGATATGAGCTGGATCCTTAGCATCAATGTTCCTTAAAATAAGCTAAAAAATGGGGAGGAAGAGGAATAAGAGAAAGAAGAGGAGGAAGAGAAGGAGGCAGCAACCCAAGCTTAGACATGCTTGCTATGACCCATTTAAAGCTAAAGACAGATAGCATCTTAATAAATTAGGGCTCAAATGGAGACAACCACTAAGTGTGGTATGTATTTGACATTATATGGTTACAGGAAGCTAGGTAATCTGTTGTTGCATTTGAGGCCAAGCCTGAACTCTGAATGGCAGCCTGTCACCTGTGGTGATATTGTGTTTCCCAAGATATTGTGCACCCTAATAAACTTATTAGGGGTCAGAGAATAGAACAGCCACTAGATATGTAGGCCAGAAAATGCCTTTAATCTAGCATTCCAGAGGCAGAAATCCACCTGGATCTCTGTAAGTTCAAAGTCACACTGGAAATAGCCAGGCATGGTAACAAGAGCCTTTAATCACAGGAAGTGATGGCAGGAAGCAGAAAGGTATTTAAGGCGTGAGGACCAGGAACTAGAGCCTAGTTAAGCTTTTAGGCTGTTAGCAGCAGTTCAGCTGAGATCCATTTGAATAAGGACTCAGAAGCTTCCAGTCTGAGGAAACAGGATCAGCTGAGGAATTGGCGAGGTGAGGAAGCTGTGGCTTGTTCTGCTTCTCTGATCTTCCAGCATTCACCCCAATGCCTGGCTCCAGCTTTGTTTTTACTAATAAAAACTTTTAAGATTCATGCTACAGTCACCTCCAATGTAACATGTACTCTTCAAAGCGGGGAGGAGTGCTACACTTTACCATAGAGGTGCATTTAAACCTGCCCAGATGGTATTGTTGACTTCACTTGAATGAAATTATTATCATGCTCACTTCCATGGAAACTGAGACCTCTAGACCAACAAAGTAGAGGCAGGAAGCAGATTCCAGTAGCTTATTACTAGATTTGATATAAGAGAAGCTAATTGCATACGTATTTCTTTCTCCTTTTGTGTGTGTGTGTGTGTGTGTGTGTGTGTGTGTGTGTGTGTGTGTGTGCATATGCCTATGTATGCTCCTGTGGAGGCCAGAGATTGATGTTTAGGGTCTTTCTATGTCGCTCTCCACCTTCTTTTTCTGAGACATGTTCTCTCCCAGAGCCTAGAGCTCATCATTTAGCTAGAATGGTAGGCCAGAGAGCCCCAGGGATCCTCCTGACTCTGCCTCCTAATGCAGGAACTACAAGTATGGGCTACCACCCTCAGCCTTTACCACATATCCTGTGGTTCTGAACTCAACTTCTCTTGCTTGCACAGCACCTTACCCTTCGGTCATCTCCCCAAACACCCAATTTGTATCTCTTGAATTCTAGAATAGGAAATCCCACCAATTGAAAAAGAGACTATACATAAGTTGGTGACTTGAGGTGTATTACTTCAGTTTCCCAAGCTATTCACATCTAGTTGGCACTGGAACTAAATCTTCAGAAGGCCATCTCACTGAACAATGGCTTCAGAGAGATGAGGTCACCAGAAAGACCAGTGAATTCCACGAGCATCAGCTCCGCCCCCCCCACCCTGTGCCATACTTAATTTTCTGTACAATGGCTTGCTTTGTAACAAGTGGAGAGACTCTAGCATTCTGTCAGTCCAGAGATGGCAGTATTAGCAGAAGCAGGACAGGAAGTTAGGGGAAATCTGCTAGAATTGATGTCCATTCCAATGATTGCAACATACTGATGCCACCCCTGAGAACGGAGCAAACTGGCTCTAGTACAATCAGCTTGTCACCAAGTGACCATTTAACAGTACACAGGGAGTGGAGCCATCCTAGGGGCTGGAGGTTGCTCAGTATTGTCAGCAGGCTGGGCCCTCAGAGTAGATAAACTCAAACAAG
Organism: Onychomys torridus; assembly: GCF_903995425.1. Lineage (NCBI taxonomy): Eukaryota > Metazoa > Chordata > Mammalia > Rodentia > Cricetidae > Onychomys > Onychomys torridus. The sequence goes on along the minus strand of NC_050453.1, from coordinate 9,035,104 downwards.
CCTTGCTGAGTGGAGATGAATGTAATCAAGCTCATTTATGACTTCCACCTCTACTTTCGTGTCCACTTTTTACTTGTGTACTCGAGACCCCTGACCATGAACAGGTTAAGTTGGAGGGAGAAACTCACTAATATCCATATGACAAAGCATACTGTAAACCCTGACCCTTAGATCCTCTTTTCCTGAGGTGGTTCAACTGGTGCACATTCAGAGAGGATCATTCAGAAATCCCTTCTCCAGACTTAGGCATCATTAGTTTTCCACCAGGGGTCTTTCTAAATCCCTGCATATCCAGACAACCTGTTCACTGGAGCTTAAGAATTACCACACTCTCTCATTGCAAGTGAAGAGCATGATTTGTACACCACTTTGGAGATCTAGCCACTGGTGTGTATTTTCCCTTGAATGGGACTTTAGAGTTTTACCTACTGGGTTTGGAGAAATGCTGTCATAACATGAAGGGCTATCTACAAACTAAGCCCAGTGGATACTTTCCCCAACCAACAGATAATCCTTCACCTGCAATCAGGCCGTATGTTTATGTCGAGAGGGAAGAGGCTATGAAGCAGGATGAAAGACCAGGAATGTCAGTGCAGTGACACATCTACAAGCAGCCCCCTTTCGCTTTCGGGAATCTACCACAACCTGATCTCATTTATGTGACTTCCATTTCAGCACTGCACAACATTGTGAGCCAAATGAATGTTTCTTTCCCCCATAACTGGAAGGATGGTGCTACAGAGATGTGAGAGCTCAGAGCAAGCAGAGGCCAGTGAATTCTCAGAGGGGAACAGTAGGTGGCAACCACTCGAACCATCCCTACAGGCACTGATGGTATCACCCAACAATCTTGATCTCAAGAATAAGGCAGGTTTGATGAAAGAACCATGACCCAGGCACTCCTGAGAAAATGACAATGGGGGATACCTGATACACACTTCTGAAGATAATAACCTGTGGCTGGTAGAAAGCTCTCCCAAATTGCATATAATTTACATTGTGTGTAATTTAAGTAAATAGGTACTTCTCAATTTTTTTTTCTGTTCATGGTGCATTCATATTGTAAAAAACAAAGCTCATTCTCTTGTTGGTTCTTTGTTTTCTCAAGATTTAGGAAAAATGTGAAATAAATGATGGTAACTACTCAAAACTATATCACATTTATTCCACCATCAATCTGGAAAGATTCTGCATCATGTTTTGAACGGTGTTATAAGCCATAGGTATACCTCATCTTAGCTGCTCCTTGATTTAGGCAGACTTGATTCCTGAGTTTATAGAGAGAGACCATGAAAGAAGCAAGCATTTCTTCCACAAACTGTAAGAAAATGAGCTACACCACAGGAAACAGTGCAGTATAGCCTCAGCCAAGCATTGTTGCGATGGGAGTATCACAATCTCATCCATTGTGAACTAAAGAAGGTCTCCTCCTAAGGAGCCCTCCCTCCAGTATTGGATTGACAGATCCAATTTTTAAAAGTAGAGTCAGGTCCCTTTAGTGTAGAACCTCTCTCTTTCCCCTCATTCCCTTCTCCTGTGTGTGTGTGTGTGTGTGTAGCCCAGAATTAAACATCAAGTGTCTTTCTCAGTCCATCTCTACCTTATTCTTTGAGACAGGGTCTCTCACTGGACATAGAGCTCACTAATTCTGCTAGAACCAGAACCTGGCTGGCCTGCAAACGCCCCAGACCCTCCGTCTCTGCCTCCTCAGCACTGGGATCACAGACAAGTGCCATTGCATTTGGCTTTTCATGTGGGTGCTGGAGACCCAAACTCAGGTTTTCTTGCTTGTGCAGCAGCTCCGAGAACCTTCTTTGCAGTCTTTCAGGTGACTTTCTGTCTCTGTATTCTCAATGGCAACTGGTCTACAACTCCTTGCCATTATTGCCTGAACTTCTGAAATCTTCTAGTTTTTCCTGTAGTAAATGTACAACTGAGACTCAACAAAATTACAAACAAAAATCAAAACATGCAGCCCCTTTCAAGGCAAACATAAAAGGAGGCGGTGGTGACACGGGTCAAGGCAGGGCTGTCATTAACACCAACTGCAAAGACAATCCCAGCATCACAGTTCAGGGGAAGGTAAGTTTGGCTTTGGGCTCTTTTTCAAACTTCAAGAGTCCATCTAATCCAGCCAGCACTCCTCCCTCGAGACACCGATCACCACAGCTCTGGGAAGCCAGCCTGCATGTCACATTTCCCTTCTGCTGACTACAAAGTGGAGAGCCCCACTGATCAATGAAGAATCGATGGTGTATGTCCTAAGTGGAGAGATGACAGCAGGGGTGAGGGGAGCAAGGAATGATGCAACAAGGGGAGGCTCATTTCACAAGTAACTAGGACTCAAAATTCTGTCTTCCGCAGTGTAGAGGATGCTTACAGTAGTCATGGGTCCACATGCAAAACTGTCCATTCCTGTGGCAAACTCAGTTTGAAAGAGAAGCTCTGTGTAATTAAGGCTTGTTGAGATTTTTATTTTCTTTTCACATATGGCAATATTTATCTTCAAAGTTCTCCTCTCTGGCTCCCAGGATCCTTTGTGAAGCAGCTGATCTTGGGTGGCCTCATTGTGACATGACTTGTGTGATTCGGTAGCTTATTTGTCCGGTGGTTGGGTGGAATTTATAAACTGCATATGATTGTTCTAGACTGTTTTCTTTTTTCATAAGAAGCCACGCTTTCTCCAGTGTCCATGACTGGGATTGGAATTAGGTGGAGCACTCGGGATATTTCTATTCCCACTTCCTCTGTTCAGCAATGACATTAAACAAAACAAATTCTTGCAATAAACAGAGATGGCAACAGGGTCTGGACAACTGGGGTGGGAACGGAAGACATGATTGGCCTTCAGTCTATGCAGGAGAGCTTGCTCATGAATACTCAGATCTGACTACTGCAAGCAGCAAGCATCTTCTAATTACTCCTGGCTGTTCACTGAAAAATGGAATAAAATATGGAGTCTCTTAAAAAAGGCCTCTTTGTCTAATATTGGTCTGTTCCTGAACAGACATTAATAAATGGTCTCAGTTAGTTGTGACACTTTCCTTTAATGATGAAATGTCGACAGTGCTGCCAGACCTATTAAAGAACAAAACAAAGCAGTTTAGATTCTCATTTTTTTCTTTTATTAAAAAGATGTTCCTTGGATGTTTTGTTGGCATTGGCGTTGTTGTTGTTTTCCAATAATGAGATTTCTGAAGTGTAAATGGAACTTTCAAAGTACTTCAGAGGAAAGAAAAAGAGTCCTTACAAATCCAGAATCTTGGGTGGGGCTTGCATTTTAGAATGTGAAGCAATGCGGGTGCTGGAGAGAGGGCTTAGCAGTTAAGAGCAAGTACTGCTCTTACAGAGGGCTTGAGTTTAGACCCCACACATGTGTCACCTGTAACTCCTGTGCCAGGAAATCTGGAACCCTCTTCTGGCCTCTGTGTGTGAACCAATGCACAAACAGATACACACAGAAAGCTGGAGAGAACGGCTGGGGGAGAAAGAGGAATATGACAGAGTCGACACAATAGCTCTTTCCAAGCAGTTTCCATTCTAGTATTATGTAAATCAGTCACCATGGCAAAACTTCATTCCCAGGGAACCTTTAAGCAACCACCCATGGTCCCAAAAACAACAATAATAACAAAATGTTTTGATACTGGTCCAAATTGGGCCTGAGCTTCTACAGTCTTCACACAAGTCCCAATCAGTCATAGGCTCCACACTGACACCAAGGCTCCAGGCTAGTCTTTTAGTCTTTGCCCCAACCGGTTTCTTCCTTAGGACCCGGGTAAACACAGTCCCCAGGGCTTGTGGACTGGCCGTCAAGTGCCACCTCCTGCATCCCCAGTTCTCTTAGCAAGAACTGCCCTTCTTGTGGTGTTTTCTAGTTCCTAATGTTCATGGGGACCTCCGCTGGAGAGAACCCCATGTCCCTAAAAGCTCATATGAACCAACCCATCAAGGATTCGTATCTCCTTTGATTGTAAAGCCTTTGTCCCAAGGAGGGGAGGGTGGTTGTGTTGTCATTTCTTAGCTGCATATTCTCTGACTACCCGAGTCTCCAGCACCAGCCCATTGTTAAGACCTCCATCAGTGTGCTGGATCCTAGCTAGACCTACTCTTTCTCTGCATTGAAGGTGGGACCCGAAGAGCATCTGTGGTTATTTCTAGGTCAGTCCCTTCCTCATCTCTATCTGACTCCTCCCATAGGATCCAGGTTTTGGGGTCCCAGGAGGGGCTTTGTATTACTGGTTTAATCTGGGCCTTCTTCCTCTATCAGGTCCTTGGCAATAAAAAAAAAAAAAAAAAGAGCAGGTCAACTCCTCCATTTTTCCATATCTTTTATTACATTTTCCCTGCTAAGTTGGAGGCCAATGTGGAAAATGCCAGCCACAAGTCCCCATCTTGCTGCAGTTCCACATTTATACCTGGTCTCCACCAGGATCTTCTGTCTCCTATGGCAGCGGGCAGGCTACTTCCGCAGGTGCTTGTGGTAGTTCCTTCCCTGAAGTGCTACACTTCCTGTAGAGACAGACCACCACATCACAATGTCCTCTGCAAACAACACCCTCACGCGATTTTATCTCAGGTGTTTGTCTCATTCCCCACATCAGGGAAACAACACCATTGTTCTTCCCACACCTGTCTCCACTTTCATTGTATCCTGTGGACTATACCAAGTGTTGCCAAAATCACTTCCCTGGAGGAGTCGTAAAAAACATTGACCCCCTCATTCTAAGGTCTCAACAACAAATCGATTCCACCAAAGTTCAGTCTGGGGAGATCAGTGAATTTATTAGGCTTCCTCACAGAGCACGGGTAAGGGCTGACTTACTGGAGTTGTGGGTCCTTTCCCCAAAAAGGCCACACTGAAAAGGCTTTACCTAGTGGAGATGATGGCTTTTTCTCATAGCTGCATAAATGGAGGCTCTCTTCCCCCACCCCTCGCTGGCCTACATACTGCAGCCTCTCCCAGAGGCCATGTGCAATTAAAAGAGAGATGCATACAACAAGAAATATGGAGAGGCTGGATCCTCAACTGAGGGCTGTGGCCCTCCCTGCCAGCATGAGGTTGGCTTGCTAGTCCATGCAAATAGTCAGGCACCAGGTCCAACTTAGGACAACCTTTTGCTAGTGGACACAGCTGAACTCTGAAAGATGGTAGTTGTTTAGCTCACAGAATAGTCCTCTTACAACAGTCACAAACCAAAGTTTGGCACTCAGAATTTGAAGTTGGGCAAGTGGATCTTATCAATAACCCCACATGTGGTCTGAATCTTGAGGTGACACAGAGTAAGTTCATGGGAATTTGAGGGTGTAACCCAAAACATTGTCCAATGCCCTGAATCTCACTGCTCTGTCCAAGCCACTGCTCTCCAAGCACTTTTGGAACCGTTTCCATCTGCCCAGCTGAGCAGCTGAGTCATTCATGTGAACGTTGTCCATTGGCATAGAACTCAAACACGTAGATGGGAAATGTCTTCAGGATCAAGTCATCTGAGTCACGACAGGATACAATGACATTCCCAACCTCTCACAGGGAGCAACACTCCAGAGACACCTTTATTTTCCAGATCAGGCCATTTCAGTCCTTTAAGACTGAGCCTTAGTTGTAGTTCTGACATTCCTTTTTCTCTGTGCTACAAGATTTGCTTTAGAAAGATCTGGATTATTGTCAATAAACATCAAACAAAAGACATGCTGTTCACTCCCAGTATATGCCTATTAGGTTTCTGTCTCTTAGAGAAGTCTTTTTTACCTTCACTTTTCTCTAAGTCTATCAGGAAAGCTTGGCCATTACCTTAGTGCATCATCATCAAACTTGGGTGAACAATTAATCATTGACTGGAATGCACTGAGTGAGGATGTGCTAAGCACATAGCACTAGGTTGACCACAATTAAAGACATAAAAAGGAAAGGCAAATATTGAAGGCTCAGTTCCAGCTAGGGGAATGAGACACACATACAAATTTAAAAGAGCAATCCCCTACAGTGTGTGCTTTAATGACAAATACATTGAGGAGCTAATGGGGGTGGAGAATAAGTCATGGAAAGTTTAATAGAAGCAGTGACATTCAGAAGAAAATCCCGTTGTCTCCACCTTGGCAAAGGCAGGATTTCTCTTCTAGGCATTATGGATGGGGTTGTCAGTCTGATCTTGAGAAGAGGCTTTCCCTGAGCACTGTGAGATGTTGAGTAGCACCCTACCACCAAGTTAGGAAATTAAAAATCATCCCATATAGAACAACTGGGGAAAGATGATGTCACTTGGGTGAATTTTTCGTATCAGCCTTAGAGCTGAATCGTCTGTGCTCAAGAGAGAAGCCAGACAGCCAAGGGTTGGGAATGTTGAGCACACAATGGAAGTGATGAGCAGATAACAGTAAGGAGTTGTTGGGGGGGATTTAAGAGAAGAGGTGGGCCTGGGGCCAGATGTAACACAACACATAATTATATCTAGTTTTTGCTCTTGGGCTGATGTCTTGAACGTGATTAAAGTGCTCCTGTCTTGAGAGTGGAGGGTTTACAAAAGTAGATTCTTTGAAATTCTTCCAAATAAAGGGAGCAGATGGCTGCATAGAACTAATTATCACAGGAGACATGTAAATATCTTTGAAGACATCCAAGGTCCTATAGGAGTGAATGTAATTGCAGGCGTGGAATCCGAGTTCTTTTGCTGTGGTAGGTTTTGCCTATGAACTGGAAAGCTAACAAGAGTGCCAGGAATATATTGCTAGATGATATATTTCAAAAGAGCAATGTTTTCACAGTTCATCATAAAATCTCTTCCCAGAGGGCTTTTTTTCCCAGCATGGCTTCATGTGGGTAAAATCCAAATCAGTACCACTCATAGCCTCTGCTTTCCCCTAAGTGCCTAGTGGGGCAGGTCAGCTTAGAGGGAGAAACTGTTATCTACAAACACTTTGTCTCTCTGCTTATGACTCTGGAGGCAGGGACACAAAAAGGCACCAGCAAAGGCTAACGATACAGCACCTCCTCTGTATCCAGGAAGGGACAACTTCAGCAGGCTCCTTGTCTCCCAGATGCATTATGGAATGGTTCTGAGAAGCTCAGTGAGTCACTCAGAAATACATCCTTTAGAAACAAAGAAAGGCAAAAGAACCCTACTTGACCTCCGCAAGCTGTTCAGATGTAAGCCGCTTCCTGGTTTTGCTTGTTTTCAAGTCCAGGCAGACAGGTACTGAGAGGAAACATGAGGTGTCAGTCAAGGTCATCGTTAGGAAGGCTTTCCAGGAGCTGAGAGTGGGACAGTGGGCTATCTCCAAAGCCTGGCCAGTCTGGTTGAATTTGTTTCCTGCAGTGCAGCAGGGCAGAAACAGTACTAATTCAGAAAGTTAGAAGCCAGAAAGCCTGCAGAAAAGAGAAGGAGAAAGGGGGTTCTGACTGTGTTGGGTGGCTAGCAGGACATAATTCTGGCCTTCTATCTTTGCTTGTGTGTGGGGGGGAGAATCAGAAACTTCCCAAGTTTAAAAAAAAGTAAATAAAATCAGAGTTTTAAAGCAGCTTTTTAAAAAGAGTATTCCTTTTCTTGTGACTTTAGAGTGCTCTGTTAGGCTCCAGTTTGAAATGGCACAAGGAAAAATAGTCTGAAGAGATTTCTCCTTTCCTCTATTGTGAGACAGGACCATTCTGGTGGAGTCTGTGAAGCTATTGATCAATGTTAAGGATTTTGGTGCATGATACCTTTGAAGTTATTGATCAATATTAAGGATTTTTTTTTTTTTTTTACTTTTCTTTCAAAGGCATTTGCTTTTAAAAACAAAAAAAAAAAAAAAAAAAAAAAGTGAAGCACTCCATCATGGCCTACACTTGATTTGGTCCAGGACTATTCTTAGATTGATATATAAGGAATTCACTCACCACTCCCTTCAGGATTAAGGAGCATTGACCTTTGGAACATGGTCTTTATATGCATGTCAGAGTATTTTTAAGAATGGGAAAACCCAGGATACAGATAAACAACAACCAGTTCCAAAGGAGAGTTATTTTTAGACCTGAGATTCTGAAGTATATAAAACCACAGACACCCAAATGGTTCTCACTCTAGTCACATGCCTTCCTGTCTCCTCTGTCCCCTCTCCACCCTTTTAGCATGTGCTCACACTCATAGGGACACACACACACACACACACACACTCACAATCTTTGGATCTTTTTGAGATACAGTCTAACTGTGTAGCCCAGGATAGCCTGAAAGTCACTGAGTTGTTTTTGGTGGGTGTGTGTTGGAGAAGAGTGATGATAACACACAAACTTGTTCTTATGGAGGCTTGGATTTTGTATATGGTTCCCCAGGAGCCATCTACTTTGACTTTTGACATAGTCTCTCACTAAATCCAGAGTTCCTGATTAGACCAGGCTGCCTGGCCAGTAAGCCCCAGGGATCCTCTTGTGTTCACCTCCCCAGAGCTGGCATTACAAATGCAAGCCAGTATTAGAAGAAAAGAACGATCACTGTGTTGGACAATAAACACACTAACACAGCAAATGTAACTCAGCAAGGCAATTCTTTTTGTGAAAAGGCTGAGCCAGAACCCAAACCAGGCTTCTCCAGCCTGGATCCTCTTGCCTCAGCCTCCCAAGTGCTAGGATTATAGGCATGCACTAACACACCTGACTAATACCTAGTTTTGATAATAACTCAACCCACAATGAAGAGTAAAATGATACATTTTCTTCTGATGAATAAAAGCCCAGTCTTTATGAGGCTTTCCCACAAGCTCGCCGCAAACATGCCAGGGTGGTTGCAAGCTCTCCTATAAACATTCAAATCTGGCTCTTTCTCCCAGCAAGTCTTGAGCTCTCAAGGATATAATGGGAAAATTTGGCAAATGCTATCTCTTCTGCTATTATCGATGTTCAGTCTCTGAAAATGTGTCAGATAGTCCATTGAGAAGATCGAAGGTTCCTTACATGATACTGCATATGAAATCTATAATGGAAAAGAAAGTTTCCCTCACTTGAACTGACCAAGAGCACTATGCAGAGGCATGCTCCTGTATTCTCACACCCTGAGTCAATCTAAGCATGGAGTACTGTCTAACAGGTCTCCCACGCTGCACTGCGATAGGACATCTGCTGCCCCTAAAGAGCTAATGGGCTCTAAAGATAGCATGAACTCTCAGCCCACTCTAGAGAGAACAGTGGGCGGATGGCTCTGGCTCTTGGAAGAAACCAGTTTCTCTAGATGCTTTTATCCAAGTCATCTGAGCTAGTTATGTTCCAGAAACTGAATCCTATTCATTAAAAAATCCTAGTCAATTAATAAAAATATCCAGTATTTCTTTCAAATTACCCAGTGGAAAGAAACAGAATGTAAGTAGAGATATAGGCCAGTCATAGCTGGGTGGAGCAGGGAGAGGCTTCTGTACTGCTCTTACTACTTTGGTGTGTGTTTGAAATTTTCCATAATACTAATACATTTCAAAACTCTTCATGGAGCTATTCATTATTTTCAGTACTAATTCTTTGAGTGTTCTCTTTCAAAGGGAATATTTTCTTTCTTTTTAAGATACTGCCTTTCTATGTATTTATTTTAAGTTAGCAGACAAAGTAATGGATTTCATTATGACATTTTTATGCATAAATGTCATTATACTTTGTCCTAATCCATTCCCTCCCCAACTGCTTTCCTTCAGCTCCCCCATATGTACCTTCTGCTGTCATGTCTCACATATTCCATGACTCTCTCTTTTAAAAATATGTTTTCTAAGCCAGACACGGTGGTGTACACCTGTAATTCTGCAGGCTCGGTACTGAATGGATGCAGGAAGCTGGAGTCTGAACTGGTCAGCACTACATTGAGATACCCTGACTACAATAACAGTAAACAAATGCACATGTTCCTAGTTTAATTCACACTGTGAGGTCATTCTGATTACAGTAACAACCAAGCTTGGGGAAACTGAAGGATAGCATAAACAATAAGACCCCCAGTCACCCAAATGTTAGCTTTACCAATTACCATCAGATTTTAGAGAACATCACTTAATGCCCTTGGATTCAGCCTTTCCCTATGTAACCAGGGATAGCAATGCTCATTGTATCATACAGCTGTGGATGTTAAGGAATCCAGACTGGAGACAAAGGATCTTGATACAGTAGGTACCTAACAACAACCCTGAGGCTTGTTTTTCATAAAAGCACCCACAGCATACAAAAAGTGAGTTCCAGGACACCTAGATTTACACAGAGAAACTCTGTGTCAAAACAAAACAAAACAAAACAAACAAACAAAAAAGTTGAATTACATAAAGCACATCATATTCTATATCTCCTTCCCTACCAAAAAGTAAAATAAAAAGTGACTAGATATTCACTTAGACATGTATTTATTTTACATATACTAAGCACCATTTGAATGCATTTAATGGTGCTGAGTGCAACACAGACTAACATGTGATCAAGGCTACAGGATTCTGTGGCCTAGTGGTAGACAGATAGATAAATCTGTGTGGCCCCTTGGGGAAGAGTTAAAATAAGGACACATGTGTAGAAGTCCTGGTGTTCTGAGAGGAAACTGTGAGTTCAGCTGGGAAGGGGTCAGTGAATGGCAGGTCAAGCACTCAACTAGGGCATCCCACTGACAAGTGAGCCCTTCTCCACAGCCTCCCAGCGCTCACAACCGGTCTTCTGCCTCCTTTGGCCATATCCTAGGTAACCAATGGAAAGCCACCAAAACATGTCATTCACAGTGCAAGAAAACCAGAATAGCTTCTGGCTTGCCTATTCGTTTCAAGACAATGCATCTGAACCACTAATAAACAGAGAGAAAAGCTGTGGTGAGGTACAGAGCAGACAAGAGAGAGAGAGTCCCTCTGAGGAGCCAGGAGGCAGAGGGGTAGGAGAGCCCTGGCAAGCCCCCCTGGACATCAGGAGACTGTCTCTTGCAGTTTCTACCTTCAGTCAGAGGACAAAGAAGGCTTGGAAATGGACAGTGAGAACTAGTTGGCAGGACAGCCAGGGTGCAGAGAAAGAGGCAAGGCTCCAAGTCACTGGCCCCTCCCATTTTCTATTGGCACTATAAATACCATTCTAAAATCTTACGGTAACTTAAGGAGTCTCTTTTAGGAAGCATTTGGTAGTGAGTCACCAGATAGCTATGTGTGCACCCTGCTGTGACTCCGCAGAACTCTGCCCCTGGCTCTCAGGGCTATGTCAGAACCCCCACTCTAGTGACAAGGAAGAACTTTTACCTTTTTGCACAAAAGGTCACCTTTGCTGCTGTGGCATCACAGACCGCTCTTCCTTCTGTCTTGCTCTGGGCACTTCTAGGAGAGGAAGAGGAGAGTTATAAACCTGAATGGCATTAATGGGATCCACTTCTAGGAAGAGAAGGCTGAAACTAAAAGCAGTCACTGAACTGTTTCCGGAGCAAGACTGTGCTGGATAGTTTTGTGTGTCAACTTGACACAAGCTAGAGTCATCAGAGAGGAAGGAGCCTCAGCTGGAGGAAATGCCGCCATGAGATCCAGTTGTAAGGCATTTTCTCATTTAGTCATCAAATGGAGGAGGGCCCAGCCTATGGTGGGTTGTGCCATCCCTGGGCTGGTGGTCCTGGGTTCTATAAGAAAACAGGCTGAGCAAGCATGGGAAGCAAGCCTCCCTCCATATCCTCTGCATCAGCTCCTGCCTTCAGGATCCTGCCCTGTTTGAGTTCCTGTCTTGACTTCCTTCAGTGATGAACAGCAATGTTGAGGTGTAAGCCAAATAAAACCTTTCCTCCCCAACTTGCTATTTGGCCATGGTGTTTTGTCGCAGCAATAGGAACCCTAAGACAAAGACCTCTTTCAGATCACAAAAAGGGAACTGGGCCCAGGCCTCAGTGCAAGGGAACTAGGAACCGCATCTTATTCCCAAATATACTAGGTGCACTTTCATCTGGTATCCTGCCTGTAGCTGTGGCCAAGCCGCCATGTTGGCCACATGGCCAAATAAGTTCTATACATTTTCCCCTGGGAGACCTCCCTTAAGAAAGTCCTCAAGCCAGTAGCTGCCGGTAATCAAGGGTCTATACTGAAGACAAGTGCTAGCACCTGGATAAGAGAGGAAGGACCTTTGGGTTATATTTAATCCTGCCAAGCCCTGTGCATTGTTTATTGGTCTTAGGTTGCTATCTTTTGAATAAAATGAACTATTGTATACTAGCAACACATCTACTGCATGGACATTACACAGAAACGGTCATACATAAGTATGGCTGCTACTTCCCACAGACATGGAGGTGTAGCCTGTCACGTGTGGTATGTTTTTGTGCCAACAAACTGTGCATAAAGACACATATTCAAGGGACCATTGCCTGCTTCTTTGTGTGTACTTAGCTTCTCCTAAGACCTGTGTGATTTAAGCCAATTGACTCGTGGTTTTTCTTTGTTTTGCTCTCTATGTAGATAGAACTAACCTGGAACATCCTATGTGATTCAGACTAACCTTGAATTTACAGGGCTCTTCCTACCTCAGTGTCTTAGTTTGCTTAGTTGTTGTGATAAACGCCATGACCCAAAACAACTTGGGGGGAAGGGCTCCTTTCATCTTTCACTTCCGAGTCACAGTTCATCACTGAAGGAAGTCAGGGCAAGGAGCTCAAGGCAGGGACCTGGAGGCAGAAACTGAAACAGAAGTCCCAGAAAAGTGCTGCTAACTGCCTTGTTCCCCTTGGTTTGCTCAGCCTGCTTTCTTATACAAACCAGGACCCCCAGCAGTGGCACCACCCACAGTGGGCCTGCTCACATCCATCATTAATAAAGAAAACGCTCCACACACTTGCCTGTGGACCAATATGACGGAAGCAATGATTGAATCGTGGTTCCCTCTACTCAGATGACCCTAGTTTGTGTCAGGCTGTCAAAAACTACAACTAGCGTAATCAGCCCAGAAACTTTACATTCCTCACCAATATTTCTACTTAACCATTTCTCTTTGTTAGTGGTAGCAATGGAGTGAGTGCTGGCTGATCTGTTAGCCAGCAGCCAGCCACATGTGGGGGCAGGCCACAAGCACATGTGAGTCTCAGTGTGTAGAGTACACAGCAGATCTTAAAGACAGGACTCTGAAAACGAATGTAAGATTTCTCAATAATCAAGGTATATATATATATTCTATTTTAAAGTGATAATTATTTTGATAGGCCATATCTAAAATTCTTTTTATTCATTTCATTGTACTGAAAGTGTAGAGAGCTGTGCACAGCAGCACCCATAAAATGGCACAGGCTTCCGCCCCCACCTTCCCTGTGGTGAGTGCTCTCAGTAGTAAACAACTCCATATTTGGCTTAGTCCTAGGATCTAGCTTGCTTCCGTGAACCTGGACCTATCCGCAGTGCCCATGTGGCAGGCTGGGGTTGGCCACCCAGGGACTATTTAGGTCATGGGCGGGCTTTCCCCGGGATCAGAAGATTGTTCAAGGTTCCTGAGTAAACTGCTGAAAGAAGAGCTCAGTGTTGCGTCTTCCTTGCTGGTCGAGGCGGACATGAAAGAAAGGATGCTGGAATGTTTAAACTAGGCACGTGGCAGGCATCCTATAGAATTTGAGGGCAGAATCTGTGGAGCTCATGCATCTGCTGAAGCAGCTTAGCCAAAGCCAGTATCTTCTGGTTTGGAGGCCAGAACCTTTCTGGCTACATCCCTAGAAAAGGGAAATCAAGGTCCCTGCACTGTCTTTCTGTGTGGGCTGCTGTTTACTGAGACTCTTTCCCATGGTGTCCAGGAACTGTGCTACTTAGTAGACGTCTGTATATAGTCCAGGCTATGGTTTGGTTTTGGTTTTTCTTTTCTTGTTTTCCAGCTGGAAAAATCAAACTCAGCATTGCTCTTCTATATACAGAGGTTGTCTTACATCTCACGACCCAAGAATCGCTAACTTGGTATTGGTATTTGTGTGTATGCACATGAATGAATGTACAAGTGTGTATGTACCTTTGTGCACATACATATATGTAGAGGCCAGAGGTCAATGTTAGCTGTCTTCCCCAATCACTCTCTACATTATTATTTTTATTGTTGTTTGAATTTTGTTTTCTTTTAATATTTTGTTTTTTATTTGTATTTTTTTGTTTGATTTTTTGTTTTTGAGACAAGTTCTCTCACTGAGCCTGAGTAGTATTGATCCAAGTATGTGCAAGCCTTAGGGATCCTCCTATCTAGAAGACAGGTCCACAATGCTTCACTTAGATTCTTTTTCTTCACATGAGTCCCGGGCATCTGAACCCAGGTTCTCACACTTGATCAACTGAGCGCTTTCCTGAGTGAGCCATCTCTTCAGAGTCATGCATTTTCATAATTGTGCTACTCCCTAAAAGATGAGTCTGGGAAAGAATACGCATAGTCAAACTGTGAGGCAGGCACATAAAAAGTATTATGAACAAGTCAAACTAAAGCCTGACTTTTTAATAAGAATCATCTAATTTGGAAATTGTGATTATTCATGTGAGGGACTGAGTTTTGTACTGCATTCTTTGACAACAGTTTTATTTCCCTTTCATTGGTTTATTAGCTGTGCCTTCCCTACTCAGGAAGGGCGATATGCAGTGAAATAGAGTAACAGAACAGGCCTTGAGTAATAGCAGAGGAGGAAGGAGAAGAAAATTCTACTTGCTCATGGAGACTCAGGACATGCTCAGGGCAGACTTTAAAATTCAGTCCTGAAGAAGCCAAGATAATCTATGGGCCACATTCCCCTAGTCTTATTAAAGAAATCCTCCTATTACAACAGGAAAAATAAATGTATTTTATTTAGCAGTTGACTGTAAGAGGAATTATTGCATGGTCCTTTGTGTATGAGAGCACAGAGAACATACAGAGTTTATATTTTACATTTTATCTAAGACACAGATGCTCTTCTCATAAACATTTCTCATCTCTTTCTCATGCTGTCCAGACAAGGTATTATTTGCTTTTAAATTTGAATAATAATATCTTTAAAAGTTAACAAACTTAAGATCCTCCTGTCTCAGTCTCCCAAGTTCTAGGATTACAGGTGTGTGCCATCTTTCCCGGCCATGATGCAAGGTTTTAACTGATTCTCTCTTTGGAAAGGGTCCCCACACTCTGCAGATGCAGCTTCAATGGGCCATGACCATACTGCCCCACTACCCTCAATAATGATGCAACCCATAGCACCCAGAAGCCACCACCTCCCAGGCTCATGGGGTGGGGGCTAGGCAAAGGGAACAGCTGAGATAGTGGAGGGTCCCAGCAAGACAAGTCACCACAAACCTCTAGCCAGCCATGCCTCCAGTGGATTCCTTTCTTTGGTAAAGTTTTCCTTTGTGGGTTTCTTTGAGCGCTTGACCCATAGCCCGTGGAATGTGTCAGCTTTAATTGCCTGTGTGGATTGGCACAAGTCATGCCTCAAAATTGGAATGTTGTCACATATAACATAGTCTTTCAGATGGATAAATGTGGAAAATGTTTTACCCATGCATTCCTTAGGAGCAATTGTGCTCTGCCATGGGAAGGAGGTCCCAGACCAAACCTAATGAGTATATTCCCAAGGTACCCAGGTTTCATTGGCTTTTGGGATGCAGCTGCCTTACCCTATTCCTAGAAAAACAGGTGCCCCTCCCCCAACCCCATGGACATCAGACAAAGGCAATTGCCTGCTGGAGTATTCTGACACTGTAGTAGCCAAGGCAGCTTTTCAAGAGAAGGGGGTAATTGAGTGTTGCAAGGACAGATGAGGGGTCTGAGGGTCTGGGATCCCTTTGTGTGAGGTTCTTCATGGAAGACAAACTTATGTAAGTACTGCTTAAGGACCAGGTAATAGCTGCTAAGAAGGTCATCTTGTAACAGGGTGCAGACTATATGATTCACTACTAAGAATGATGCTGTGAGGCTAGCATTTAAGGAGAAGAAAAGACAGTGGCATGGGTTAAGCACCTTCTCTATGCCAGGTGTTTTGAACTTAATCTTGAGTCTAGTATTCAAGCCCTCACTGTGTGTTCATCTAATGTCTGGTTTTGGGGGGATCAATTTTGGCCCTCTTTTTTTCCCTTTTTTTAAATTATATTTGTGTTTTAATTTTACACATCAGCCATGGGTTCCTCTGTCCTTGATAAACAGGGCTGTTCAGATGGATCAATTATTTGCTCCCTTACTCTATCGCTATCCTCACTGGATAGCTAGACACCAGCTAGACACTGGCAGAAGGATGTGTTTGGACCAAACAGCAAAGCAGAACAAAGATAATTTCATATGCCATAAATCCAGAAAGCATTCTTCTTTCTACAGAAACAATCCTCATTCAAGGAACACAGTCAAATACTAACATAATGTTACAAAAAAAAAAAAAAAACAAAAACAAAAATCAATCAAAATATTATTTGGGGACCTGAAGCTAATAAATGTATCTGTTTAATTTTGGAGGTAAAATTGGTTTAAGTTGTTTTTACCATGAGATAGAGTTAACTAATCACAAAACCGTAACTTTCCATCAGCTGGGAAGGGGCAATTAATAACTGCCCCCAGGGAAGGAAGGTTTCTCTTCAGGAGAAGCCAGCATGAAAATTCCCATAGAAAATGAAGGCCCACAGGAAATGTCTAGTTGAGATGATGAATCGCAGACGACCCAACACGTCAAACTTCCATTCCAATCTCTTCCAGGCGCCATCACGTGAAGAAATTGTTTTCATCCTAGGGCACATCTTTTTGGGAAAATAACAGTCTGTGAGCATCTAAACATCTTGTGATTGATAGTTGACATTTTCCCAAGACATTGGGCTAGGCTCCCACCATGCAATGGGATGGAGGCAAAGGATGTCCTTCATAGATCAGCAGCTAGACAGATATACAAGGATTTCCTACTTAAAACATGAAGCCAATGTGCCAGACCAATGATCCATCGCAAAGAACACTTACAAGTAAAGATGTATGGACTAGGTGGTACACTGTGTGACACACTGGGCCACACTACAGCTTCCATACTGAGATGTTTTGTTTTATTGGCTATATTTTTAAATATTCCTTTGTTTTAGGGAGAAATCACAAGGACAGAGGGTGAGAGGACAAGGAGATGAGAGGGATCAGGATGCATGATGGGAATCTGCAAAGAATCGATAAAAAGTTTGAAAAAAATAAAACAAAAAAAAGTGAAGCCAAGATAACTGGGGTTCTTGGATATAAGAGCATAAGACTGCTACCATGAGGCATTATGGGTATCCATCTTCTACTTGAGAGTTTTGAGAGAGAGTCTTTCAAAGACTAGTAGTCACAGAAAAGCCATCTCCCACTGAAGTGGTCCCATTTATGTGAACGTGTTTGTGGCGCTGGACTACAGCAGATTGTGTGTGTGTGTGTGTGTGTGTGTGTGTGTGTGTGTGTGTGTGTGAGAGAGAGAGAGAGAGAGAGAGAGAGAGAGAGAGAGAAGAGAGAGAGAGAGAGAGAAGAGAGAGAGAGAGAGAGAGAGAGAAAGAGAGAAAGAGAGAAAGAGAGAGAGAATTCTTCTTTCTGTTTTCCCAAATTATCTCATCATCAGGACTAGCATAGACCCAAGAAGCTGTCATTCCAAAGCCATCCTGAGGAAGTCAGTGGCTGCAATGGAAGCTATGTGAAACTTTCCCCATCTACTGATTCACACTTTGATGTGATCATCAGCTTGGACCTCAGCTGGGGATGCTGCCTGGAGTCATGAAACATGGTTTCTTCACATGGCTTGTGTTTGCTATAGCACAGTGGCCAGTTCCTCAAATACAAGAGAAACAGGTAAAAACTGTAGTATTATCTTTCATGGCCTAACCCTAGGTACCAAGGAGTATTGCTTCCACTATTGTTTCAAGCAGGTTCCATATGTAATGAGAAAAGTGCCACTGTCATGTAAGATGCGTAGGCAGGGTGGGATTGATGCAGAGGCCAACCCTGGAAATCGTGGGTCTATGGGCTTTCCTGTAACTATAATAATTTGTCTTCCTCTTCTCCTAGATGCTATGAATACTTAAGCTGTCCTTTATGAACTCCCCTTTTTATACTATAGACTTCAGGACCAGATGGTATCACCTGTATCAGATACAGGTATGAATGAAGTGCAGGTGAAATCCCATAGTACATCTCCCCTGAACAGTGTTTCTGACCTGGATACCAGAAAGCATCCCTGCTCTCCACTGCATGCCCAATCTGGGGTAGGAAAAATATGTTTTCCTTCTCAAAATGAAGTGATGCATTGCAAGTGAGTAGGGAAAGAGGGCTAGAGGAAATGGCATGCTCTTAGCTAAGGAGAAGGGCCAAGCCAGTTAGCTTCCTCATTGCTGTGGCCAAACACCCAAGAGAAATCATTTACAGGATGGAACTACCCTGACTCACAGGAGGCTTCTGTACTGCAGGCAGGGGTAGCCCATAGCAGAGTAGTTCTCACCTACGGTAGCCAGAAAGGAGGGGCAGGAGGAAGGGAGGGAGAGGGAAAGTAGAGAAGAGGGGAAATGGGGAAGGAAGAGATGGAAAAGGGGGGCAAGGGGGACCAAAAGAGAGGGAGAATAAGTGAGAACACTCAAGTGTGGGGCTTTCTCCTCGTTTCTTTTTTTTCACTCCAACTGGGTCATAATATATGAGATGGTGCCACCTGAATATCTCTAATTATACCAAAGAAAAGGAAACATACATGTGGTGATATAGTGTGTCCCCCAATATATTGTGTATCCTAATAAAACTTATCTGGGGTCAGAGAACAGAACAGCTACCAGATTAGACATAGAGGCCAGACTGTGGTGGCACACACTCCTTTAATCCTAGAATTCTGGAGGCAGAGATCCATATGGATATTCAGTTATCTTCTCCCAAGGGCAAACTTCCCTGAAACCCTCTCGGTGATACACCCAAGAGGTGTGCCTTACCAATTTCCTAGGTGAGCCTGAACCCAATCACACTGATACTCAAATTAACCACCACAGGAAACAAGGTCTCTCACATAGGGTAGGTTTGAGGGAGTCCCCATTTCCTGGGCATCTCAAGCTATACCCATCAATTCTATTTTTTTCAAATGAACCAATGAGTGTATTTGTAATACAAATTGCTAAACAGTCTTATTAATAAAAAAACAAAAACAAAAACAAAAACAAAAACCTGGAGCCAGATATTGGGGTAAAAACCCGAGAGATCAGAGGACAGGAAAAGCCACAGCCAATCTCACCTTACAGATGCCTCAGTCTCCAACGAGACCTGCTTCCTGTATACCCATGCCTATATGCCTTTCTGGTTCTGCATTTCACTTCCTCTCTCCGCCCAGCTACATCACTTCCTGTCTGTACAAACCTCCAGATCTCTATGGTTAGTACTGGGATTAAAGGTGTGTGCCATCGTGTCTGACTGTGTTTCCAGTGTGACCTTGAACTCATAGAGATCCAGATGGATCTCTGCCTCTGGATTGCTAGTATTAAAAGTGTGTGCCAACACTGCCTGACTTCTATGTCTAATCTAGTAGCTATTCTGTTCTCTGACCCCAGATAAGTTTTATTACAGTACACAATATATTGGGGGACACAATATATCACCACATGTATGTTTCCTTCTCATTGCTATAATCAGAGAAAGACACATAAGGACAATCTAAGAATCAGGAAAACCAATGCGGCTGTGAAGGGCTTCATTTGTGACCTCACCCAATGCTTTCCTTTACTGATGAAGCCACTGAGAAGTTGGTCACAAGGTAAAGTCACAGGCCCACCTGTGCTTCTCCTCGATTTAACTAACATAAGTAATTAATTAACATAATTAATTAATTAATTAATTAATTAATTAATTAATTATATGTGTATGGATGTTCTGTCTGCATGTATGTATGTATACCACATGCTTGTAGTGCTCATGGGGGCTAGAAGATGGTGTCAGATCCCCTGAACAGATGGTTTTGAGCCACTATGTAGGTGCTGGGAATCTACCCTGGGTCCTCTGGAAGAGCAGCCAGTGCTCTTAACCACTGAACCATCTCTCTAGCCCCAACAAACAAAGGACTGGGAACCTATGTTAAGTAAGCAGGTGCCCAGAATCGGAAGCACAGAGTAGGCACAGCCACTATTCTGAGACTCCTAGCAAGGAGGATGTGGCATTCCCTAGACCCAGGACAGCAGGGTAGAGGCAGGACAGGGGCCACAGCATTTTTTCAAGCAGTCATCTTCCAGGCTTTCCTGAAGACAGAGGTACAGCAGGGCTCCTGTTTGAAGTTCAGCCTCATTGGCCATTTGTCCTGTTTGTCTTTTCATACTTTGTCCCAGTTTTGCTTGCTTGCTGTTTGAGACAGTGTCTCACTTAGCAGTTGAGACTGGCTTGGAACTCACTATGTGTACCATGCTGGTCTCGAACCTATAGTAATCTAATCTGCACCACCCTACTGAGTGCTGAGGTTACAGGCATGTATCACCACACTCCACATAGGCACTGTAGTCTTCATTAAAGATGCTGGTCACATAGTAGATGCTCAGTATCTCTCCTCCCTTTCTTGCCCACCTCCATTGTCTTTTCTGCCCTTACCCTCCCATCTTGCCTGGAGGTCTTCCTTTGTGTTATTGGTATGCGTTCCCGAAGGGGAGTGAATAAGTTGGTATCAGTTTTTAAAACCTTGGGTTGTAATTATTTCTTATGCTGCACCCTTAAGGACATTAAACATACACACAGATATATGTGCATCCATATATATGTACATATAATATATAATATATACCTATAATTATGCACATACATGCTTATATATATAAATGTGTATCTGTATCTTCATACTTCATATAGTAATGATGATATCTTCACTATTATATTTTCATAGTAGACTGTCAAATCTATAACAAGAAAATGAACTCCAGAGGTTGCTGAGCCTCCTGAAGACTCCCCAATGGCCCTCCCACCCCAGCTTCTTTCTATGTGTCCTCTTTGCAGGGATCTGAATGTAATGCAAGGTTCCTTCCAACAGCAGGCCATGAGCAAGGGGAAGACACACACATGGCAATGGGAAACTCGACCCAGCACTGCCATTTGGTTGAAAGTTCTCTTCAGTTTTCTGTACTGTTTAATTTTGTTTCAAATGAAGAAATCTGTGTTCCACCCATACTTGAGATCGAGC
This sequence comes from Onychomys torridus, assembly GCF_903995425.1. Classification (NCBI taxonomy): domain Eukaryota; kingdom Metazoa; phylum Chordata; class Mammalia; order Rodentia; family Cricetidae; genus Onychomys; species Onychomys torridus. Next base: position 9,014,057 of record NC_050453.1, on the reverse strand, counting down.
CAAACTGCATGACTTCACACTGCCTTTAGGACAGCATTGGATTGCATAACTGCTGAGCTTGTTTGCTCCCAACATCCTGAGATGGAGGATCTGCTATATGATTATCAGGCCTGTGGAGAGGTCCAACCATGGCTGACTGGAGTTGGGGGATGTGAACTGAGTGACACATCGGTGTTCTTTTCAGTTGAGCTGGCATCTGCAGCAGAGAAAGTCCTTCCTGAGGAAGAAAACCTGGGAGCTTATATTGTCCTTTTCTTTACTACTGGTTTTTCTTTGTTTAATTATGTCTACTCTCTTTGGGTGGACCATTTCTCTAGTTCTGATCACACAACACAAAGCGTCCCTTGGTACATTCTGTTCCTTTTATTAGGTCTCTACCCAATTACAGGAACACTCTCAGCTCTCCTCCAAACAGCCATTCCTTGTTGGAATAAAAAAAAATAAATAAATAAAACAATTACAAAGCATTTCAGGGAAATAAAGCCTCACTCATGGAAAAGCCTAAAGCAATCTTTTAAAGATAAGGTTACTGGAAAACCTTTTCTTTGTAATCTCACATAAAGTTAGGTAGGTAAGTAGGTAGATTATAGATGATAGATAGATAAATAGATAGATAGATAGATAGGTAGGTAGGTAGGTAGATAGATAGATAGATAGATGATAGATAGATAGATGATAGATAGATAGATAGATAGATAGACAGATAGATAGTAGACAGATAGATGATAGATATATAATAGATGATAGATAGATAGATAGATGATAAATAGTTAAATAGATGATAGATAGATAGATGATAGATAGGTAGATAGATAGATAGATAGATAGATAGATGATAGATATATAATAGATGATAGATAGATATATGATAAATAGTTAAATAGATGATAGATAGATAGATGATAGATAGATAGATAGATAGATAGATAGATAGACAGACAGATAGGTAAGTTTGGTGGATGAGAAAGAGATGGTAGATAGATGATAGATAAGTAGAGATAATAGGTAAATGATAGATGATACATAGAACAAGATGATAGCTATGTGAAAGATGTAGGTGATATATGTTTACAAAAATGATTGATAATAAATTTACATAGATATAGAGAATAGATACATAACAGATAGATGATAAACAGATACCATGATCTAATATTTGTATTAATTACTCCAATTTCATAGCATCTAGTAAGCACAGTTTCAAAGGAAGTATGAAAATAACGTTTCCTCTGTTGCCTTTGACCTGAAATGTTAGTAAACTCAGTCTTATTTTTCTTCACCGTAGAATGGGACTGTGGAGCCAAGGGAAGCAATAGAGAATGGAGTGAGCAACTATGGAGATGAGTAAAGAAAGAATGAAGTCTAAATTTTGCTAGAAGTACAGTCATAGTCTTTGAGAGAAACAAAGGAATTAGTTGCTAAAGATGAGTTTTCCAGGATCTTTCAGGATACATTTCCTGTCTTTTCATGTCTGTGGGCAACTTGTAAGTCTCTAACTTTAATTTTGTGAGTGAAATACATTCATTTTGGGTTAAGTACCCCAGGGATACAAAGTCTGACTTTGCCCCTTTAAGGTCCAGTAGCTATAGCCATGCTACATATCTTCTTTGCTGAAAAATCAACATTGTCTCATTACCAGTGACTTAAACAAGTACAGTAAGTGTTCGGGTTTTTGTTTTTCCCTTAGCAAGGTAGGAAAGATTGCTACCAGAACATTGATGTAGCCTTTATGGGTTGAAAGAATTTGGTTCAATTGTTCAATATGCCCAGGAAGAGGTTAAGCTGCCTCTCTCCATTGTTAGTAAGCAACCACCAATTCCACAGGGACTTGGGCACTGGGGTTTCTGAAAGGTCCATATTTTCCTTCTGACCTTTGTCATTGAAGATTTGGTATTAGGCTGACTCCTCAAGGTTGACTGACCAAAACCACACTTTCATAGGGTAGGTCCTAACATTGTTCAATCACGTATTAATTACAAAAACAAAGGCTGACAATACATTTCATGGGAATAATTTAGCCCTTGTTTCCAGACAGAGCTGCTTGCAAATTCCACAGCAGTGCTAGAGAGAAGTGGTACACCTCAGCACTGGGAGGCTGAGACAGTCTGGGACACAGAGTGAGATTCCATCTCACAAACCAGAAGAAATGGAAAAAAGAAAAACAAAATCTACACCAGAGCCATCTCATAGAACTCAACTCAAAAGACAAAAAAATAATTTTTTTAGTAAATAATTTTAAAGAAAACCAGGTGACATTAATTTTAACCATGTGCTTTATTTAAGCTTATGCATATCTAAGAATATTTAGATATATAATAGGTATAAAATGATTATATTGAGAAAGTTTAAGTTTTGCACATATTTGTACCTAAGTCTTTAAAATTTTAGTGGATATTTTATACCTGTAGTCCATCTCAAGTCAGATTGGCTACATTTTAATTTTCCAGGTACCCCATGTGACTTATGAATTGGATGATACTATTCTAGACCCTCCACTTGCAAACTGTATGGTTGTGGGGGAGTGATCAATCCACTGTGAGTCCCTATTTACTCTCCTATAATATTGTGCTATATAAAATATAGTTGGGGCTAGAGAGGCTTTTCAGTGGTTAAAAAAAGCATACTACCCTTGTAGAGGACCCAAATTCCCTTGGAACTTGAGTTCTGAGAGGCCCAACACCCTCTTTGGGCTTCTGCATGCATTTTGCTCATATGTACACCCACACCGATACACACACACACACACACACACACACACACACACACACACGTAATTAAAAGTAAAACCAATCTTTAAAAAATACATCTACATCTGGGCGCTGGTGGTGCACACCTGTAATCCCAGCACTCGGGAGGCAGAGGCAGGTGGATCTCTGTGAGTTCAAGGCAAGCCTGGTCTACAGAGCTAGTCCAGGACAGGCTCCAAAACTACAGAGAAACCCTGTCTCAAGAAACCAAAAAAAAAAAAAAAAAAATGCATCTACATGAAAGGTTAAACGTGAGAGCAAATCAGCTGAGAGCAGGGTCTAGTGACAGATCACAGCTACTATTGCCATGCAAAGGAGTTCATTCAATGAGCTACTTTTCAATAATTTGGGTCTTGTCGTGTCCTGTTGTGTCATCAAAAGGCTAGTCCACAGAGCTATGAAACATCCTCAGGGATGACTGATGGCTTGATCCACTTGAAAGATATGGGTCTGGAGAATTTTATACATTTGAGTATAAACTGAGATGGAGATGTGAGGTCCCAAGCTACAGTCTGGAAATGAAGAGTTTGTTACTGAAAGGACTGCCATGACCCAACACAACAGGCATAAGAATATCAAAACGGATGCTCAATGATGAGTCAAAACAGAGCTCAGGATTTCCCCTCATGGTTATTCACAACAAGTAGGCAGACATACAAGTCAGGTATTCGCCTCTTCACTGGAAAGTAAAGAAACATCTGGGAGTGTAGCACAGCCATACTACATACATACTGAATGCCCTGCACTACCACCAGAAAGGAGAAAAGGAAGAAAGGAAGGAAGGAAGGAAGGAAGGAAGGAAGGAAGGGAGGAAGGAGGGAGGGAGGGAGGGAGGGAGGGAAGAAGGAAGGGAGGGAAGGAGAGAGAGAGGGAGAGAGGGAGAGAGGGAGAGAGAGAGAGAGAGAGAGAGAGAGAGAAGGAAGGAAGGAAGGAAGGAAGGAAGGAAGGAAGGAAGGAAGGAAGGAAGAAAAGGAAGGAAGAGGGAGTGATACAGTTAGAGAAGGGAGTGATGGGAAATTTCTAATGTTTTGGGGACTGCTAGGTGGATGTTTTCATTGTCTGGCCTGTATACTGCCCTTTCCTTCTCACCCATCAATCAGTTGTGCTATGGAGTGGGGTAGGTGACAGATTTTGGCTAGCTCACTCTACACAGAACCCCAGACTCAGGCCAGAGCGAACTGCTTCCTCCACTAAAGCTCAAACAAAATGTGATGGCAGAAACAAGTGACAAGATGGCAGAGAAGGGACCCACTCTCTAGTCTACTTCCATGCTCTAACTGGTGGCTTGTTTTTGTGACATGTGGACAGCAGAATGGGCACCAACTAAGTTCTTGCATTAGACAAAGCAAGAAGAACAGACCAAGTCTCATCTACTTTCTCATTAATTCTACTTATTAAGAGGCAGGCAACTCACTTGAGAAGTGGGGTCCATAGGTAAGAACCAAGGAGAGCTGAAAGCATGGGGTGTGTGTGTGTGTGTGTGTGTGTGTGTGTGCGCATGTGCGTGTGCGTGTGTGTGTGTGTGTGCAGTGCTGTGGGTAAAACTGAGACAGAAGTAACTGCTCTCAAGCAACGACCCCAGAGTGCACATGGCTTTTGTTATATCTGGCCAGCTCAATAACTATCCAAGTTATGGGGCGACAGGGGATCCTGTCTAGACCAGTTCTTTTGGCCTTGGGTTTGGCAGAACACAGAACTAGAAAGCCTAATCATGGCCCAAATATCTCTGCATTTTTTTTCCCTGGTAGACAGTCAAGCTGGGTGGAAACTAAATCCCAAACAATTACCAAATAGTAATAAATGAGAAAATAAAAAGACAGCAAAGCCTTTCTTCGGTTCTTGATAACTATGTCCTGGCTCTGAAGCCACAGCATAGTATTTCTGAATTGAACAGCTGTGTGATAAAAAGCACAGTAGACGGCTTTAAGCACAGCTTTTCCAGTGTACACAGTCACCTCACTAGGTCACATGTGTTTTCTAGTCTCAAACATGATTCTTTAACAGGAAGAACACAGCAACATATAACTGAAATAATTTATTTACCACTAGAGCACCACAAAAACCAGACATACATTGTGTTAAAATACAGTATAATTGGTCATCAAAACACATAACAGCTATTCTTATATTCCATTCTTTAAAAACCATGCCAACCATAAAATTGTACTGTTGTTTAACACATACAATCTGCTGCCCCGCCCATATGCTAACACACCCCTGCCCCCTCCTACAACCCCTCCCATGGCAATATTTACTAATAGGAAATAAAGACCTGAAGACCCCACAGACTTTAAGAGGGAGCGGGAGAGAGATTCGAGAAACTTATAAAAGGAGCAGTCAGTGCATTCAGAAGGAGAGACAAAATCATACAGAACAAAAATGTCATTTTATCTGAGGGAAACATATCTGTAAAATTAAGAGGGGGTATACAGAAATAACAGAAAAGTGTAAGGGAAGGAAAATGAACACACAGGCAAATCTGGGTTTGTGTTGTGCCTGACACAAGGGTCATTCACCAGCACTTGCTCTGTCTCTTTTTTGGCTTGTAAATCCTGTTTTTTGTTTTTAATGAATTTTGAGGAAAGCCTCCCAAACAAGTATACCATATCAAAGACTTTCTCTCTGTATTCACACCTCACTGTGTTACCCTTCAGGTAAGACCATAAATATTCCACTCTTTTGTGGACTAGTTTGTATCTTGAAGCTACCTAAGTGACAAGGATACCCTGGAAAGCCCACCATCAGGTCCCCCCTCTCAAAGATGGGACCACCCATTTCCTCAAGCCAAAGCCAACCTCCACTGTAGAGCGTTCTCACTCAGATGAACAATGGAGAATTTGGCTTGTGCTTTTTCAGCCTTCAAAGAATTTCTTTGAAAATCTGAACTTCAGGGAAGTTAATGAAATGATGAGTGCTGGCCAGAACGTTTTCCTCCTTTGAAAAACCCAACCAAAGTGCGTCTCTTTCAGTTCTCCCCATAGATCCAAAAGCGTGATGAAAGAAAAAGGTGGGTTTTTTTCTTTTTAACTGTCTGCTTTTTAACAGCAATAAAATTCCACAAATATATGAATTAAGAAAGCCAGAGAAACTTTCCCTAGCCCAGTCACCAAGATTCTGAGTTCAGATTCTTAAACCGTCTCTAAAACTACATTTGTGCTCAATTCTCTGTTTTCACACACCTCCATCTTTCCAGGAGAAGCTTTGTCATCGGACCTGACTGGTTAGTCCTGACACAGAAAAGATGGAGGACGACTGTAGAACTCAAGCATATCTTTTTGGTTTTGTTTGTATGTTTGTTTTTGTTTTTTATCTTTTAGAAAAGAAAAGGAAAGGGAGAAAAATGGACCTGGGTATCTTATGTCATTGAATGGACAATACATAAAAGACAAGCAAAGAAGATATTATTTTTAAAAAAATGAATTTGTAGTGCAAGTCGAAATCTAGGGGTTTTATTCAAAAATACTGGCCACCTAAAGGAAACAAACATACAATCTGAATGACCATTAAAAAAAAAGTCCAAATTTAAGTTCAATCTAAATCATAATCATTATTACAGAATATCAAAAATATGGTAAGGATCTACATATTACATATAAAGTAGTTAATGTTTTGATTTAATAGTTTGTAAAACAGATCTGCAGATGTGTTTTCAATTATGCTGGCTTCTAGACCCATCTATTTTAACAGTATCAGTGTGGTTACATATACCAAGACAAAGGGAAAAAACCTGTATCGGAGCTCTCCAGCCACTTCACGGTCCAAAGTCTGACAAAGTACGTCAAAACAGGTCAACATTTCACTGGCTTGCTTAAACTGGCAAAGAACCATTTACAAGTAAAAGAAAAAAAAAAAGCCCTCTCCCAGATTCCCACTGACTCCAGGCTTTCTTCCTTAACAGGCCTTCTCAGTGTATGGCCACCTGTGAAGCTTCTGCAGGCAGTTGGTGCACAGCTCGTGATCTTGGGGCTTCTACACTTTTGCAGACTTAAACCCTCTCTATATAAGGACTCATGGGGATTTCATCCTGTTTTTCCAGCTCGTTTGAGTTCAAATTCCTTAAGCCATCCATGAGTTTGTGGCAGAGCATTTGGTCTCCATTTTATACACCTGTTTTGTTTTCCAAGGGCAATGAAAGGTTCATTATATAGTAACACACAATAAATAAGCCACTGTTAGCTCAGAGGAAGGGACAGGGGGAAGGTGCCCACTGCAGAGCAATACAGAGAACCAGGAGAAGCACGGGCTGAAGTGTGGGTGGAAACGATACGTACAACTCCACTGAACGGATTTCCTGTTTTGTTTCTCTTTCACATAATTAACACTAACAAATTCTTCCAGTGTTTATTTTTTCCTTTAAAACAAACAAACAAAAAAAAGATGTTTTCTTTTTGTGTCTCTCACGAAGTAGGCGAAATGCAGCCTAGAGCCTCCCGTGGGATTTCGTTGCTGTAATCTCAGGTGCCAGTTTTAACAGACAGAACACAAGCTTGCAAAATGTTTCAACTAGTACCGCTTTCTCTCCGGTCTTTTTTTTTTTTTTTTTCTTTTCAACACTGACGAATGAAAACCCCCTCGTGTCACAGACATCATCATCGTCGCTGTCATTGTCATGCATCATTGTCACCGTGATTTTCGTGTCGTGGCTTTTCTGAGGACCTTAGCTGCATTTACAAGACTTGACGATCATGTTGGAAAGTTGTTCGATCTTGGGTGTGTTACCAATGTAGTAGAGGATGGTCAGTGGCTCCAGATCTTGGGACACACAGCAAGGGGAAGCAGAGGCTTCAGGATTTATGGTGTTGTACAAACTGAGGACCTGAGTGACACAACACAGGCACACACACAAGCAAGTGATTAGTTTCATTTGTTTTCAAATTTGTACTTATGTGCATGTGTGTGCACCTGCAAGCAGGGGCCAGAGGTTGATGGTGGGTGTCTTCTTCAGTCTCTCTTCACTTCATTATCTGTCTGTCTATCTATATCTATCTATCATCTATCTACCATCAACTAATCGATCTTCAATCTATCTATCATCTATATATCATCTATCTACCATCTGTCTATCTACCATCAACTAATCAATCATCAATCTATCTATCATCTATATATCATCTATCTACCATCTACCTATCTACCATCAACTTATCAATCATCAATCTATCTGTCTATGTATCTATCTATCATCTATATCTCTATTATCTATCTACCATCTACCTATCAATCATCTATGTACCTATGTATCTATCATCTATCTATCTATCTATCTATCTATCTTGTCTATCTTATCTATCTATCTATCTATCATCTATCTATCTATCTGTCTATCTATCTATGTATCTATCATCTATCTATCTATCTATCTATCTATCTATCTATCTATCTCAGGCTGGGTCTCTTGCTGAATCTGGAGCTTGTTGATTTGGCTTAGGTTGGCTTGGTCAATGAGCTCCAGGGATCCTCCTGTTTCTGTCCCTCACAGTCTGAGGTTATAAGAGTACATCACCATATCTGGCTTTTATGTGATTGATGGGGATATGAACTCAGGTCCTCATGCTTACCGCATTTTACACACTGAGTAACCTTCCCAGCTCAGGGCCATTGAGTAGGCAATCTCAATTATTTGTTTTCTTACCTCTAAGTTATGGTCAGACTGACTGGCTGTGTCCTTAGCAATGACAAATTTAGACTTTCCCATAGGCTGCCTTTTGTTCTTTTTGTACATATTAAACAAATGGTTCCATTAAAAGTTAGAATACACACAACTGTTTGGTTAGCAGATTTTCCTATTATTTTTCCAAAGGCCTCAGGCCTCCTGATATTTGGTCTTATTTCTATATAAATTCTATATAAACCAAGGTTTCATGAATACCCATTTTACATTCCCACATAGATTAAGAGCTCCGTAAGTTCAGAGACTCTGCTCACTTTGTTTATGTCTTGTAACTCTAGGAAGTCTTGTCTGGACAGTATACGACTCAAAAGCTAAGGGACAAAATGACAAATAGAGGTATAATAATTCGTATAAGAGCTGTAATCGACCCTCAGGTATAGACAGGATGCCTGCAGCAGGACATCTTCCTGTCAAATGACTCCGCAAGCCAATGAAATGTCACTTACATTTTCTTTTTTAAAAAATCATTTTCCTTACAATGACTTATACGCACAGTGATGTTAAGAATGGAGAAGAGCCGGGTGGTGGTGGCGCACACCTGTAATCCCAGCACTCGGGAGGCAGAGGCAGGTGGATCTCTGTGAGTTCGAGGCCAGCTTGGTCTACAGAGCTAGTCCAGGGCAACTACAGAGAAACCCTGTCTTGAAAAACCAAAAAAAAAAATAATAATAATAATAATAAAAATAAAAAAGGAGGAGAAGGAAACATGAAAGCCACATAGATTCTTTGTTTTGTTTCACTTTGATACAAAGTCTTCCTTTGTAGCCCACACTCTGTAGTAGACCAGATTGGCCTTAAACTCACAATCCTCCTCCTGCCTTAGCCACCTGAGTTCTAGAATTACAGGTGTGCACTACCCTACCCAATTAGTTAACTTGTAGTTCCAATTGTTTACTTTCTTCTATTTTGCTTAAATCAATAATAGCAACGGACCCTCCATTAACATTTGTCATGCTAAGTGGGGATTACCAAGTTCAAGAACTAAACACCTAGTCCAACAATAGAAGAGAAAGCGCTGTACATGGGTCTGTAGTTTTATCCCATTCTCCATCACAGGAGTGTATGGCTCTTATTGATGGAAGTGTGTAGGCTACCCAGTGATGACAGAGATATTTCCAAGGATGCCATTAATGTGTTAGTCAAACAAGTGACCTTTTCCTCGAGATTCCCTGGGATGTTTTCATCTGAGGACAAGAGACCTGTTGAGCACAGCAACACTGATTACTTTATTAGGCTACCCCTGGCTTCTTGGGGAACTGTCCAAACCACATATTTGTGACCATGACAGTTATTCTTCCTTCTCCTTGAAAAACAAGCTTGGCCTCAGCCTTCACACACTCCCTCTGTGTATCAAGGAGGAGAATTACGTTTCGACTTGGCAACTGGGCCCTGCCCGCGTTACAGCTACTGCCGCTGCAGTCCAGATGAAGCAGGCTGGCCAGGGAGCTCAGACAAAGGGACGGCGTGAGCCAGCTTCCCTCACATGGCCAAGCACGTGGTCAGCCCTGAGTGCCAAGCCTACAGGGGCACTGGGAAGATGACTGGAGGAGGGGAAGCCATGTTTGCTCATTTCAATTCCAGTCCAGGCAGGCATTTAGAAGTAAATAGACCTCATATTCCACTAGTTCATAATTTTTCATAAGCAGGAAAGGGCCATTTTTAATAACACAGAATTGTCTAAAATAATTGATAACCCCCAACTCTTGAATTCAGCCAAATGTGATCTCTCTGGCAGCAGATTCGTTTTCCTACCCTGCAGTGAAAGCAATGTTTCTAATGCCTCTTTAATAAGGAGATTTACAGAGCATAAAGAGCAGAATAGAAAACCTCTCCTTGCTGCCACATTTTAGGAATTAAGCTCAGAAAGATGGAGCAATGGAGACTGGGTTATAAAACAAGCAGGGCTGCAATCCAAGCTCTGGGCTGCCACTTTTTCTGCTTTCATCTTAGGCAAGACACCCACACAATCTAAATCTAATTTCTTTGTTTTTAGAAAAATTCTGTTTGAACAAGACCATATCTGGTCTTCCCATTTCTAAAATCCTACATCATAAGCCACAAAGAGGAAGCCCATGGATGAATACATCAGTAAATAGAAAACATTGTGCTCATCTGGGCTGGGGACGTATGGCATCCAGTCTTGGGTCTTCTTGCTGAGTTAGTCCTCTGTCCTCACTGAAGAATCTTGATAAAATATTTAGCTATGTGTTCACTTTGGGTCCTAGTCATAAATATTTATAGAGACAGAAATGGTAATGCATGCCTGTAATCCCAACACTTAGGAGACAGAAGCAGGAGGATTGCCGTAAGTTCAAGGCCAGCCTGATCTACATAGTGAATTTCAGGACAGCCAAGGCTACACAATGAGATTCTCCATCAAAAAAAAAGCAACCACCAAGCCGGGCAGTGGTGGCACACACCTTTAATCCCAGCACTTGGGAGGCAGAGGCAGGCAGATCTCTGTGAGTTTGAGGCCAGCCTGGTCTACAAAGCGAGTTCCAGGAAAGGCACAAAGCTACACAGAGAACCCTGTCTCGAAAACAAACAAACAAACAAACAAAAGCAACCACAAACAAAAGAAGTTATAGAGATATCCATTTTAAATATATACGCTGTATTTCACAACAACCATTGAATTTGGCATTGTTGTTATTGTTGTTGTTGTTATTATTATTATTAATATCATTACTGACTTAGGCAAGAGTAGGAGAGACGAATAATTCAGATACGTACCTTGGTATGCTGAGTGTCTGAACTCCATAGATATGGGCATGCCCCAGCACAGAAGTTAGCATTGTACCCTTTGGGTTCATGGATCCATTTCCACCCAAGATCCCTCTTGAAATCAATATAAAGAGGGCGAAGACAGCAATTATCCTGCACATTTCTGTTAAAAGAAGAAGTAGTGGGGATTTTGGAGTTGATTTCACATGTATCTCACCCTAACTCAAAAAGATGACTCATTAACTCATTCTACTCATAGCAAACACCATGAAACTGGCTAGGAGGTTCTCTTATCACCTTACACGATGTCAACAGTGAGACACCATGAGGCCCTGGACTACTGTCCCAGATGTATTCTATATCATGGCCTTTTTGTCTATGACCTGGAAAAATCAATATTCATCTTCAATGAATTAAGAGTAAGCAAGAAGACAGTTGAAAGGGGCAGAGTCTTTCCTGCTGAACAAATACCATTTAGTCTCTACTGCTGTTTTGTGCACACAATGGACACAATATTTTCAGAGAGCCCCTGGAGGCATTTCCCTTTGAGAATATATCTTATGATTTACTACTTATTGGCTAGATCTAGGAATGAATCAGAGTTCAGGAAATATGGAGTCTTGTTGCCATAATCACTGTTTCCATCAACCAAAATGTCCTCCTCTACCTGTGACCTATGACATGGTGAGCACCTCATGAAGAGGCCCCTGCCCCTGATCCACAACTTCTAAAGCAAGGAGTTCTCCCCCTACAGGAAGCACAGAAGGTCATGCATGCATCTTCCCCTTCAGGGATTCATGCAAAAGTGGCCAACAAATTCTTGCAGCTCAAAATACTCCATAAAATTCTGGCAAACAGACTCCAAGAACACATCAAAACAATTATCCACCATGATCAAGTAGGCTTCTTCCCAGGGATGCAAGCGTGGTTCAACATACTAAAGTCCGTCAATGTAATACACCATATAAACAAACTCAAAGAAAGAAACCACATGATCATCTCACTAGATGCAGAAAAGGCATTTGACAAAATCCAACACCCCTTCATGATAAAGGTCTTGGAGCGATCAGGAATACAGGGAACATACCTAAACATAATAAAGGCAATCTACAGCAACCCAACAGCCAACATCAAATTAAATGGAGAGAAACTCAAAGCAATACCACTAAAATCAGGAACAAGGCAAGGCTGTCCCCTCTCCCCCTAGTTATTCAATATAGTACTTGAAGTTCTAGCCAGAGCTATAAGACAACATAAAGAGATTAAGGGGATACAAATTGGAAAGGAAGAAGTCAAGCTCTCCCTATTTGCAGATGACATGTTAGTATTCATGAGTGACCCAAAAAATTCAACCAAGGAACTGATACAGCTAATAAAAACCTTCAGCAACATTGCAGGATACAAGATCAACTCAAAAAAATCAGTAGCCCTTCTATATACAGTAGACAAACAGCCTGAGAAGGAAATCAGAGATACATCACCCTTTACAATAGCCACAAATGTTATAAAATACCTTGGGGTTACTCTAACTAAGCATGTGAAGGACCTATATGACAAGAACTTTAAGCCCTGAAGAAAGATATTGAAGAAGATGTCAGAAAATGGAAAGATCTCCCATGCTCATGGATAGGCAGGATTAACATAGTAAAAATGGCGATCTTACCAAAAGCAATCTACAGATTCAACGCAATTCCCATCAAATTACCAACACAATCCTTCACAGATCTGGAAAGAATAATACTTCATATGGAAAAACAAAAACCCCAGGATAGCCAAAAGAATCCTGTACAATAAAACAACCTCTGGAGGCATCATAATGCCCGACCTCAAGCTCTACTATAGAGCTACTGTAATAAAAACAGCTTGGTACTGGCATAAAAACAGACATGTGGACCAATGGAATCGAACTGAAGACCCTGACATTAACCCACACACCTATGAACATATAATTTTTGACAAAGAAGCCAAAAATGTACAATGGAAAAAAGAAAGCATCTTCAACAAATGGTGCTGGCATAACTGGATGTCAATGTGTAGAAGGCTGCAAATAGATCCATCTCTGTCACCGTGCACAAAATTTAAATCCAAGTGGATCAAAGACCTCAACATAAATCCAGCTACTCTGAACCTGATAGTAGAGAAAGTAGGAAGTACTCTTGAACGCATTGGCACCAGAGATCACTTTCTAAATATAACACCAGTAGCACAGACACTGAGAGAAACAATTAATCAATGGGACCTTTTGAAACTGAGAAGCTTTTGTAGAGCAAAGGAAGTGGTCAACAAGACAAAGCGACAGCCTACAGAATGGGAAAAGGTCTTCACCAACCCCACATCTGACAGAGGGCTGATATCTAGAATATATAAAGAACTCAAGAAATTAGACATCAAAATGTCCAACAATCCAATTAAGAAATGGGCTATAGAACTAAACAGAGAATTCTCCACAGAGGAAGTTCAAATGGCTGAAAGACATCTAAGGAATTGCTCAACATCCCTAATTATCCAGGAAATGCAAATCAAAATGACTCTGAGATACCACCTTACACCTGTCAGAATGGCTAAGATCAAAAGCACAGAAGACAGTTTATGCTGGAAAGGATGTGGAGCAAGGGGAACTCTCCTCCACTGCTGGTGGGAATGCAAGCTTGTAGAGCCACTTTGGAAATCAATATGGCGCTTCCTTAGAAAATTGGGAATCCATCTCCCCCAAGACCCAGCTATAGCACTCTTGGGCATATACCCAAGGTATGCTCAATCATACCACAAGGGCATGTGCTCAGCTATATTCGTATCAGCTTTGTTTGTAATAGCCAGAACCTAGAAACAACCTAGATGCCCTTCAACTGAAGAATGTATAAAGAAAATATGGTACATATACACAATGGAGTACCACTCAGCAGAGAAAAACAATGACATCATGAGGTTTGCAGGCAAATGGATGGATCTAGAAAAAAAATCATTCTGAGTGAGGTAACCTAGACTCAGAAGGACAAACACGGTATGTATTCACTCATAGGAGGATACTAGATGTAAAACAAAGATGACTAGACTGCTACACAACTCCAGGGAGGCTACCTAGAAAACGGGACCCTAGGAAAGACCCAAGGATCACCCAATGACAGAGAAATGGATGAGATCTACATGAACAACCTGGATGACAGTGGGAGTAATGAAGAGCAAGATTTGAGGGAAAGAAAGCTTAGGGGATCAGGAGATCCCAGCTGGATCAAGAACAGAAAGGGAGAATGAGGAATAACAGACCATGATAAATGAAGACCACATGAGACCAGAAATAGGCAGAGTGCTCGAGAGGTCCCCAGAAATCCACAATGATATATCCTCTGTAGTCTGCTGGCAATGGTCGAGAAAAAGCCTGATCTGACCTAGTCTGGTGATCAGATGGCCAAACACCCTAACAGTTGTCTTGGAACTCTCATCCAATAACTGATGGAAGTGGATGCAGAGACCCTCAGCCAGGCCCCAGGTGGAGCTCCAGGTGTCCAACTGTCGAGAAAGAGGAGGGTCTGCAAGAACGTGAATTGTTGAATCCAAGATTGCAAAAAGCACAGGGACAAATAGCCAAACGAATGGAAGCACATGAATTATGAACCAAAGGCTGTGGAGCCCCCAGCTGGATCAGGCCCTCTGGATAAGTGAGACCATTGAATAGCTTGATCTGTTTGGGAGGCATCCAGTCTGTGGGACCAGAATCTGTCCTTAGTGCATGAGCTGGCTGTTTGAAACCTTGGGCTTACTCAGGGACACTTTGCTCAGTCTGGAAGGAGGTGACAGGACCTGCCTGTACTGAATCCACCAGGTTTAAATGAATCCCCAGGGGTGCCTTGATCCTGGAGGACATGGTAATGGAGGGGAGGGGCTGGGGAGAAGGTGGGGGTGGGGGCGGGAGGGGGGAGGACAGGGGAACCCATGGCTGATGTATAAAATTTAAAACACATAATAATAAAGAAAAAAATTATTTATTAAAAAAATTCTTGCAGCTCAAGGTATGGCCATCAGCCTTCTTGTACCATCTTATTTCTATAACTCAGAAAGAGATCAGACCCCAGGTGAAGACTTCACATAAGTGATGTAGCCAAAATCTCAAGGAAAAGAGCAAAGAGTCATCAGAACTTATCAGAACCCAAGCACTTCAGAGAGACTTGAAGAAAACACCTCCGGGTCTAGTTTTCTCCCTTCCCACCTGGTTCATTGCCAGAGAGCTAAGGACCACAGCACAGAAAGAACTGTTGGAAGTCCTCAGGAAACCTCAATGATATGGCTGCCTAAACAAGACCTGAGCAAGGACAGCGCCAATTGACATGCCCATGGATGGGGTAAATGTCACGGGGCCCTGCTCCTAGATGAACACCTATAGATGATCAATGATAGCTAAGAGATGAATTAGTCTTCCCCAGACATGTACCCCCTTATTGGTTATCCAACACAAAGTGATCAGCCTAAAACATATATAAATAAGTAATACTAAGTAGAGTAAGCAGATTGCATTTATTTGTTTATTTGTGTGTGTGTGGGGGGTGTGGGTGTGGGTGTAGGTGTGTATGTGTGTGTAAAACAATAACAATCAAAGAAAAAGAAGCCATGAATTTGGGAGGGAGCATAGGATAAAAGGAAGGGGTTGGAGGGAAGAAGTTATGTACTATAATTATATTTTAATAAAAAATAAAATGTTTAGTTAGTCCTTGGGGAGAATGCTGTTATGAGATTCAAAAGCTTTACTGTCTCTACAAACTGGCCTTGAGCAATGACTTCAATTCAGGTCATTATATGGAGGCAAAAGCAAAGACAATGCAGGGGTAAACAGATGCATTTGTTTTTATTTTCATTTCTTTACCTAAAGCAATAGGTGGCGTCCAAAGCGCGCTTCTTCCGCCGGTTGGACTGTTGTGACTCCAGTCTGTAGGAGGGCAACAACATTAGCAGGAGATGTGGGGTCTTCCCACTGTTTTTTTTCCTAGTGGACTTTATAGTTTTCTGATCACCACTGGTATATGTGGAGGTGCCATCAATACCTTGAAAAAACGCATTTGGGTAATAAATATTTAGCTTTACCTTTATCAAATACAAGCAGCAATATTTATATCATATAGTTTCCCCATGTATACGGTCACAAACAACAGGGATGACTGCCGCAGCTGCATCGACTGGCTATCATCAATCCCCACAGAAACAGATATGGCACAGTGGGCCTCCCACAAGCAACAATGAACACATCTAAATGGGCCTCTTGTCCGATGGCAGCTCTGTGTTGAAGGCCAGGGCTATTACTGGGAGAAGCCACTACAGAAGAAGTCTTTGACCTGTGGTCCCAGGGCAATCTAGGCAGTTTATTTTAGTCCATCCTCAGTGTGGGCTGTGTTCAAGCTCTCAGCAACAGAACACACAGCCATAGAGCATGCCTTGTCGCTTGCTGGTTCCCTCTTTTCCTGAGACCGTCAACCCAGAAGACTTTCCTAATGGGCATAACCCGAGGTGCAGCTAAACGGCCGTGAACTAGGTTCAAGTGAAACAGAACTCACCCTTACCTAATGCTATTTTGGGAAGCTGTGCAGAAAGAGCTTTTTCATTTATTTTATGGCATCCTCAACACTTTTCTGATTCCATCTGAGATTTAGAAACTTGAGCTCCCCAAAGCATGCTCGAGAGACTGCCAGTTTAAGCATTTAATCTCCACTCAAGAGAATCGTGGCTAGGTTAGAGACCAAAATAAATCTCTACACCTTCAGGGAGTGTTTTTCCATGAGCAGGGGCCACTGAGGATTTCTAAAAGTGGATTGAGGTCCCAGGTGAGGTTATGAGGGAAGGCTGGCAGATGCCACAACAGTGTGTGGCATGGACTTCCCTTTCACCTTCTCACCCAACAATTCTCTGTCTCATAAGTCAAGTGGCATGCATCTTCATTTACTCCATATGTTGATGACTTCAACTCAAAGGTGAGCAGGAGAAATGAAAGACTCATTCTGTGTTTATTAGCTGCTACAGAAACCAGGCAAAGAAGCCACATAAGGTAGTGGGTACAGGCTAGAAAAAATTGGTGCATCCCAACACCTGGAAGGTGACTTACAGAAACGGAGATGGGAGACAATTCTTTTCTTTGGTGAAATGTATTTATTGATGCTTGAAATTTTGCTTGGGGGGGGGTGTTAGAAATGGATTTTTTTGAATCCTTGTTAACTATTTCAATATCTCAGCAGATAGGAAGCTGGTTTGTTTAAGTGAAGAATTAAGGGCTTAGTAACTGAGCAGTAGTTCGCAGGATTACTTAGCTAGTTTCGTCACTAGGCATGAAGCAGTGAAAATCTGGAGTCCATTCCTTTCTTCCAATCCTTTCCACGTAAAAGAAAATATTTTAATTTTATCTTTTAATTGTGTGTGTGTGTGTGTGTGTGTGTGTATGTATGTGTGTGTGTGCGCGCGCGCGCACACGCGCCCTTGAGTGCAGATGCCCTTGGAAGCCAGAAGAGGTCGCCAGGTTCCCCTGGAACAGGAGTTATAAGCAGTTGTGAGCTCCCTGGTGTGTGTTCCGGGGACTAAACTCAGCACCTGCTCTTAACCACTCTCTCCAGGCACATTTCGTACTTTCCTCTCTCTCCCACCAAGCAGATCATCTCCCAGATGAACGGAAATTTCCACCCTTCACCAGACAATGCCATTTTCACATGCGAACCGACTCCGCCCCTCAGAAGTGATTCTCAGAGAGAGAAGAAAGCTTCAGTTACCTGCAAATCTCGCTTCGAGCTCTTCACTTTTATTGGGGATGATGTAATTATTCGATGGCACGAAGGTACAGCAAGGGCAGTGCAAACTTATCTTGAATCCCAGGTTCCTGTCTGGAAAACAGAAAGTTAAGGAAGTCATTTGTACATGTGCTGTCTACGGCTGCAGTCCAGTCACGCGATGCTGGGCCCACGTCTAGGGCGAGACTAAGGAGGTGCAGTGTAACCTTTGTGGTGAAGCCACTCGTGCACGGCGTCGGTCACATCGAAGGAGAGCCACTCGCCCTCCGCTCTTGTTTTCACAACCTTGCTATCGATGTAGCGCTGGGTTGGGGACGTTAAGTCTTTGGATTTGAGGATCTAGAGAGAGAAAAGAACAGGAGAAACCGCTCAGCTGGATGCTAACACGATTACCAAACCCAAACCAATCACACTATTCCAAGTCATTATTGATGTTTAGCTCCGAGCTTGTCTTCACGCATCACCATCCCGACAGTGTGGTTCCGTGCATGACAGCATAATACCAGCCATTTGTTCTGAAAAGTACAACTACGAAATCCTGTGTGTTTTGATAAAGATGCCAGCAACCATAAAGTCCAGTGTCGAAAGAAAAGTGACAATCGTTATTTTACTTTGCTGACAAAAGTTCTGTAACAATATGCCATATATACATATATATATATATATATATATACATATATATATATATATATATATATATATATGCTATGAAGTTTGTGGCTTTGTTGTTCTGTCTCCTTACTTCTTTAATTTTGGGATCTAGGAGATGAGAGCACAATTCAGAAGACCCGCACCCTCCCTCCCAGGTTCCTGGATTATAACTCTTCTCATAGAGAGAGAAAGGGCTTGCCCCTGTTTCCTAAATCTGCTGGCATTAAAATACGTGTCCTGCTTTTGAGTTAAACCTCTGGCTGGGATTTTGACTCTCAGTGTGATGTGAGATTTAGGATGAAATCCTGAATCCTGCCATCTCAGAAGGACTTTGGGTAGGAATGGTCTGGCACAGTGTGCCAATGAGAGTCTGAAAACAGATCTGCCTGAGCACCAAGACTTGAGGAAGATAGAGAAGGAGCTGTGACAGGAAGCTCTGGGATTTCAATGGGAAGTGTACATCTGAGGCGGTTTCTATAAGTCTGTTTTAAAATGATCATGTTTTATGAACTAAACTATGACCTAAGTTTCCCGGAGCTCTAGTTAATCCTATGTGCAGCCCATGGCTTGTCCTTCAGCAGTACTGAGGGGCTCCAGCCATAGTGATGTATACAGATCTTCCTGATTCTCAGTCTACTTTTTAGGGTATTTCCTTCTTAGGGATTTGGTCCCTCTGGTAAATCGTAAGCTTCTGCAGATCATGGGGTCATGCCATCAACTTGCAGCATTTCAAAGAGTAACACTCCACTGATTCAACAGTTACTAAATGACTCTAGATATCTAGTAGATAGATTTGTTCCATGGTAAGCTGCAAAACCAAAGCATTGTTAATGCATTCCTCCCCATACCCACCCACCTGCACACACACACACACACACACACACACACACACACACACACACCCCTTCACAGTTTGCTTCAGATAATATGGCAACAAATGCTTCCTGGGATCTTGGGAGTTAGAGTACATTCACCCCAGGATTGATAAAGTACTGTGGAGAAGAAAGAAGCCGGAGTTGGGGCTGTAGCTCAGTGGGAAAGTGCTTGCCTGGCATCCCCAGACTAGAGAAGGAAGGAAGGCGGGGGAGGAAGAAAGTAAAAAGGAGGAGGCAGGACGGGCAGAGAGAGGGAGGGAGGGAAGGAGGGAGAGGAAAAAAAGGATGGTACAAAAGGAAATAAAAACAAAGTAATAAAGGAGGGAAAGACAGAAAGAGGGAAGGAGGAAGGATGGACAGAAGAAGGGAAGAAAGAAAGAAAACAGACTCATACATTTCCATGCTCAAGTGTCTTCATGACCTTTGGACAAACATACTCCACAGGCCTGTCCCAGTGGACAAACCCCACTAAATGGAAGAATGTAGGGGTAATCATGATCCTGTAAGAGGCAAGAAGCTCTTTTTACCAGTTAAAGAAAAAAGTGAATACGACTAGAGGGCTGGGTACAGTGGACTCCAGGTTTAACACATGCTATTTGGTTTAATTTAATCCTCCAAATTTTCTGTAAAGTAGATTAAGCAAATGGAAAATCAGGGAGGATCCAAAGCCCGCCCCACCCCCAAGCCATTTTCCCACTTTGTCATGACGATCAGAGTGGGACTATAGGGTCACAACCCTTTTTCACAGGATAGAAAGAATTCAATAATCAAAGCAAAAATCTTTGAAGAAGATTATAATAAATAAATCTTGATGCAGGCAGAATGCATACCTAGTTGACTGAGGATGACAGAAATCATTAAAGAAGCAGCCCTGCATCCATGAGTCCTCTGTGGAGAAGAGCTGTCTTGGGCGAATAAGACACAACTTACCCAACTGAGAAGAAGGGGCACATGCGCCCAATATGGGGTAGGAATGATACAAACAAGAGGGGAAGTGGAATTCCATCCACTTCCCTGATCCCTGACTGGCCAACGGTATGGAGCATGCCCAGACTCATCCTTCAGCCAGGGACTTTTCTCCAAGCAGGCCTTCTAGGAGGTGCTGCATTGTTACGAGGTAATTTGCATACTTTCTGTGCTTTTAAAAGCTTATTCATCTGCATATAAGTAACACTTAGGGCTACTATCCAGAACAAAAACTCATTTTCATTGTTGAAGTAATTATAACTAAATTACATATTATATAATTATTTGATACTATGATAGAACAATTTTATGATTATAATTTTTTTGTTTTGTTTTGTTTCTTGAGACAGGGTTTCTCTGTGTAGCTCTGCGACTTTCCTGGAACTCATTTTGGAGACCAGGCTGGCCTCGAACTCACAGAAATCCGCCTGCTTCTGCCTCCCAAGTGCTGGGATTAAAGGTGTGCGCCACCACCGCCCGGCCTATGATTATAAATTTTGAATGTAAAGTTAAATGTATATCAAATGTCTATGATATATATGACTCATTTACATGATTCCATCTACACACACATATGCATATACACAATATCTAGTCTCACTGAGGACAAGGATATCACAACCATATTAACCAAATGGATGAAAAATGGGTTCTAGCAAATTGATAGAAAAATTTTTATTCTCTTTATATTTCTGTACATGTGTGAGCATGTCTGGAAGCACTTGTATCATGGTAGGTGTGGCAGGCAGAGCACAGCTTACAGGTGTCTGTTCTCACAACCACTGTGTGGGTCTCAGGGATGGAATTTAGGTCAGCAGGGTTGGGGGCAAGCATCTTTGTCTGCTGAGCCACCTCACCAGCCTATTGATGGGGAATTCTGTACCTTATAGAGGAGTAAATCTACATTATCCTGATTTCAAGAGGGGGCATAAAGGATAGTGAAGGGACTCTGGTTTTTTCTGTTGTGAATCCACTGAAGAGTTAGGGATCGCCGCTTCCTCAACTACAGAGCACTGCAAGGCTCAGTCAATGGACAATTCACTTTTTAAAAAAAAGTCAGAGAAGGGCATGCTGGATTGTTTTTATCCAGGTTTAAGAGTCATGAAAAGGCCACATGTCAATAACCCCAAGAAAGACAGGAGGCCATGTAATTCCGAGACAGAGAAGTGCTAGTTTTTCTTTCTGCATCAGTCAGTGTCTTGAACTCTCCGGACAATGACTTCTTAAATTCACTCACAGTCCTAACTCCACTCTTCTCCTGTCCTGAGCAGAAACAGGAAACAGCTGTTTCTCATCACTCAGAGAATAGTCCTCATGCTCCTGAAGACTGTTATTAAGTCCCCCTCAGCACGCATGTTTTCTCTCTAAGCTAAATAAACGGAGTTCCTTTAGACCGTATTTAGAGGGGCAGACTCCCAAACCTTTAATCATCTGAGTGGCTAACAAGGACTGATGATGCTTTTTAAAAGTGTACCTCCACAGGCTTCATGATTTCCCCCTCAGAACTGTCCAGAAAAGCTTCTACTTACACCTCACCATGGAATCTTCACTTCAAAGCTATCTTCAAAAGTTCTACATGCCACTCCTCCATTCCCTGTTTATTCCCATTTATCAGCATGTTAAATTAAGTCTAAAGAGAAGATGTATCCCAGGGAGTTAACCCGATGTCTCTCTTCCCAGGGCCTTTCTTGCATTCGAGAAGTCATAAAAGGTGTTGGGGAGAGGTAATTCTAACAATAAAGTGCCTGACCTGCCAACAAGAGGATCTGAGTTCAGATCCCCAGTACTCATGTGAAAAGTCAGGCATGGTGGCATGCAACTGTAACTATAGTACAGGAGCAAAGGCAGGAGGATTTCAGAAGATCACCAGCCAGTCAGCCTCACTGAATTGATAAGCTCCAGGTTCACTGAGAGGCCACTTAAACAGTGGAAGGCTATCAAAGAACACATCTAATAATGATCTCTGGCCTCCACATGCATGTATGCACACACACACACACACACACACACACACACACACACACACACACACAGAGAGAGAGAGAGAGAGAGAGAGAGAGAGAGCGCAAAAAAGGACTAGACCAGTCAACTTCCCATTATATTTTAGCCTTTGCAACATGAGCTGTTCTCTTGTCTCTAAACCAGGGCATCAAATGTGACCAGCTGCTGGGTCCTTCTAGATCCAAAGTCACTTGTTGCTGTGTTTCTTTCTACAACTTAGGGCAGAGGTAATTTGGTCAATGAGCAGCTATCTTTCTTGGCCCAGTTACCCAATGCTGCCCAACCATTCCAGATTCTATCCTCAGCTGGCCAGAACCTGCAAAATTCTGGGCCTCTTCTAGAACATACTTTCTAACCACTTCTGGCCCTTGCCGGGTGAGTTGTACTTAGCAAACATCCACTCTACATGTTTCCCAACTGGCTGACAATGGCTGCACTTGGTATTGAAATGATGCAAGTTAATTAATTGCCTAGAAGCTGACGATATAAAAGACCAAAAGAAAAGGGAGCTAGTACTTCTAGAGTGAAAAACCAGAGCATTCTAGAAGGTCTTCAGAAAGATGACTTGCTATAAGGGAAAAGTGCGTTCTTGAAAAAAGTTCCTCCAAAGAGTAATGAGAGTTACCACATGATCCAGAAAAGCTACTCCCACTTATAACCCAAAAGAATTGAGAACCCAGATACAAGCAGATAATGTATATACCAATTATCTCAGATACTGTTCTTTTGCTATGAATAAACACCATGACCAAGGTAGCTTATAAAAGAGAGCATTTAATTGAGGGCTTGCTTACAGTTTCAAAGGGTTAGTCCATGACCATCATGGTGGTTAGCCTATCAGCCAGTAGGTGGACACGATGCTGTAGCTGTAGCTGAGTTCATATCCTGATACACAGGCAGGAGGCAGAGAAGGTGAGAGACTGGGTCTGGCATAGGCTTTAAAAACCTCAAAGCCCACCCCCAGTGACACACCTCCTCCAACAAGGCCACACCTCCTAATCCTTCCTAAACATTCTACCAACTGGGAACCAAACACTCAAATATATGAGGCTATGGGGGCCATCCTCATTCAAACATCACACCAATGTCCACAGCAACATCGTACACAGAGCCAAAAGGTGGAGAAAGACCAAGTGCCCATCAAAAGATGTGTGGATGAGCACAATGTAATATATGCATACAGTAGACTACTGCATATAGCCAGAGAGATAAGGGGAATTCTGGCATCTGCTGCAACATGGACAAATCTAGAGGACATCAAACTCAGTGAAGGATATCAACACAAAACCAGAAGCTTCTCACTTACATGAGAAGTTAGACTAGGAGAATTTAAACAGAAAGAAAGTAGAACAGTTGTTGCAGGGGTTGGGGGAACAGGGAAATTAGTCGTTATGGATAAATGGATGAAGTTTCTGCTTTGAATGATTAACACCAACACCACCAACAAATCCTGGGCTGGTGAGATGTTCAGTGGATAAAGGCACTTTCTGCCATGGCTGATAAGCCAAGTTTGATCCTCAGGACCTACATGGAGGGAGTACTAACTCCCCCAAGTTGTCCTCTGATTTCAATTTGAGCATCATTGCAAACACACATTCACATATGCATACACTGACAATAACTTCAGTTAACTTCAGTTTTAAAAAAGGGAGGAATTTAAAATCCTGCCAGTGTGCAGTGTTGTTAACCTCATAGCACTGAGAACATGATGCCCACAGCAGTAAACAGAGACAGCCCAAAGGGGAATTTTAGTCTTTATACATGTTTTATCACAATCATTTTTCCTAATTTTAGGTGTGAGAGAGACAGCTATCAAATAAATAACAAAACAAACACTATACTAAAAATCTAGAAGGATCCTGCTTTTTCAAAGAAAATAAGAGTTAAGGATTAAAGTTGACAAAGGCTGATATGCTTTATGGAAAAAAATAACATAGATTAGCAATTAGCATAGCTATGTAAAAAGCACCCTTCAACAACATGCTAATGTGTGAGAACATATATGCACGCACTCACATATATCCACACACTCACATATATTCATTTCAAGCTAATGTAATTTAAAGTTTATCTCATTTTTATAATCCTGTGTGTGTGTGTGTGTGTGTGTGTGTGTGTGTGTGTGTGCTCACTCATGAGTGATACAGTGAACACATAGAGGTCAGAGGACGACCCTGACAAATCTGGCTCTCCTTCTACCATGTGAGTCTTAGGGATCAAACTCAAGTCTTCAAGTTTGGCAGCAAGCACCTTTACACACTGAGCCATCTCCCAGGCTCTATTTTTTTTTTTTTTTCTTTCCCAGTAAAGAGTTGATTTGCTGGGCAGTGGTGGTGCACACCTTTAATTCCAGCACTCGGGAGGCAGAGCCAGGCAGATCTTTTTGAGATCGAGGCCAGCCTGGTCTACAGAGCGAGATCCAGGACAGGCACCAAAACTACACAGAGAAACTCTGTCTTGATAAAACCAAAAAAGAAAAAAAAAAGTTGACCAACAATAGTTCCTCACTGACTTAGAAGCAGGGACTCCTAAGAGCTTGAAAATGAGATTTCTCTGTCTCAGGCTCAGCTGCCACCCACAGTGCTGCCTTCATTGAATTACTGATACGGACAAGTTATATACAACATGTGTAAAGTACTCACGTCTCACCTTTGGCAAGACTTTAAGTTCTTCAGTGAGTTACAAAACCCCTACACAAAAGGATTCATTCATCCCTCCATCCCTGGAAAGCAGCCAGCTGGGGAGTGGTTAGAGGTGAAAGTCACTGTGTTACCAAATAGTTTAGGGGTTTTTTTAAAAAGTAAAAGTATAGGTGGAAATTGCAGCCAGAGAAAAATCTTCACCATAAAAGAATAATACTGTAAATCAACTTGGGATTTGGCTCGGTGCCAAGGGTGACATCTCTCCATGATATACCATAGCATTGCAAGAAGATTGTGGGAATTGGACATCACTATCCGTATCTGGACATTAATGACCCTGCAGGAGAATGGAAGAGTCAATTCAACCAGCCTTCTAATGGAAAGGAGATTTTACAACAGGGCTGTAGAGAAAACCTGCGCTAGCCTAACTGGTGCCAGCCCATCTTGCTGTGACAATCAATGTTTCCAGTGTTCCAACTGTCATTAATGTCTAAATGTGTTTAAATATGACTAGAGTTCCCAACAATATTTAGTAATGAATACCGATTTAAGTGTACACTCTGTTGGCTGTGACCATGAACCTCTTGGATGTGCTTGACACCAAGTTATGAACTTCTGAATCATAAAGCTCAAGACTGGAGAGGCACTTCAGAGGCCAGCTGTTCCAGCCTGACCCACCTTACCGCCATCTTTCTTCTTGTAAAGGCCCCTCTTAATAACTTTATAAGAAAGGCCACCTGTCACCTCTAGATATTTCAAATTCTTCAGATTCTACCTTCTGTGAACATTTCCACCAAGCAGGCTGTTAATCATAGTCCCACTGTCTTGTGGCTCTGCAGTCAGTGGAGCTCTTCAAATATTTCCAAGTTTGTTTTTAGTCCAACAAAACCCCTGTGCAGTAGACATTACGCCTCTGAATCTCACACCCTCTAGCTAATGAGGGAAAGCCTGAAGAACTCATGTGCATTGGCAAAGCTTGGGAACAAGAGCCTGGATGCATAGGGAAGAGGGTTTTCCAATATTGTATTTTGCTTGCTCTAGTAAAATGTGAAATTCTCTCTCTTCTCTATGACAGCCCCAGTCATGAGGGGGCAGTTTCCTTCAACATCTTCCTTCAGGTCAAGTTCAAGGGTGCTTCACTATTCTGGTAATGCCCCTCCGGTCCCCCCAGTCTGGGTACTGAACCAAGGCCCTGTGATTATTAGGCAAATGCTCCATCACTAAGCTGTATCTCCAGTTCTCTTTTTATTTTTAATTTTAGCACAGGGCCTCACTTAGTTGCTCATGCAGGCACTGAATTTATTCTGGAGTCCAGGTTGACTTTCAACTTAACAATCCTTTTACCTCTGCCTCCCCTTCTAGGTAGTTGTAATTTAGGTCTGTGATACCAGGCAAAGCTGTCTTTTCCATGTCTCTTTAAAGATTAATTCTTCAATAAAGTCCATATGTGATCTAGAGTATGGGAAGGATACAGAGGGTGGGAGCGTGGTCTGAGGGGCACCTGTGTTCCTTGTTTGGGGCATAGTCTTAATAAAAATGACTTCATTTGGTCAGTAGCCACATCCATCATCCATTGAGTCAGTCATTTCTGTCTCTGTCTCTCTATCTCTGTCTGTCTGTTGCTCCCTCTCTCTAGCCCAGCCTCAGCATTTCCAGTTTCATAGGATGAGAACCTAAGAGCCTGTATTTGTATCACATTCCCATATGATCCAGAAACACGGAGCAGGGAACACTCTGGACCTCACTGTTGTAGTCTACATTTATGGAATTTATATTTGGATCACAAACACAAATGTCTTCCTTTCAACTTTGAAGTTGATTATTCTATCCAGGATTTTAGCTTGCTGGGTTCTCTCTGAATGCCGTTTGCCACTCAATATATAATTTGTAGATGTATTATATAATACATATAGATTCCTTTTGGCATTGTGTCTGTTACTGCTTACCCGATGTCTTCATCATGTTGGTGTCAAAGCTAACCACCGTGGCACCCAAACCAGAACCTGTTGCTAGATTCAGTTCCTTCCTGGCTGCTTGTCTCTGAAATCACACTCTATGGTGCACTGTCTACAGTCAAGAAAGTGGAATTTCAACAACTGAGAGCTGCAAAGCCTGTTCAGGTGAGCAGTCCCACTCTGCAGCCCTTGATGTCCTCTATGCAAAGTGTCCCCAAAGATCATCAGTGCTGCGATGGTCTCAGGGACTTTAGGAGTTAGGCACACCCCAGCTCTCACTCTCTAGACCTGCTTGTGAGGTTTTAAAACCAACTTACATATTAGCTAAAATGTCACAAGCTGTAATTCTTCTGGTGCCTCCCTGATTTCATATCGCCATCTTGTCATGGACACTAGTCAGATGACTATTAGGGACCTGTCCTCTTCCATATGGTCCTATCTTAACTAATTATCCCACCGTGAATTTACTTGAAAACCAGATCATAGTTTAGGAATAAGTGTTTGAGTGTATTCATGGGGAGGTGGGAAGAAACACAACTACAACAGTGAGTATCACACACCATGCTGTGTAGACAACCTTGACATGTGTGACTGAACTGTAAAATCCTTCAGAGAAAGAACGTTCTTTCTGACACTTCCTTATTAGCCTACATAGCCTTCCACTGGCACCTTACACAGCAGTCCTGTATAGATTCCCATCACTAACAAACCTAGAAACTCTTGGTCAAGTGATAAGTAAGTCCCAATCAAAGACTGATTATTCAGTCTTTGAAAGTGACAAATGAAAACTCCTTGGGTTTTTTTTTTTTTTTTTTTTAACACACTTGCAGACCAACCACAGCAGTTACACATATCTCAGAGAACAGAATCACGAAGGTCTGTGATAGGATGCTCCATGAGACCCTTTCTGCTGTGTTACATGTTACTAGGAGAATGCGAACAGGGGGAAAAGCAGAAGAGAGAATTGCCAAGTGATGGAAAGTGGAACTTTCTAGAGAATCAGAGCTAGGCAAAATTATTTTTTTCTTTTCCAGAGGCAGAAATGTAACTCTCTTCGCAGTCACACTGGGCCACTTTAAGGGTGCCTGACAAACCACGGCTGGCATCAGTAACCTTCTGAGGTCACTTAGCAGGCCCAGAACTTACTGCTTCTGCTAACACCATGTCCCATAATTGTCATGGCTCCTTTGTAATTGTACCCTTCCAAGAAGTCCTGAGTAATGTATGCCTGGCAAGGACTTTTCTGGAGCCTGCAGAGTCAGCCTGCAACAGGCACCAGCTTTGGAAGACAGAAGAGAGTGAAAACAGACTCTCTGGAGCTCAAATCACCCGTGTTGCCATGAGTGCTTTCTCTTTATAGTATATAGCTTGGCACTTGATAGACACCTGCGGGATGCATAACCAAGTGTACCTGCAACCAAGGATAAGAACACACGGGATCTTTTTTACACTAATGTCACCAGATATGTGTTGACACATCCCCCCCTACACACACACACACACACACACACACACACTCCTCCTCAGTGATGGAAATACCTTACAATTCTCTATTGTTCTCCTTCCTTTCATTCATTCTACAGATGGGCCTTTGTGCTGTGACTGCACATAGGCATAAACAAGTAAATTCACTTCTCCAGGTCTAAGGGATGAAAGAGACCTTTGTCACTTGAAATCACCGGTGCTACAGCTCAGAGGGACATGTGAGGCCATCGCAGACATCACACAGCTTAGAGGGGACTCAACAGACTAAATAACATCAGTGCAGGAGATCATGCAGCATTGTATTGATGGTTCAAGGCCACAAATCCTTTTGTTGGCTGGACTTTCTCACTCCCTGAGGCTATACATCCTAGTGCTGTCAACAGATGTGGAGAGTCTGAAATAGGCCCACGACTCTCTGGAGCTATCTTCTGATTTCATATCTGACTTTCTATTCGGATTCTCTGGTCTGACACTAACACAGGTAGGTTTGGAGAATACATTTCTAACACTTCTTCCTATTTCCTGGTACCTACAATACACATTGCCTGTACTATAATTTATGCACATATTTACACTCAGCTGAGCATTTCCATTAGTGGTTGGGGCTATTCAGTACCAAGTTTAAACAAGTCAAGAATCAGCTCTTTTTTTTTTTTTTTTTCTGTTTGTTTGCTTTAAAAAATATAGAGAGTTCAGGGATTATCTTCTTAGTTTGATTCCTGTTGCAATGACAAAATACCCGAGGCTGTGTACTTTGTAAAGCAAAGAGGTCTATCTGGCTCATAGTTTGGGGGGCTGAAAGTGAAGACCTGGGCAGTCAAATCTGTTTGGGTTCTGGTGAGGGCATGTGAGTTACATCACAGCACAGTGAGAGTATGTGCCAAAGTGGCATGAATGAACAGAGACAGGCCAGCATAGGATAGCCTTCCTTTACAATGTATGCAAGGGACACAGGAAAGACACCACTGAAATGGCTGTTCCATGACTGGTGGTTGTGGGAGGGGTGTTGTGGGTAAGAGAGAGAGAACATCCAGAGGCATCTGGAAAAGTCGAGAGCCTAGAAAACGAGAAACAGAGTGAACACGGTCAGGGCTAGGGCAGTGGGGAGAATGGCAAGAGAGAAAATATCAAGAAAGAGTAAGTAGAGAAAGCTAGAATAGTAGGGGGCTTGCCCTTATAAAAAAAAGGGGGGGCGCATCTGGAACAGCCTGGGGGTCATTATAGTAGAGGAGCGTGGGGGAGCTGAGAAGGGCCAGGAGTGTGGGTGCTTTGGAAAGTATAACAAGTACATATGAGTAGGACTGAGGGAGCCTGGAGGCTAGCATGGGTTTTGATACGCTAATAGGTGCCACAGGTCTATGTCAATGGAGAGCCCTATGTCCCTTCTGCCAGAGGAAAGGGAAATAACTCCCTTTCTTAGATAGGTAGCTCTTTCTCACATTCCTGAGGAATGCTGATTTTTATCTAACCACCAGAAATCCTTTTATAGTCCAGCTTGAATCGAGCTTAGACTCAATTTTGGACCAAGTCAGTGGGCCTGTCCCTTTGTGGGGGAAATTGGGGTACCCTTTTGACCTGACATATAACAAGCCATTTGTGGAGAAAGAGTAACTCAGTCTCACTAGACCTAATCCTAACTACAACATGGAAATTAACCACTGTCAAGGATCTTCCTTCAAGGCACTAATTTCCCACTATGCCTCACTTCTTCAATGTTCTATCACTTGTCAACACCCTTCCCCTGGAGATGATGCCTTAAATGCATGAGCCATTAAGGGAAAAACCATTCCTAAACCCAAGAGTATCAGTTCCATTAACTTGTTACAGAATCTTTTTTTTTTTTTAAACCTACATTGTTATTATCTACTTTGCCAGTTGCTAAATAAATAACAGAAAATGGGTAGGCAAGTACATTTCTTTCTCCATAAATATTTGGAGAGAGATCTTTAAAACCCAGGCAGGACATTTTCCAAAGCTAAAGAAGCAAGTAATGGTTCTTAAAGGACCCATTATGATGTCACACATTTATTTTAACAATGATCTTGTTATGATCCTTTCTTGACTTCACTCAGAAGCGGCTATGGAGTACTCATTATGCCTGGAAGAGGAGCGGGGTGAGGGAAAAACAAGATAAAGACCAGTGACCACAAGATCAAGTACCATGGTGTTGGAGAGTGTCAAAGAGAAGAGTACAGATGCCAGTAGGGGTGGCTCTGTTGGAAAGGGGACCCCGAGGTGACAGGCAGGGTGGGGCCCAGAGTCACCAGCAAGTCACAGGAGGGCCAAAGACCTAAGGGACTGAAGGAGCCAGACACACTGATAGTTCTAGAAGTGCACTGTGGATAGAGAGAAGAGTAGACGTGAGCCTTAGCAGGGAGTGAGTAGAGAGTGGATAAAAGGTCTAGGGACCAGCATGTGGGAGCTTCATGGCAGCTGAAAGCAGAAAGCAGCACTTTTCAGACAGGTATGGCCAAAAGGGGCGCTGGAGGGGCCTGACTTCATATCTAATGGAAAACCAGGGCCATCACCATTCGCCTTATTGTCTAAACTCTCCAGTAGAACTGTGGCAGTTTTCAAAAAGTAAACCAATAGCATCTTTCCAACATCCAGATCTGTCCCTGAAGAGGTGTCCTCAAAAACTGTGAGCCGAGCCTACTTCTAGAACAGAAGTTTCACCCCCCCCCCAAAAAAAAACCCTATTTTTAACTTTATCAAAATGCCACTCCCAAAGTAAGCATGTGTTCTCCCTTGGAAGAGACTTTGGGCTCGAGAAGGTTATAGAAGAGTTGAGATAGCAAACATCGGCAGTACGATAAGAAGAGCTTTATTGAAAATCAGTTCATAGGGGGCTGGAGAGATGCCTCAGTGGTTAGGTTCTTTCTCTTCCAGGGGACCCATGTTCTGTTCGCAACATCCACATTGGGAGGTTCACAAACTTTCTGAACTCTGTTCCAGGAAATCTGATGTCCTCGTTTGGCCTCTGAAGGTTCCTGGCACGTGAGGTGCCATATACACATGTAGCTACTCACTCATACATGCAAATTAAAAAATTAAAAATCAATCTGAAATAGAAAATCTCTTTGTCTGATGATGAGCCAGGAAGTAGTAGCTGAGGTTAGGGGATGAGGTTACGGATTGTCCCCATTGACTTGATTGCTTTCTAGTAGTTCTTCAAAGAGACAAATGAGACACATCACAGTCTCCAGCTCACTCACTGTCCTTAGCGATTTAACCTAGCACACACACAAGCCATAAAATGACATAAACAACAGCCAACCCCATCACCCTACTCTGCTCTACTCATAACAGGAAACAGATCAGATCAAGTCCCACCAGAGATAATGGACAACATCATAGTGATTTTCTAGTCACATGCTAGTTGTAGAAGAAATACTGCCACCACCACCCCCAGGTGGCCAGTAAAATTAAGATAATGGTCCACCTCTGCTTCAGATTTGCCACACTTGGAACTGACCATAGAGACATTGTTCTACAAGCATTCAAAAGAATGCTTGGGGGACTGGAGAGATGGCTCAGAGGTTAAGAGCACCAGCTGTTCTTCCAGAGGTCCTGAGTTCAATTCCCAGCACGCATATGGTGGCTCACAACCATCTGTAATGAGATCTGGTGCCCTCTTCTGCGTAGATAATCAATCAATCAATCAATCTTTAAAAAAGAATGCTTGGGAAACTACAATGGTAATTGCTGGGGAGACAGAGCCTGTGTGGGGTTTTCATGTGTGAACCTGGTAAAGCTCTGACAAATAAGGTGGTTGTATTTGTATTGCACCAACTTGCAAATATTTCTAGCCACAGGACTTCCTTGGGATACCAAAAGGGCAAAGCTCTGCCCTCAGCACACATGGTCCAAACCCCACAGCCTTGTGCTTTCTGATACTAAGGTGAAGAGGTCGAGAATATGGCTCCTGGAGCCAGACAGCTTGGGTGGGAATCCAGGCATGGCCCTCCTCTGATCCAATGGCAGCAAAGTCACTGAATTTCACCAGGCACCAGTGTCCTTGTTTCTAACAAACAGGAGATGGCATATCTACTCTTTCTAGGGATATTTATTATAAAGAGTGAATGGCTTTTTACACACACACACACACACACACACACACACACACACACACACACACGAGAGAGAGAGAGAGAGAGAGAGCCCTCACAACATTGTGCAACACAGGGTGAATACTGGATGTCTTAACAATAATATCAATAATAATATCAACACTGTTCTGTTGTTCCAGGCTATAATACGAAAAGAGGAGGAGTAGCACTATCAGTCACTATTGCATGATCGGGGACTTTTTTCATTCAATCAAGAAGAACTGGTGTCCGTGTGACTTTCTGAGTCCTAGCTACTCACACAGCTAACTGACTCCAAGTAGCATCATGACCTAATGGAAATGATAACTATTCAATTTCCTTCTGAGGCAGGCATGTCATTTGATCACTTTGTAAAACCCTGAGATACTGATGGCCTTGTGTAAGGAGTATTTTTTCAAACGTCATGGCTGTTTTGTTTGTTTATTTGTTTTGGAGGGGGGTTGAAATGGTTCCTATGCTGTGTATGTCTCCAACGCGGCGCCAGAGGGTGAGATCAGTCTTAAGGGGATTGTATGTTGTAAAATTCCATACAACAGGAGCACAGTATAACTTTTTTTTTTCAGTAGCATATTTTGCAAGTCTAATTTAGCAGACAGTCAGGGTTTTCTGGCTGACCTCTTTTTTATTTTATATCCCCGTGGGCAATATGAGAAATGAAAGCTGAGAGTTTCTCTCTCTCTTCCTCTCTGTCTCTCTCTCTGTCTCTGTCTCTCTCTCTCTCTTTCTCCCTCTCTCTCTCTTTCTCCCTCCCTCTCTCTCTCTCCGTCTCTCTATCTCTCTCTGTCTCTCTGTCTCTCTCCATCTCTCTCTGTCTCTCCCTCTCTCTCTCTGTCTCTGTCTCTCTGTCTCTGTCTCTCTCTGTCTCTCTCTCTCTCTCTCTCACACACACACACACACACACACACACACACACAAGTGGGAGCTGGGGAGGAAGAGGTAGTTTTTATTAATTCCATTCGCACTGTTCTCCCTACAGTAGCTAGGAGCCCCTCCTTTCACATCTTAAGAACCCAGATCTCTCCAAATGCAGGTCTAGGCCATCCATCATCCACCCTAACTTTCAACCTACAGCCTCAGAAATGCACATTTCAGAATCTTGCATAGATGAACTATGTAGACTGTCTGCTTAGGTAGGGGATGACTTTCTTTCACTACTAAAATAGTTCAATTATTTTGCTCCACAAACATCAATTCTCCATTTCCTCCTCAAATATAAAAGTTTAATACCTTCTACAGTATGAAGTAAAAAATTAAATGGGTATCAATAATTTATGGCTGAGTCACTGTGTCACGGCTGAGCCACTGTGTCACGGCTGAGCCACTGTGTCACGGCTTCACCCCTGCTTTCGTTCAGTGGTGAGATCCCAGGCTGTGGAGAGCTGGATCCTTTAGAAACTATGTTTAACAGAAAAGGGAGGAGGTGAGATTCCAGGCCATGGAGGGCTGGATCCTTTAGAAACTATGCTTGACAGAGGAGGAAGGAGGTGGAAGAAAGGGGGAAGACAGCTTTGGTTTTCCTGCTGTCCAGATTCTGATGGAGTACACTTGAGAGGGGTACCCTCATGCTAAGTTCGTGGTGGCACCAAAGCTGTGTGTCTTTGATTCCTATAAAAATGCGTGGTGTCAGCACCTTGGATGTCCATGATCAAGAATCACCATTCCTCTTAAACCCATTGTGTCTACTTTATCTCAACATGTCCACCACCCACTGGTTCACAGGGGTCTATCATCAGGCTATCTGGAAGTGTTCCTGGTCACTTCACACCAACTCCATATGAGGAGGTGACACTTTGGTGGCTTTTCCCTTGAAGTTCCATTTTATAAGAACTCAGTACATCACCCCGTGGCTCTGGAGAGGAAGTGATGTAAAAATTGACTCGCTAGTCTGCAGCTAATTAGCTAATTTAAAACAAGCTGCTTCCCAAGTGAGAATGGGAAGCTCCTAGTCCCAAGCTCTGGGCTATCACACTTCAACCATCAGGAGACCTTTTGGAAACCACCCAGGTCCAGAAGCAACTGTCCCTTTTCTTCCCAGGAAGAAGCAGAATCTCTAAGAAGAGAATCATGAGTAGTTCTTTTGCAAAGCTCTTCAAAGTACTACATGCTGGGAAATGACTGGATCTACATGCTAATTTACACACAGGTGTGCATTAGTGGGTTATGAACATGTGGGGACACACACACACTCTTCAGCACAGTACCCTGAAAGTCCCAATGTATATTAATGTGTCTTCCAGGAATCAATCTCCACTGTCTCAGAGTACACACAGTCCTCTAGGGAGCAGAATATCAGAAGACACAGTAGTCAAAGGACAGCCAGAAACTTTAGGGCTTGATCTCAGAACAACCAACTTTTTCAAATAGTTTAAGATCTTCCCATTTAAGTATAAAACTATTTTTTTTCTTTTTGCTTTCTCAAAATGATATTTCAAATGAGTTTGGATCTAAAACTCATAAATCTACTTCATGTGTTCAATGCTGTTCTTGTAACGTAGCCTCACTGCTGTAGTTCACAAACCTCAGTTGCTACACTAGGCTGAAAATGACATGACCAGAGGCTGCAAAGACACTGCCACCCTCCCTACCCCAGTGACAGCTAAAGTGGAGAGCTGATGAACAATAAGGAAAAATGGAGCTTCCAATAAAGGGTCCAGAAGCAGAGGTCAGAGGACAGATGGAGTGTCAAGGGGACAAACATCGGGTAGGCTTTACACAGGGTAGGTTTTAAGTAAATGCAGACCACATAGGCTTCCAATAGGCCAATTTTATGGAGGCATTTTCTCAGTTGTGGTCCCCTCTTCTCAGATAATTCAAACTTGAGTCAAGTTGACAAAGTCAAAACAAACAAACAAAAACCCAACCAGGACACAAAGAATAGAGGAGAGGATCTTTAAGGTTTTGCCGTGAGCAGGAGAGAAATGGCCAGGATCCTTGAAAGTCAGAAACAGATTCCTGTCTCATGCCTGCTGCTTAGTACCCTTGTGACTCTGACCTATCACTTAATCTCTCTGAAACTCAATTTAGCATCTTTCTCTATAAGGTGAAGAAAGAAGGAGGTAGAAATAGTACCAGACAGGGCAAGGGTTGCAGTCCACAGTGGTCACATGACACAGCTCTGCTGAAGTGGCCACAGTACAGACAGGAGCACAGACATGCACTGTTCTGACGTCGGGCTGAATCAGCACTGTCTCTGAGGCATGAGCTGCCCACAGTGTGCTCTGGGAACACATGTAAAGACGCAAACACCCATTCTAACAAAGGGTCTATTCTAGCAAAAAAGAAGATGCTCTATATGCCCACTCCACCACTAGTTCCTCATCCCTACTTAAGAGGTGGCACATGCCTTTAATCCCAGCGCTCAGGAGGCAGAGCCAGGCAAATCTCTGTGAGTTCGAGGCCAGCCTGGTCTATAGAGCAAGACCCAGGACAGGCACCAAAACAGCACAGAGAAACCCTGTCTTGAAAAAACAAACAAAAAGAGATATTCATATATTCTCATGAATTCACACATAGCATGTCCATGTACAGTATCATCCCATTTTCATAATGAATATGAGAAAAATCCTTATCTTGATTATCCAATTTTCCAAATAATTAAAACCCAGAACAATGAAGTTTCTGCTTCCAGATATCAATTGTTTATTTTCTTCAAGTAAGCCCCCCTGTAACACACACTGCTAACAAGGTGACCTGGTCTTAACCTCCTTCCATCTCTCTGTTACATTATTTCTCTACTCTGCCTGGAGGCTACCTTCTCCTTCTCTTTCCAGCTGGAACACCTTATAGGTACATGCAATAAGGCCACCAAAGATTCTGTTGTTGGGAGCTGATGGTTTAGCTTAGGCCTGATTCCCATACACATACACTAAGTCTGATTCCCAACACTGCAAAAATAAATAAATACATACAAAATAAATTGGAATGCCTATCACTCCATGGCTGCTTCTGCTCAGAATGACCCCTCACCTTGTTTTAATATGCTCTAAGGTGTTTTTGGAAGCCTTTTTTGAGCACTAGCTCCTTGCTGAGAGTTCCCAGACTCTGCCCTCTACACCTACACATGCTGTTCACATGACATGATGACTTTATAGCTGTGTGTTTGCACATCTGCATTCCTCACCAGATGCAGGGCTTTAAAGAACAGCTTCATAGTGCATACACAGCACAATCTTATTGAGGACCCCCTTAAAATGGAGTGGCTAAGGAATGAGTGTCTGCATTTCTCATCGCTCCTATGTCCCTCAAGCCTCAGCCCCACAGCCTTCACCTGAGTCACTTGATTCAGAGTCGGTGTCTGAAATCTCAGGAGCCCCGTTCACCATCTGTGTTTCAAACAGCTGCCCAGCAGCTCTGCTGACAAGATGAGAGGGGAGACGTCGGGGTGACTAGCACAATGTAGAACAGCTCATGCGCATGGGGGCTAGATGGCAGTACATCGAAGGATCAGCTAGTCAGAGACGGAGAGGAGGCAGTGAGCTGAGAACCAGACAGGTTAAAGTAAACAGGAGATGAGGAGGAACAGCAGAGGCAGGGAGGAAGGAGGTGAGGAAAAGATGAGAGGGAAGGAAAGGAGAAAGGAGGAGATCCTGCTCAGCTGCCCTGCTTGGGGTCGTCTGCCTGTGCATTCTGGCTTTCCAGACCACAGGCCTGACCTGTAGACTAAAGTCTGCCAAGATGGGTACTCCAGTCCTTCACACAACTGAGGGAGAGTGTGCAGCATTGGTGCCCCCTTCTGTGTCTCTTCCTTGCTGAGCATTGAGGGACCAGCAGTTTTGGTAAGACTAAGGACAAAGCAGGACTCATATCACACAGGTATAGAAGAAAATCCTAACAATAGAAAGCATTTCACCCACTATGCAATGCAAACAAAGGTTACCTGATACAGTTCAATCCGTTGTTCAGCCACTCTGGCTTTGGGGTTCTGCAAACGAAAGACTCTGAACTCTGCCTTCACCAGATTAGAAGCA
The DNA here is from genome assembly GCF_903995425.1 of Onychomys torridus. Lineage (NCBI taxonomy): Eukaryota > Metazoa > Chordata > Mammalia > Rodentia > Cricetidae > Onychomys > Onychomys torridus. Next base: position 8,976,506 of record NC_050453.1, on the reverse strand, counting down.
TTCTTCTCCATTGTTGAGACATCAAAGCGGACAATTCTGAAGTAGGGTCTGTAGAAAGTGGGCGGGATGGCATCTGTAAAAAGTTAGGGCAACGGTTGAGAAAGCTTAAACCTACCATGCTCTCAAGAAAGACCACAGTGTGCGATAGTCCCAAGGAGCCATATGGGAAGTGTCTACTGTATTTCATTTCCAATGGCCAATTTAATACCATTAACAGTTTAACCAGAAACAAAATGAAAATCAACATGTGTGTTTAGTTCCAGGAGAAGCAGATTAAGAACGATTAACAAACCATTTCCAACCACGTCTGAAAGCAAGCAGTTAACCCTGTCTTTTGAAGGCTGACAGACCAGTGGAAAACCCTAGATGGTTACGAATTGGAACAAGTTCATGACAGTTGATGGCTGGAGAGAGCTGCCGGGCTTGCATACACGTTAATCAGATATGCCAAGAAAATAGCTCCTAAATGGCATGCTTTCTGCCCGTGTGTTTTTTTCCTTGAAAGTTTGGCTCCAAATACTCCACTCCTAGTCAGCCTCATGGACTGAGTCATATTTTACTTTTAAAGTCTGGGTTTTCAATGCATATGACCAAGTTCTGATAAGGAAATCTGAAAAACAAAAATAGACCCACAAACCACCCACACCTGGTCCAGCCCTCAAATTCTTGGGCAACGTCATCTGCAGGTAGGTGGAAGATGATCCAAGCTATGAGAGAGGGAAAGCACCAATTCCTTTATTTTGGAGCCTTGTGGGAGACAGCATTTGTGACCATACACAACAATTTCAAGACCATGTGTTGCTCAGAATTTTGCTATTATTTTCTAGCAATTACCGTTGCCTTTGAATATGAAAGTGAGGTTACCCTAAGACCCAAGCAGATTGTCTTGCCTCTCTGATTTCACCCCCAACATTCACTGAGCACCAACACTGGGCCAAGAGACCACTGGCTTTTTTGAGTGTGTTTTCTTACAAATTTTCCTGTAAATTTACCTTCCCCATTCCAGAATATTCCATCTAGTCTAGAAACTCTACTTCTTTCTGCCCTTTGTACATTCACAAGGCCTCACTACAACATAATCATTCACAGTTATGTTTCTCTTTAAATATGTTGTTTGTTTCTGCATTGTGTTTGTTTATTTTGCTTTCCCTGTGAAAATGTAAAAATCTGGAAGGTAGAGACTATTTGCAAGGAATTTCTTCCCCCTCCCACCCCCTACATATTCAGGGCAGGGTTCTGAAGGCACGGAATTTCCCAAAGACCTGTTTGAGTAGTTGATCATCAATGGGAGTCTTGAATGAGTCAGATAACTGGCTGTTGACAACACTAACTTACTAAACTAGCCATTTTGCTGATCTTAAATCAGATGTAAATGCCTCTCATGAACCTGTGACAATTCTACTGGAATGTGAGGGCAGCTCCTCATCTTTAGGAGCTCTATGGTTTTAACCTCATGGGTGCCTTTTCATATCTCCCCATGGCCTTGAGACTGCAAATTCAGGCTCATGAATTCCAAGTCAATTGCCTTATGAATTCAGACTTTGTATCTGGCAAACCAGAATTCTCAGAAACAAACAAACAAACAGCCCCACAAATCCAAAATAAGCAGATTTTGGAGAAATGAAAGTATTCACTGAGACACTGTGATGGCCCTCTGTGGACGAGATGGTGGGAAGACCTCAGACCAAGAAGGCGTCTTTGGAGTTCCCTGGCATAGAATTCTATAAGGTAGCTGCTGAGACAACATCGACCTTTTCTTTGCTTGGAATATACCCATCCCAGCAACTCCTAGTTCTATGCTAAGCAGCACAACTGAAAACAGCTTAGTCGCCCTGGCAGAGCAGGCCAGGCTCCTGGCTTTCTACACTCTCTTGGCCAGAACCTTCCACAGGAGGTATGGCCACATTCATCTTCGCTTATCCGCTGTGTTAGACAGCAAAGGCTTCAAACATCCTTTGAAAGCACATTCTGGAAGTGCAGGACCAATTTTGTGTGTTCCTTGTCATCAGGCAGGGTAAACATCTTCTTCCCCCCTTTTCTTTCCAGTGGAGCCCCCCCCCACCCATTCTACTTCCACAAACAGTCATCCTTCACACCCCTCTGCCACAATCTTCTCCTTCATCAAGTTTGTAAATCAGTGCTTTCCAGATTTATTTTTATTCTCTTTTGTGTTTACTAAACTTTGAACCATTTTCCCCCCATTCTGGTCTTCTGCCCATACACACGAGTTTCCTTTCTATGGCTGCCTTGGACCATGAGGTCAATTTTGTTTCTACTTCTTCTAAGCAAATCTCCAAATGATCCTGTCCCAGGCTTTTGAGCTCTGAAGGAGCGTCGGCAAATATTTACAAGAGCAGCTTGATGGCTAAGTGCGGTCCCTCAGCTATGTTCCTTCCCTCCATCCCAGGCAAACAGTCCTTTCTGCTGGCTTGTAGAACCATTTAGACAGCTTATATTTCAACTGGCTACTAATACCCACCTGCATTTAGGTTCCTGTTTCGTAAGTAAAAGTGGTTAATGCGCAAGGGGAAGGACACCTGAGCAGTCCCGACCAGTGTCTCTGGTCAGGTTTTGGAACGAGGTGAAGCACCCAGGCCTGGAGGAGGATGTGACAAAGGAGCTCAGGGAAATCTTCTGACCCCCGAACCACCCCCTTCTAAGGGAGCGTCCCAGCTGTCCCCTACTGTCCTTTGCTTACTGATCACCAGCCCTCTGACCTGGATGAGGAACTTGAGCAACTTGCCAAATGTCCTCTCATTTGGGGGAAATGTCGCTGTCGATTGCTCTGACCGTCATGGGTCAGTTTTTAACAGCAACCAGAACCAGAACAAGGCAGGCTCACTCCTTCAGCTCGGGGTGCCAGAGCAGCAGGGTAGGGGTTTAATGGCTTGTGCAGCCCAGATCCACCCACTTAGCCTTGGAGGAATGAGCTGTTTCCTCTGCCTCCTCCAAGAACTCCCTTCCCCCTCTGGGATGGGTCCTTGTTATAATCCTCTGTAATTCCAATCCCAGTTTCCACTCTCGCCAGGTGGCCAGGTGCTCTATCTTGACTGGCGCCAGCTTACCCACCCTGACAGCCTGGCCCACTCCTCCTTTTCCATTTCTGACCCACTTTTTCTACTCAAGCGAACTGACTTTCCTCCAGCCCTTTGGCTTTCATACCAGCCGCTGGCCCTGTTGGTTTCCCACATGCCTTGCCCTCAGAGAAAATCGTGTGCATTGAAGATTTCATGTGTCATGGATTAAGCAATCTCCCTGTCACTTTGCTCTGGCTGTACATATTTGCTAAATCAAATCTGGAGAATTGGAGAGCTGGGGGTGGGGATTTAAATGCTCAATACTTTGCAAAGTAACTGTATGCAGAAAGCTAAATGTAGCATTTACTCACACACTACTTCATAAACATTACATACTGGCTAGAGTCGGTTCCGAATAACCAATTTATTATATAGATTGTATTCTCTCTAGATGAGCACGTTGGGCTCAGGTGTCTTTTATTGACAGTTACTTACTTCCTCATAGCCCAGAACTAACTTCTTGGGCTAGTGATCAGAGCAGACACACAGGGTCTCCATACTCAGAAAGGCACCACACTCTAGCTGAATGCTCTACAGCAGCATCTTGAAATCTTTAATAACTTTTAAATTAATGTTTTGTGAGTAAAGTCCCACATGACAATGGGGTATGAGACTTGGAACCTCAGCTCCTGCACTGTCTTATCTCCCAGGATTCTCTGCCTTGGCTCTCTGGGGGCCCCATCCTCATTCAATGTTCTTAGACTGCTTAGTGGCCACTGTTAGCTTCTACACCTAGAAGAACTGGGGCCAGGCACACGAGCCAAGTCATTTCGTGGTGGCAACTGCCACATCCCTTGCTGGCAGTGCCGCAGTGCTGTCAGAGGGACATTCTGTGGGAACATACCTCCAGCCCACTCTAGGTACCAAGCACAGGCCACTGTGGAGTTCACCATATCTTGGGATAGAGCAAGAGGCTTATGGGACAAATTCGCTGGCTTGGTAAGGCATCACAGGCAGCTAGGGTCTGAGGGACCCTAGCTTGCTGAACATGTGAGGTAAAAGGCAGGGTGCCTGTTGGGTTCTCTCAGTGTAGAAATAACACAGTTCCAGATAAGCACAGTATCCAATAGCCCACACAGGCAGATGGCAGAGAGAAAAGGAGAGAGACAAAGAGATAGAGACAGACAGAGAGACAGAGACAGAGAGAGAAATTATGAAGCAAAGCAAAAAGTTCTACATGCTATGACCTTCCTCCCTCCTTTCTTTCTCTCCTTCCCTTTTTCTTTCCTTCCTTCTTACCTTCCTCTTTCCTTCTGTCCTCCTTCCTTCTTCCCTTCCTTCCCTCTTTCTTTCCTTCCTTCCTGTCTGTGTCCTTCCTTCCTTCTTTCCTTCCTGGTGTTACTAGGGATCTCTTCCAGGGCCTCGTGCATATTGTGCAATTGCTCCACACCTGAGCTATATCCCCAGCTGTTCTAGATTTTTCTACAACCCCTCTTTTTCTGTTTGCACAAGAGACCCCATGGTTTTCTTTTGAAAGAAGATCCTCTACATTGCATATCTATCCCTACTACAGCCACACAGAACAAGAAGATCTCAGGGCAGGAAAGATCTCAGTGAGGATGTCAGTTCTAATACCAAATCAAGCAGAGCTTGGCTGAACACAGCAAGGACATGATCCTGCTTTTCTGAGCCCATCTCTTCATCTACATACCCAGGCAAATAGATAGCAAAAGGTGCTGTTGGGGTTACATGAGCGAGCAGAAGGGAAGTTGGAGCTCTGGATCTTGCACAAATCTCTACCCAGGTCCCTTGCAAAGCTGCCAAGTGGCCATAGGGCCTTTGTGAGTGTGCCCAGGAGGGAAGTTCTTGCTGCCTGACAGAATTCATTAGAGGCAAAGAGAAGGAACAAAAACAGCAGCATGCCCCCAGGGCACTGTATAAAGGGCTCTGTGTGTTCTAATTCCTGTCCCCTTTATGGGGAGGAGCTAGTCACCAGTCTTCACAGTTCCCACCATCTTCCACTTGTTTTACGGAAAGTTCTGGCCACTCTAAAGGGTGACAATTCCATCTTCCCACCCTCCTCCATAATGCTCAAATGAGGTCTCAAAAAAAAAAAAAAAAAAAAAACAAAACCAAAAAAACAAAACAACAACAACAACAAAAAAAAACAGGTCAGGTATAATAGGTCAGATATAATAGCACACCCTCATAGTCTCAGCAATTTTGGAGGCTAAGATGGGTGTGAAGCCAGCCTAGAGTATACATCAACATTATAAACTAGCCAGGGAGACATAAGAAGATAAAACAAAACACAGACACAAAGAAACAAGAGTGAAGAAAGGTCTTACATACATGGTTCTGACGAAGAACAAAGAAACAGAATCAGTAAGAAACCCCTGGCTATCCAGGGCTCAGCCCTTAAGCCAGGTAAGGCTTTAGTCATAGTCTGGTGCTTTGGTTCTCAACCTGTGGGTAGCAACCCCTTTGGGGACTGAATGACCCTTTTACAGGGGTCCCCTAAGACCATTGGAAATCACAGATACTTACAATTCATAACAGTAGTAAAATTACGGCTATAAAGTAGCAATGAAAATAATTTTATGGTTGGACGTCACCACAACATGAGGAACTGTATTAAAGAACAGCACGCATTAGAAAGGTTGACAACCACTGGTCTAGAGTTTATTCCCCCATTTAGTTTGTTACACCACAAAATTGACAAGGAAAAGACAGATGACCTGTCAAATTCTTGGCCAAGGATCTACAGGCATTTACTGTATTTGTTAAAACATTGGTTCTCGGGCTGGAGAGATGGCTCAGAGGTTAAGAGCACTGACTGCACTTCCAGAGGTCCTGAGTTCAATTCCCAGCAACCACACGGTGGCTCACAACCATCTGTAACGAGATCTTGTGCCTTCTTCTGGCCTGCAGTCATACATGCTGTATATATAATAAATAAATAAATCTTAAAACAAAACAAAACAAAACATTGGTTCTCAAAGTGAGGTTCTGGGCCCACGGCATTAAGCTCACTTGGGACCTGAGACAAATGGCAGTCATTGGAGCAGGGGTGTACTACATACCAGATCTGAGAAACCCTCCACCCGACCCCAGTAAAACCTCCTGCCACACTGACTGGTTCCTAGGTGGTCAAGTCAGTGTTCCTAAAACAAGATGATCATTAAGGACCAGGACAAACTCTTGGTGCCCAACAGCCACCGTTACTGAAGGGGAACCCAGAAGTGGCCTTTGTCCCGGGGAATTTCCAAGATAAGCAAGCAAGGTCAGTGGGTCAAAGTGAGACTTGGATGGTGTGGGTTTGCAAGGGATTGCGAGTGGTCGGGGAGGTTTTGTGTGTTCTCCTCTCTGACATAGTCACACACTATCTGCACTTCAAGTCCAAGATGACTCCCTCCTAAAAGCCCGAAGAGGCTTCCAAACCAATGTACTCTGACAAGAGTGAGGATAAGACTCCTGGGACAGGAAAAATTAGGAAAACACAGGGCAGGAAAGAAACCTCTCACCCTCCGATCTAGTTTGTGTTTCCTGTTTGCTGAGAGTTGAAACACTTGTGCACAACTTAAAAAAAAAAAAAAAGAAAAAAGAAATTGCACACAAAGGCACCTCTAACCAAGATGTCAATAACAATCTCTTACTTAGGCCAGAATGTTTGTGGCCTCAAGCTTAACTGTCAAACATTCCCCTCTCATTAAATCTAAACAACACACCTCATAAAACTAGTTTACAATTTCATCTGCCAAAGGAAATTCTTTAAGATAAGATAAATACATAAACCGGCTTGTATATTTTTAGTTAATTTTTAAACCATGTAATCTTTAAGTTTTGTTGAAAATTACACTTGCGGGTGAGGAACTGCTCTGTCTGAGTAGAGGTCCCTAAGTGGGAAGCACTGCCTGGTTGGGTCACAGTGATGGGCCATCATCCTACCACCTTAGTCCTTGAAGACTAGGGACAATGGACAACACTTGGTATGTTTCTTGGGTGAGTCTTGTTCCTTACATGTGGAGAACTACTGACATAAAGGACAGACAGGAGACAAGAGGCCACAAATAAAAACAGATGCACAAAGAAACATCTGAGCTTTTGATTTAAACTATACGGAGGAAATAGGAGATTACAGCAGTACACGATCTCTAAAGGTCTTCAGAGGAAGACAGCACAATCCTCCTGTGTGTTGTCCACCATTTATCTCAAGGGGCTTTGAAGGCACCGATGCCTGGGTATCTGAGCCCCTCAAAGTCTTGTGAACTAGATCTGGATGGGCTTTTCTGGAGTCCTTAAGTGGTTCTGACACACAACCAGGACTGACAATTACTGAGGGAAGCAGGTAATGCTTATTTTAGAGAAGAGAGGACTTCAGGGCATCAAATCCCTCAGGGGTTCCAGTACTCCAGGAGCTTGGACCTTTTCTGTAGAGCAAGGGAGTCACAGTTAGGCTCAATATATAAGACTTTGGTTTGCTGTGTGAGTATGAGTGAGTGAGTGAGTGAGTGAGTGAGTGAGTGTGTGTGTGTGTGTGTGTGTGTGTGTGTGTGTTGTATGTGTGGATGCATGTATGGATGTTTGCATATGTCTGCACATGTGTGTACATACATGTGGATGCCAGAAGTTGACCTGGTGTGTCTTCCTCTATAATTCTCCACTTTATACACCGAGGCAGGGTATCTCACTGAACTCAGAGCTTTTAGATTCAGCTAGTCTACCCAGCTTGTGCCAGGGATCCCCTGACTTTGCCTACTAGATGATGAGGTCACAAGTGTGCCTATCAGGCATTTACATGATTGCTGGGGACCTGAATTCCAGTCCTCACATTTACATGACAAGCGCTTTTTCTTCTGAGCCTTGTTCTCAACCCCCACCAATGTGTAAAAAATTTTCTAGTGGTCCAGAAGAACTGGAGAAGTAAGTAGAAGGACTCACCTGTCTTCCAGGATATTAAGTTCCAATGCTGGTGGCCCTTCACACCATTCTCATTTTAATGGTGTCCACATTGTTTTTGTCCTCTGAATCCCACTGTTAATGAATGTTCTCTCAATCTGAGGGTTTTATCAGTATCCTAGATCTATTGTTTGAATGGCAGGTAATTCTTTTCACAGCCACCCTTGAGAACTTCTGCCATAGACAATGCTGGTCCAATCACATTGAGTTTGACCAGCCTTCCCTTCCAGCTCCTCCATTCATGAACTAGCTAGGGATGAATAAAGTATGCCCATCCCACTACCTCCTCCCCATAAAAAGAAGAGACTGATCAGATTGCATTCTCTACAGAGAAGACCATCCCACTTCAGAAACAAAGAAATGAAGTGTGAGGCAAGTGAAATAACTTTTAGCCAACATCAAGGTGAGGTGGTACTTTCAATCAAAAGCCCTTTGATTCTATACTCTCTGCCTTTTGTGAGAAGAAACCCCCCCAGAGTGGACGGCATGAACACCACCTAGTATGAATGCTGGCATTTCATGGGCTCTTGCGAGAAGAGCACACAGAAACTGGTCCACCTTCACAAAGATCAGCCTGAGAAAGTTTGATGCCGGGATCTACATCTTCACTCCCTAATAAGATCCCCCCACACCACTTCCGTGCTGGACACTGTGACTATCCCCAGTAAGAGGGACGTCATTCACTCCAGTATTGCCCACTCTTGTTCAGACTTGTTGCCTACTGCTCCAACCCTAGGAGCATCCACGTACTGCACTGCTGGAACCTTCCAATGAGCAGAAGAGAATTCTTGTTTCCTCTCCCATGACAGACTCCACTGCCCTGCAGCTTAGCTGTGATTGGTACGGACTTATGACATGCTTAATGAGTATAATGGTCCCTCATTCCTGACATCCTCTGTGTGCGGGGAAGTAGTTTGGGGGTTTATTAGACAGCCCCCAAAATGCAACAAGACAATCAACCCACCCAACAGTTGCAGGGCAATAAATCAGCTCCTATTTGTGTGTGCACAGGCGCAGCCAGCAAGAAACCAAGACAATTGTGTTTTGGGGTTTTCTGAAATTTGTCTTGGCACACTGGATATAGATTCAGTTTCACTACCACATCCCAACACTGCTGACATTCAAGTCACAGCAATTTAACATAAAATGACTGAGAAATAAACAGCACATCAGCCGTGGTTTCTGATTTTCTCTCCAGCCATCCCACCTATTAAATGTAACAGAGCACCACAGCATCTGCAATTTACAGTGGAATGGAGTCTCGGAGAGGGGGCGGAGTCAGACTTGACATGCCGCTGGCAGTGGGGAGCCTAATTGTGCCAGCATCAGCTTGTGTGACTTGGCCTTCATCAAGCTGCTATTTGAGACCATGCGTGCTGTCAGCAGGAGTGTTTGGGCCCCTTCTTACATGTGAAAAAGAAATGTAGAAGTAAAATAACAGTAATGCTGGCCCATGGTATTTGGTTTTCTTGAACTGTGACAGACATGGAGTTTCTACCTTCTATCCCTAAGTTTCCATTACCCCCATAGAACCCCACCTCTTTGGAGACACCCATTTCCCTTACAGTTCCAGGTTTCTCAGCCACCTCTGGGCTGGCTGGGAATTTCTGGGCTTCACAGTAAAAGCTGTGTGTACTGCAAAAGGCTACCGGTTAACTTAGAAGCAATCCAGAGAAGATAATCATGGAAAGAGCATGGCTGGATCCACATTTGAACAGCTAGATGGCGGAGATTTCATATCCTTCCACCATGGCCTTCTAGGAGGCTCTTGGGATAGGTTACTTCTTGTCTGTTTGCTTGTTTTTAAGATAGGATCTAGCTATGTAGCCCAGGCTGGCTTTGAACTTGTGATCCTTTTGCCTCAGCCTCCCAAGTGCTAAGACTACATGCACAGGCTACCACAATTCAGCTCAATACTGGGACCAGATGTTTGGAATCATTTTTACATGGCATGATCTTATTCTTTATAACATGTCAATCTTTTTCCTTCCTTCTTCCTTCATCCACATCTGCCTTCCTTTCTTCTTCCCTCCTTTCCTTCCCCATCTCTTTCTCTTCCTCCCTCCCTTCCCCTTTCTATCCCTCTCACTTTCTCCTCTCTCTTCTGCTCCATTCTCTTTCTCTCCTCTCTTTCTTCCCTTTAAATTATGCTTTTGGGAGCTGAAAAGATGCCTCAAGGGTGAAGAGCACTAGCTGCTCTTACATAGGATCTGAGTTCATTCCCAACACCCACATGGCGGCTCACAACTGAGTGCAGCTCCAGTTTCCAGAGATCTGATACCCTATTCTGGCTTTCAATGGCACTACATGAGCATGGTGTGGGTGAGCACCCACACCCACACACACATGCAAAACACCCATACATAGATAGATAGATAGATAGATAGATAGATAGATAAATAGATAGATAAATAGATAGATAGATATGTAGATACGTAGATATGTAGGTAGGTAGGTAGGTAGGCAGACAGGCAGGCAGACAGGCAGACAGACAGATAACAAAACATCTGTGCATTTTGTTCTCTGATATCCAGGAGACAATCCATACCAGTCATCCTTTTGAACCACCAATGGCATCAAAAGAGGCTGAGACCCCACAATATCAATGTCTTTACCCTGAGCAATTTAACAAGTCATCTTGAACCCCTTACTAAGAACCATAGTTTATTTTCCTTTCTCTTGACATATTGAGAACCTGAAGGATTAGGATCTTTCTACTAGTATACCAAACACTGGCAAAACATGAGTTAAAAAACACAGCCCTTGACATTGTGGGACAATCTTACTTTTCTTTCCTAAGCTCTGCATGCTCACTGTGAGCTTCACATCACAGGCAGAGCCGCTCCTTACTAGCCTGAAAATATCGCCCAAATCTTAAAAACAAGCAAACAAACACACAGCCAGGATCCTAGTTTGCTCTCTATTGCTGTGATAAAACACATGACCAAAAACAACTTAAGGAGGAAGGGGTTTCTTTCAGCTTCCAGCTCCCAGGTCACAGCCCATCATGAAGGGAAGTCAGAGCAGGAACTCAAGGCAGGAACCGAAGCAGAAACATGGAGGAGTGCTGCTTAGGGGCTTGCTCCTCAGGCTCATCTTAAGCTACCTTTCTAATATTCTCCAGGACTACCTGCTCAGGCATGATACTGCCCATAGTGGGCTGTTCCCTCCCACATAATCACTAATCAAGAAAAATGTCCCCCAGACTTGCCTATAGGCCAATCAGATGGCATTTTTTTCAGTCAAGGTGCCCTCTTTCCTGGTGACCCTAGTTTGTATCAAATTGACAAAAACCTAACCAGTACAGCCAGTCTGAGTTCTTCATGTTTTCTTTATGCTCTTGCTTATGACCTTTTCTTTTCTTTTCTTTTCCTTTTTTGAAGGGCAGTCACTTAACTACTTTGAGATACTATGCTGATGCATTGCTCTGCCTTAAAGCTGAAGTTAGTAAGTGGGAGGGCACACCCTGCTAGAATGGCAAAGTTATTCACCAACTGAGCCAAGTGTCATGGACTGTTGTTAGGAACATCTTAAATCCATGACTTGGCAGAGAACAAATAGGAAAAGGAATAGACGATCCTGATGACCCAGTTTGATGGAAGTAAAGCAAGTACTGTGATGCTCAGTCTCTGCAACTCTTTGGAGTGATGTGAGTGTGTCCCTCAGGTGTGCTCAGTGTTAGCGGCGTCCAATCCCTCTGACTGTCAAAGACAAAATCCTCAGAACTCAGACTCAGCTGCCTCTGAAAACTCCCACTGTATAAAAGTTCTTCCCAGTAAAGGGCCAAGCACAGGGCTCTAGGGGAGGCCACCCAGATCTGTCCCCAAAGAGAATGGTTTCTGATTTCCTCTCAGTCCTGCTTAAAAATTCTGAGGCCAGTTTTCAAGTTTTCTCCTCATCATGTCTTTTCTATGTAAAAATCCCTATGTCCTTTCACTGTTTCTCAAGCTCACTTTTTCTGGTTGCTCTTTTTGCTTCAATCTTAAACTCACTCCCTTCAGCCTAAACATAATTATAGAAGCACATGGAGGACTGTTACCTGCTCCGAACTTAAACTTAAAAAAAAGAAAAGAAAAGAAACACCTCTCTCTTATATTGTGGATATTTTATTTTTACTTTTCATCCACACTAAAATTCTATACATTTCAAGTGCATAATAAAATATGACTCTTGACTCATCCATGGGAACTAATTTATAGACTTGTGTGTGTTTGTATGTGTGAGAGACACTAAATAGTCCTCAATAGTTTGGAACCTGCTATGTAGATCATGCTGGCTTGGAATGCACAGAGATCTGCTAACGGCTAGAATTAAAGGTGTGGCCACTACACCTGGCCAAGACACCATCATCCTACACAGATACCCTGAGGTATCTTTGTGAACAGGGTTCATCACTTATCCCTATTCTGTGTGGATTTAATTTGTTGAAGCTGATTTTGCGGTAGTGCACACTGAGAGGAATTTAAAGGTGGACACAGTGGACCTGAACATCCATCAGCTTGTCACATGATGCTTCAGGGGACAGGGTATCAAGTCCGGAACCACAGTCTTGCTTATTTTTCTAGATGACCTACATTCACAGCTAAGGAACAAAGGGTTGAAGTGGATAAAGCCCTCAGGCCACACTAAACTCCATCCTTCTCCAGGCCCTGTGCACTGTGCTGCTATCCTCCAGCTGGAGCAGCCAAGCTTGAAACTACGCTGTCACCTGGCACCATGATGGGGCTTCTGGTTTACCTAGTCACACACTTCAAAGTAGGTCAGCAGGCCAGCTGTATGCCTACTGAAAACGGCCAATAGGACAGGGCCGAGGAAAGTTCTGGAATCCACTTTGTCCCAGCACACCCAACCTGTATTAACCAACACGGAGACTAGCTTCCAAATGCATATCCTCCAAAAGCTGAGTGACTAGTTTGGAGTTTTCTTTATGTTAAACAGCAGCTCTGTAAAGACGGTGAGGTGTGTGAACTGCTCAGAAGGATGGCTGATTCCTCACTACCTACACTGGATGGCTGATTCCTCACTACCTACACTGGCATTTCAACAGTCAGCCACTTGGTGCCTTACAGAAAACACTACAGGTTTCCAGGATAGAGCTTTCTTGGGGCTCGTGGGTATGTGCAGAGGGTGTGCGCTCTTCCCTCATCCTGTTTGTATTGGCGACACAGCTATGGGTAATTAAGATAGGGAGCATATAGGAATTACAAGAATCCAGATGAACTGTACCATGAAGGAACTCTGGAGCACAGCCAGGGGTGCGATGCTTATTTTAAGAATCTGTTCATTTGGGCACCGAGTAGCTTTCTGGGCTTCAAGGCCAGGCCACCATTTATAAGAAGAGCAAAGAGTCCTCAAATCTAGAGTCTTCGCTGCAGAAGCAGTCCATGGCAAAGTCCTTCCAAATGTTTAATGTGCTACTTTCTTAACTGAACTAGGTGAGAGCAAGCTCTACAGCTGAGCCGCACTCATTATTTTTGAGTGGAGAGGCCACAGAAGGTCCACGTTTTAATCTACTCTGAGGGATACTGGAAAAGAATACTGGACATAAACAATACCCAGAGGCTTGGAGAAAGCTTTGTGACCAGATCAAAACTCAGTGGGCTCTAGAAGCCCCCACAGCCATGGTTTACATAGGTAGCTGGGCAGAAGAAATAGCATAAATGACTATTTAATCTCATCAGTGGCTTTCCTATGTGTATTGACAGTATATATTAAATCATCTTTAAAAAGAAGTTTTGCAGAAGATAGGCTATTACTTTGCCAACGTGTTAGGGTGAAAGCAAATAGAGAATTTCTCGAATGTCACAGTGGAGTGCATATACATACCAACATAACTTGAGTAAAGGTAACAGTAAACAAAGGTATGGAGGTGGGAGATTTTAACAAAGGAGAGTTCATCTGCTTATTCAGCTATACCGTGAAGTTAGTGGGATCTCTCATTGTGGCAGGAGATATGTGTTGTAGCATAGAAGACACCTACTTCTTGTCACATTGCAATGGTCTCATTAGATCCCTTTTAAAGATTAAACAACATGTCAGAAAGATTCCTATTTGTGTAAAAAGTGAAGAATTGGGCATCTCCACAACTGCCTCCAGATCAATTAATATAGCATTTGTGTGTAGAAGAACACAAAAGTATAGATCCAGAATCTATATTTCTTATATGATTGATTTGTACACTACATACTATACCAGAGTGCCCATGTGACTCTGCCCTGAGTGCATTGGTCTACACTGGCCAGAGGAGCTTGGACCAGAATCACTTGTTAACTCTCCTGATTTTCTGCAGTGCCCTTCACACCTGGGAATTCTCTCTGACATTGTGGCCTAGAGGTGGGACTCACACCCCTCCTCTGCCACCACTGCAAACTCCCCTTCACTCTCTCAACCAAGATGCTCATGGGCAAAGTCTCGGGAGCTCAGACTGGCTGACCCTACCATATTTCCCATCCTATGAGCTAGTTCCAGGTCTAGACAAACATCTCTTAGAATATAAAATATGTGTTAAACAAAAACACAAAATAAAAGCAAATTCATCCTTTCTCTCAAACACTTAAAAGCCAAGGATTCTGATGAGTGCTAACCACAGTCCCTGGGGTTTTCCTGGGTCTTCCCATCTCATCAAGCACCTCCATCTTTCTTATCTCACATGAGCCTGGTACTTTTGCAAAATGAGTAGTAGTACCTCCCTTTCTACTGAGGAAGCCATAGTCCAGAGAGAGCCCAAATGGTTTGATTGAACTGACTCCCTGTACTTCTTAGTGCTGACTCAATGCTGCACTCTTGATCCCTGAGGTGGTCTAAATAAGAATGGACCCATAGACTCACACATTTGAAAGCTTAGTCACCGGGGAATGGAACTCTTTGGTAGGATTAGACGGATTAAGAGGTATGGCCTTGTTGGAGGAAGTGTGTTACTAGGGGCGAGTGTTGAGGTTTCAAAAGCCCATGCCAGGCCCAGTCTCTCTGTCTCTGTCTGCCCACCACCCCTGCTTGTGAATCAGGATGTAACTCTTAGCTACATCTCCCTTATCACACCTGCTGCCATGCTCCCCACCACAATGATAATGAACTAAGCCTCTGAACTGTAAGCAAGCCCCTAATTAAAGGCTTTCTTTTCTAAGAGTTGCCTTGGTCATGGTGTCTCTTCTCAGGAATAGAACAGTGACTGCGACAATATCTGAGTTCAAGTCTAGCTTCCCCTGTGAAATATAAAGTAGCCAGTGGAGCCACACATTCCCAATGGCATGCACTCTAAGGGAAGCAGGCTATGAAGGTCAATTATGAAACCTTCATTATATTCCAGCTTGAAGAGATAGAACATTCAAACACATAAGCTGCCTTTCAACCAGCTCTGAAAGGATTCCTTCTCTTGGTTGTTACTGTGAACAGCTCTTTTCAGTGCCAAGTGCAGAAGCCTCCTGCTCTAAGTGCACAGTCGCCTGAGGGTGACAGTACCTGGAAGGGACCATGATGGAGGATGATTTATGCTCAGGGATCAGCTGCCAGCAACTCACAGTATACAATGAATGCCCTTCCCTGTACAGTACTATGGGAACAGGCTGGAGGTGAGAATCAGGCAGAAAGAAGGAGGAAGAAGAAAGAGGATAAGGAGAAAGAGGAAAAGAAGAGGGGGAGAGAGAGAGAGCATATGGCGGTGTGCTTGTGGCTTGTTGGGGGATGAAGATGTCTTTCGATGGACCTGCTCTTTTGTTCATGATGAGCAAGGAGAACCTGGGTCACAGGCAATTATAGCAATGGGCAAAATAGTACAGGTGCCAAAAGGATCCATGGCCACACTCAGGGACAAAAATCAATTTTTGGTGCTCAAAACAATCCACAATTGTCCTGATGTTTAATGTACTTCCTAAATTTTCCTCTGGATACAGGACAGCTGTGAATTCTTTTCCATCAAGAGCTCAGTTGACATACGGCAGGCATTTGGAGCAGCCCAACACAGACTTTTGGAAACTCTAGTTGGGGCTCTGTAGATAGCTCAATAGATGAAGTATTCACCACACAAACATGAAGACTGGAGTTTGGGTCCTCAGAACTCACATAAAAGCCACCAACTGAACTTGTGACATGGACAGGGGATACCTGAGGCAAACTGGCCTGTTAGACTAGCCCAATTAGCAAACTCCAGGTTCAGTGAGAGACCCTTTCTCAGTGAGCAGGGCAGAGAGCAATTGAGAAGACAGCAAACATCAACTTCTGACTTACACACACACTTGCAGTCATGTACACATGCATACACACATACATGTGCATCCACACACATACATGCACATACCCACACATGTGCACTCACACACATGCATGCATACACACCAAACACATATTTACATATTCAAGTAGCAGAAACAAAAGCAACCCCGCTTGATCTCTGACTGTCTATGACCTCATTTTAGGAAGGAAGTTGGGAGCTCTTAGAACTAAATGTGCCTTTTCCATAGTCCTGCTCTAATTATACACAGGGTCTGATTCTACATCCATTTCTCTGACGTGCATAGGGCCTCTGGTTCCAGCACCCAGTCCTGCAAAGGACATGGATAGACTGTCTCAATATTTATGTTGTATGTATGTCCATGCAGCCTAATGCCAAAAGGAGTTGGACATGGAGAGGCAAAG
Organism: Onychomys torridus; assembly: GCF_903995425.1. Taxonomy (NCBI): domain Eukaryota; kingdom Metazoa; phylum Chordata; class Mammalia; order Rodentia; family Cricetidae; genus Onychomys; species Onychomys torridus. The sequence continues at coordinate 8,959,899 of NC_050453.1, read as the reverse complement.
AGGAGAAGCAGAATCTTGAACTTCAATGGCATGCTCAGCATTCTAAAATATCTGTCTTGTCCAGACAGAATCCTAAAAGCATTTTGAGTCCAGTATAATAAAGAGGGTCAACAGAGAGGTGACTATGTCTCCAGGCTTCAATCACAGTATCTTGTCTTGTGAGTCTGGTGAGGGTAAAAGGGAGTGAGAAAGTCATGCATGAACAGCTCCTGTACAGTGACCCCCAGGGCTCTGGAGGAACCTGAAATATGCTGTGTGGGAGGGGCTAGCAGAAGTGAGTATTAAGAGGAAGGTTGGGGTCCACTATAGATCTGACAGTGGGCATCATGACACATCACACATGAATCAGTTCCTCAATATCTATTAAAGATCTTGGACAATACTTTACCATGTGTTGCTGGGAGGGCCCTGGTGACATTTGACATTCAAAGTAGGCATGCACTCTCCTGCTCTAGTTAGGCTTGTTTGGAATGAAGTTCCTTCAGCAGGCTCTCACTGGTCAAGGCCATTGTTGTTCTGTACTCCTGACCCAAGGCTGTCTGATGCAGCTCAGTAAAGAGCCTTTGATTATAGTTTTGACATGTGTTAAGCCCTTCAGTTAAAATCTTCCAAGTCTCATGGCCAGGGGGATGAAAGGTTTCTATGCAGGGATGCTGCTTCTCAGGAGGAATTCCTACTTGCCTCTGAAGTCATGTTACCTTGAGGGGAAACCCACATCCTCATTGTACCTATGAACTTGGGATCCCCTTATGGGACTCTAGCCAGACCCCGATAGGACCATGCAGGCTGAAAGTGTTTGGTTTTGCTAAATGCAAAATGATAAAGGCAAGGTGTTATCACTGCACTAAAACTTACTTTTATTGAACAAAACACACGGCACATACACACATCTTCAATGAGAACACAGTAACATGAAGCAAGCCTTCCTCCAACAGGTGAAGTCTCAATGCACTTAAAATACTCAAACAGACACTTTCATAACCCTGTGGCCCCAAACTCCCTTTCCAGATGCAGGAGTGCTCTGTCATCTCCTTGCCACTCTCTGCCACCTCCACACTGTGCTCTCTCCACTGCTCTAGGCATACCATATCATTTCCAATTTTCAGACATGCCAAGAGCTTCTGGCATGCCAACAGACCTACATCATGCTTCACCTAGAAACCCTTTACATGAGAGAAATTCTGTTCACCCTGCAAGGTCCAGCCTCGGCTCATCACTCAGAGGCCATATTTCTAGCTCTTGGCAAGCACACTCAGCTTCTCCCCTGTGCTTTTCCTTCCTTCCTTCCTTCCTTCCTTCTTTCCTTCCTTCCTTCCTTCCTTCCTCCCTCCCTTCCTCCCTCCCTCCCTCCCTCCCTCCCCCCCCTCTCTCTCTTTCCTTCCTTCCTTCCTTCCTTCCTTCCTTCCTTCCTTCCTTCCTTCTTTCCTTCTTTCTTTCTTTCTTTCTTTCTTTCTTTCTTTCTCTCTTTCATTTTTCAAGACAGGGTTTCTCTGCATAGCCCTGGCTGTCTTGGAACTCACTTTGTAGACCAGGCTGGCCTTGAACTCACAGAGATTCTCCTGCCTCTGCCTCCCAGTGCTGGTATTAAAGGCATGCACCACCACCACCCGGCTCTCCCTTCTGTTTTAATGACATTTGTCATATAGTATATTATAGAGTTCTTCTTAGATGTTTATAGTGGTGTGAAAAGGTGACATGCATTAATAACACCTCACTCTTATTTTTCATTTTGAATTTACCAAGCCTACTTACCTTCACAAGCACAGCCATTAGCTATTTGGATCTAACTAAAATTTTGTAAAATATCCTCTCAGTTCATAGACACAGGAGGACATGGGTCTTCCTCAAAGAAACATGAGTTCAAAGGCAGGTGGGAATTCCCACTGAGAAACAGTTGTCCTGAGTAGAAATCCTGGGTCCTCTGGGCCATGGAACTTTGTAATATGACCACACTAAAATCAAAGTCTCTTCCCTGAGCTGTAGTAGACAACCCTGAGTCAGGGATAGAAAATGATGCTGTATCTAAATCCTATCCTCACTGCGCTCACTGCTCAGAACAACTGTAAGAATGACAAGAGGTAAGAAATGTGAGCAGAGCAAATACTCAATGTAAAGTCATATTATTAACACCATTCTGGGAGTGGGAGCAAAAGAGAAGAGTTACGCGTACTCTGAGCTGAAGTCGATGTCTTTCCCATAAAGGACATACAGGAAATGTCACAAGTCTCCAGGCAGTGGCAATATGGGAAAGCTTGTAGATAGGAGCCATCCTTTTCTCTGCCTCAAGGACCCATCAAAACAGCATGACTCTTGGGGATGCCCTGCTGCATCACTTGTAATGATTGGAATCAGGAACCTGTGGCAGAGCTGACCCTGATTCAGTAGGATGAGTCTGAGGAAACGACCTGCTCTTATGGTTACGAGTTGTTGGTCTGGGTAGGTGACAGGGTCAGTCTGAGAAGCTACCTGCTAGGCCTGAAGACCTACTTGTCTGATCCCCAGGACTCACAAGGTTGGGGAAAAGCAACTCTTCCAGGTTGTCTTCTGCCTTCCATGTGTGCACTATGGCATGTCAGCACATGTGTGCGCTCATGTACACACACACGCACACACACACACACACACACACACACACACACACACGCACGCACAGTAAATGTAATAAAACTTTTTGTTTGTTTTTATAAATGACTGATGACTGATTATATCCCCCAAAAGCCAGCTATATAAGGAAACTTGCAGCAAATGGAATGGTCATCAGCACTTCCCACAGGTGAACACAATTGACAAAGTGCTTTCCTGGACATGACCATCTTTTCTGTAACCTCAGTGTCTTCGGGCTATCGCACAGAACTGCCAGTGCACGGGTAGAACACACTGTGGACTGAACGGTTTCTCATCCCCACCCTTCTGCTGAAGGAAGAGCTGGGTTTGCCGGCAGGCAAGCCACTGTGCAACTGCAAGAAGCTGAAACAGAAATGTGGCTGAAAATTGTGACCCAAGTCTCCTGACTCCCGGCCCGCCGGCCTTCTCCTGTTTCCTGCCTCCGCCTCATAAAGATTTGCACTGTCGTCCTTCAAGGGATGAGAGTGAGAAAAAGGAAAATCCAAGAACAACTCAGGCTCGGTACAGGGAAGACTGCTCTACAAGAGTGAGGCACAGAAGGGACCAGAGCCGCCCCTGGCAGCAGCCAGAGTCGCCTGTGATGAAGTCCAAGGAGAGAACTGGATGACAGGTCATACTGCACTGTGACACAGTAGTATAGACTAGTTTTAATTGCTCCAACAGTCAATTTCCCAAAAAGAAAAGATGGAAAAGGAGCCAGGCAGCATCACAGTCGAACTGTGCTTATAAAAAGTGAATTCATGTTTTGAAAGAGATGACATGGGACCCACATCACTTGTTGCTTCCAGCAAGCCTTCTCTGGCCAAGACTTTTGTCATTTCCTACTCAAAGCTGTCTGCTGAGGCTCAAAGAAGACACTTGGGTCTTGTTCTGATGTGTGGACATTAAACCCTTGTTAAACCCTTCATGGAAAATCTTCCAAGTCTCATGGCCAAGGGATCAAGGGTTTTGACCAAGGACTGCTGCCTCTTAGGAGGAATACCCACTGGCCTCCGAAGTCATACAACTTTGAAGAAGCCTCAACCTTGGGCTTGTGAAGTAGGGATCACTTCAGCCGGCTCTAGTCAGACCCAAATAAGTCCATTCTCATGTAAAGAAGTAGACTTGTAACAGTGTGCAATGCACATAGCCCTAGAGGCCATCCTCAGAAAATGGACATCTGATGACATCTTCTTAGCTGATCCTCTGGCCCCTAAATATCTTTTGAGCTTCGCCTTCCAGTCTGCAGATAAGGCCACCACAAAGTCCCAGAGAGTGAACAAAAGAGCGATACTCAGGTCTTGAACTCGTAGGGAGTCCCCTTGCCATTTATCACATCTGCCTCAAACTTGGAAGGGCTCACTAGGGCTTCAGTGTGTAAACCCCAGTCCCTCTTGGGAGAGAGATAAGATCACTGTCACTGGTTCTACAGGTGACAGTGATATAGGGGGTGCAGAGTGCTCACTGGAGATCTCTCCAGTGCCTGCAGTCCATTGTCAACATCCTAGTTTTGTGGATCCTCCCCACCGGTCATCCTCAAGTTCATGCTCACGATCGTTCTTCAGATATCTGAGTTTCACCTCCTGACCTTTTTTGGTCAGAGCCTATGGTACGTATGAACTGTCCTTGAACTTGAAAATCAGGTGACTCAAGTAAGTGCTGAGTCAGTACCTGGGAGGCCAGTCTCTGTAGGTCACAGGCCAGTCACAGCAGCTCAGTCTGACCTCATGATGCCAGTGCTGCCTATAAGGACTCCTCCAGGGCAATTCTCATTTCCTCCCCATTTTGCAGGTGAGTGGACTCAGGAGAGTGAGGCAGTTCTGTTAGCCTGCACTGAGAGAGCCACACGGCAAATGATAGGACCCCACGTTAACAACTGCCAAAGGCCCAAAAGCTGGCCTTTTGCTCTGCCCTCTGCCTCTGAGCCTCTGGGATGACAAGCTTTGGTGGGACCCCCTTTTACTTGCTCTCTCTCCTTTCCTTCATGGGTTTTCTTGGGTCCAAAGTCCTTGTTTCCAGTGCAGCACCACCCTGACTGAACTGAACGTATTAAAGCCCACACAGCTAATTGGTGAAGCCAGAGAAGAATTGGTTAATAGCACACCTTCAGGCCTTCATTTCAAGATTCAGGTAGAATTTGTTATCCAAAATTGTTTCTATCAACAGAATAGAAAGGGGCTTGGTGGTTAAAAGTCTTCGCTGTTCTTCCAAAAGATCTGAGTTCCTAGCACCCATATCTGGCAGTGCACAACCACCTGTAATTCTAGCTCCATGGGCTCTAACTCCCTCTTCTGGCCTCCATGGGCACTGTACTCCAGCACACATAGCTACACATACACATATAATTAAATGTTTTTAAAACATTTAAAGAGAAAGAGAGAGTAGAGTGCATTTAGCATGTTTGCATTTCTACAACTTTCAAATACCCCATGAACCTGCTAATGCTTTTCTACCACATTGTTTTCATTGTTCTAAATCTACTTCAATACACACAGCTACTTGGGTTAATTACTTATGAAAGAAAAGAACCTCAAGTCCCATAAAACCATGAACTGTGAAAAATGTTCATTGAAAATAAGGTACATACCCAATGTGTAAAGTATTCACAATATTTATGATGTTTAATGCCATTCTCCCCTCCCTCCTCTTCATCTTTGTCTGGTGCTAGGGATGGATCTCATCAGGGCTTTGTCTATGCTGGGCAAGGGCTCTACCATGGAGCCACACCCCCAACCCTCCCTTTTCTTCTTTATAATGAACCAGATGTTCTGGAGGGCAAAGAGTGAATTGCTTTATGTGTTCTAAATAACCTGTGAATAAACTTTCTGTACACCTCATTTCTATAGGACTGTTAAAATAACCACAAAAATTTACCATTGGTAAACTCCATGGTACAGGGCAGAGGGCAAGCATGCCTGGGTCACTGCACAATGACTCTGAGATTCAGAATATGGTGCTTTTCCACCAGTACATGTTCACCCTCCACCTTTCCTGATGGGGAAACCCAAAGGCTATAGCCCTGACTTGCAATACCTCCACAGAGAGTTCTTCAGAAGTCTCTGGCTGACTCCACGGCAACTTCTAACTTCTAAATCCCTGACTCATGGCCTGGGTCCCACGTCTTGTGAGTCCCCTACACACAGCTGTGGTTAAATCCTTTGATTAAAAAATAAAAAGAAAGAAACAAAACACGCCACACATTCATGATTGGTGAGTGGATAAAGTTCTCCAAGGAGTGCCAGTTCTTGGGAGATCTTACCAAGATGCCCAGTGCCAAAAGAGCCCACATGACGTTGCCTATCACTCATAGACACACACACACACACACACACACACACACACACACACACACACCACAGGCAGTTCAAAAAGTCTTTGTTTCTTGATGCAGATTGCTCTTTGCAATGGGAGAGGAATTTTGAGAGATCCATGCTTTTCTGTCTTTCCTCTTGGGCCATTCACAGAATCACTTGAAGACACCTGTTCCAGTGCATGCTGACCAGCAGAGATTTCAGAATCTGCTGAAATGTGAATGTGGGCTCATGCATGCAGTAGAATCTGGGTGGGTAACAAACTCCCTAGTCTCACAGACACCTGGTTTCCAAAGTTGAGATGATTAGGTAAAAGAGAAACGGCGTGCCCTGTGTCGTACACTCCCAGTGTTTGCAAAGGGACGCTTGCAGAAGAATAAGCAAACACACGTGGTGCCCGAGGAAGCCTTAGCTTTGGGCTAGGAACAGGGAGTCATGGCTTTAAGAATTCGTCTTCTGAAACCAGACTTCTCTATCCAAAGGGTAGCCAGTTCAGTTCCAGCCAGTCACTTCACCTCTCTCCTCCCTGAGCACTTGCAATATGTAAAATCATCCTTTGGGTGTGGTCTCCGTATCCCAGCCAGTGCTCATAGGACACAGCGGTACTGTGAGGCCCAAAGAGGAAAAAGTTGACTGTCCACAAAGAAAAGCCCTGACTCCTCACTTTACTAAGGAAGTGCAAGCCACACTTAGAAACAGCCACGGAGTCAGGGGAGTCAGGGGTGAGCCATCAAGTACCTTTGTGAATACAGCCCTGCTGAGCCTAAATGTGTGTCTTGGAGCACATCTCGGCCATGCTAAGGATGACTGCTCTTCCACGGACAACACTCACCAAAAAGCTTCACTTCACACCTTTGCTTCTAGAATTTTCCACCTCTAGCAAAAAATATTGCTTTTGGGGTAAGATTCAACCAAAGCAGAATCTTCCAAGGCAAAAGGACCAGTAGCTGAATAAGGGCTCCTGCAAGGAGCCTAGGGGAGGAAGGTCCTTCTGTTTATATTTCCACTTTCCTTGGAAGACAGCCCTGGCCCTGCAGGGGGTGGAGGAGCTCACAGGGCCCTGTCCAACACCAAGGCTGCATTTTCACGAAAGCACTTCAAAGAGAATTCAGGGTTTATTTTGTGGATAAATTAAGGATAAAAAGGACAACCCAACCCACGGGGTCTCCTTAACCTTGACTCATCAGGTTAAGGGATGAGAGTTAACAAGGTACAAGGCATGTGTTCTTCTCTGACACCTAGTGATTTCTTCAATTTGAAAATAGTTCTGCCTTGCCCTCGTCCCAAATGCCCCTCTGCATGTGTATGTACCTGTGTTCACACGTTCATGCACATGCACATATACACACATACACACACACATACACACACACCCAAAAATTTGGTTGCTCTTAGAGACACAGTGGTCAATGCAAACTTTTAAAATCCTGCCTCAATCCCACAATCCCTTTCAAATAAAAGACTTATTGTGTGTGTGTGCATTGTGTAAATGTGTGTGCATGCAAGTGAGAGTATGTGCATGTACATGTCCATGTGTGCCACACAGTGCATGTGTAGGTTGGAGGACAACACGTCGGAGTGGCTGTCACTTTTCACCTCCTGTGTGGGGCCTGCGATGGAACTCAGCGGGACAGGCTTTGCAGCACGTGCTTTTACCCACTGGGCCATCTTGCAGCTCCAACACTTCTTCTGCCGCCCAGAGCCAGGCTGGCCCACACTTCCAGGGTTTTGCCTGTGAGCTTGTCGTTGGTGCCAATGAAGATGTCGCATATGAAGGTAAAGAGATTTAAGGTCTGAGATTCAGCATACCTGGTTCTATCCCCAGTTCTACCACACACCGGTGTGGCCCTTAGCAAACAGCTTGACCAGGAATGTTAGACTTTAACAACACCTAACTCTGTAGTGGGTAGCCAGTCCAGCTTTGATCTGGAAGCTCCAACCCCCACTGAGGCTTCAGTAACTGTCACGTCTACAAGGTGGGGCTGAGAAAGGACCTGAGATCCTGATGCTCAGGCTCTCTTGGTTCCTGAACCCTGGACACTGGAGGTAGACCAAGCAGAGTTCTCTAGAGAACACTGCTGAACTGCACTACACCTTTCCCAGACCCTGTTACCTATCCCTTCACTTGTAAGTTACCCCACAATAAACCTTCCTTTTAACTATGTGGAGTAGCCTTAATAATTTCACAATATAACTCCTCGGTCAGTTGGGAAGGTTGGAGAAAGGAAAACAGTGACCCATTCAGCTCTGCTTGATGCATGAGTTATTGGCATTGCTGGCTCTGTCCCAGCTGTGCTAACATACAGCTCGAGATCTCAGACCAGCACATGGTTAACAATGGATCTTACCCGTGACTCGCCTGGACACTCTCCATGTATGGAGGAGGGTTGAGCAGAGTCTACCTTGTAGACAGCGAGAATAAAATAGAGCCACCAAAGCAAAATATTGAGCACAGTATCCAGCACATGAGGAGCACCCCAAGTGGTTTACCTCTGTCCTCTCCTTATAGGTCCCGAATTGTCAGCAAAGGGATTGTTTGTGGCAAATCTGTGTTTATCTTCCCAGGTAATTCCCACTCAAACATCCCTCTGACCACAGAAGCCCCATAGCCAGCAGTCCCACCAACCCCTATCCTACTTAGCTCTGCTCTTCATCTCAGAAAAGGAAAAAAAAAAATCTGTTAAATATTCCACTCACAAGGTAACAGGCCTGGAATGCACGGCATCTCAGGCGGAGCTCAGTTGTGTCTTGGCACTAGATACACACACTCTGCAGCCTGGGGCCAAACTACATTTGGCCACTTTGTACAATTCAAATAAAGATTCTGAAAATCTTCCAGCTTATAAACATCTGTACTGTTTGCTAATCAGAGAACTTTTTTTTTTAAAAGTCATCTAATGAGAACTGTGCAAATGGCTTACTCCTTTTAGCTGCAGACCTTAGCATATTCATAGTTAATGCTATCAATTTCCAAAGAGGAATCTCTTTCTTCAAATATTAAGACCTGGGCCATTTTCTTCTCAGGGTTTATGCTCCGATCCATAAATGACACTGAAGCTTTGGTGACACGATTGGTCATAGACTTGACCTTCTACTTAATAGGAGTGAATGGACAACAGCATCTTTGGTGGATGGGTGTCATGATTCTGCCACTGAAAAAAATAACCTGAAAAAAGTAGTTTAGCCTCTCTATGCCTTGGTTTCTCTAAAAGAGAAATGAAGAAAATACAAATCTTTTGATTGCTAGCATCAAACAAATCAAAGTCTCCAAAATGCTGGCCACAGGAAGTACTCCATAAGCATTTCCATTACTGCTTAGCAAATACCAAGTCTGGATAAAAGGAACGCAGCAGGTTCTCAGCCAAGGGTAACTGGTTCCTCAAGTCAAAGTTTTTAGATGTAGTAGAATGTTACCAGATGAATTCAATGCACATAAAGAAAGGTGTAAACCATATTGTAGTATTGTCTGTGAACATTTATTCTGGTCTTCCCCAGATTAGATCACACACACACACACACACACACACACACACACACACACACACACACACACAGAGAGAGAGAGAGAGAGAGAGAGAGAGAGAGAGAGAGAGAGTATGAATGTTCATCCTGGTCTTCCCCAGCTTAGATCTCACACACACATACTCTCTCTCTCTCTCTCTCTCTCTCCCTCCCTCTCAGAAAAAGGAGACCTTTCCATGGATCTCCTCTTGCCTTCTGGATATTAACCCCAGAAGCTTAAAATAAAAGCCTTTGAGGAAGAGTTAGGAACACTGACAATGGGCATTAGGGAGGAAGGAAGGAAGGAAGGAAGGAAGGAAGGAAGGAAGGAAGGAAGGAAGGAAGGAAGGACCCATCTCACAAGGCTGCAGAAAACACTGCATCCCTTCTCTGCCTTCACAATATTAGGCAGCAGTGCAACCAGCTGTCCCCTGTGGGTGGCAGGTAACACTTCAGTGACTGATGGGTGACAAGTGGACTGCCAGCAGACATCCTTCTGGACTGGCTGAGACTTCCCAGGAGGGTAGCCACAACACGCACACCATAGAAACAGGTGAAGGCTTTCCCACAGCTCTCCTTGCCTTGCCTTCTCCTCGCCTCACCCAGGTAATCACAATTTATTTCCTAACAGGTAAGGAAACGCTAACAAAACCAAATGCATTCCTAATGAATGAAAATGGAGGAGGTGTGACCAGCAGATGCCTTCGTCAGCACTTACTTTATGGACGATGTGGGAGAGAGCAGAGCAGCATCAGTCAGAGAGATACTTTTAATTCAGTGACACCTTCAAGGACCGCCAACTACATCTTTCCACCCTGTTATCCAAGGGTCTGGAGAGAGCTTCCCCAGCCACAGACACTCATGTACTGGGCAGGCCTCAGCTTCCCAGGGGTCCTAGGCAGAGAAGCATGGGCCAGAAAAGAGTAGGACATTTGTTTGTTCCTTGAAGAAGGGTAAGTACCTCCCAGTGTGGAGTATATTAGAGTGAAGAGCACAGGACTGAATGAATCACAGGCCGACACAGGGTGGGGGTGGGGAGGAATGTCCTTGTGGTTAACCACATTTTACTGGGGATTTTTATTGATTGCTGTTGTATTGAAAGAGACATGACTCAAAGGTACCATAGCCACAGTCTTGCAAAGCACTGGGTTCTACTGGAATTCAGCGGATGTCATGAGCCACAGTGTGAGGTGGGAAAAGGTTTGCTGACATCACAGATAGCGGCTTCTCTCCTCTGCTGATGAACAGGCAAGCTTTTCCCTTTCTTTCTGGTTTTGAGACTGTGACTGGTGTCTGTGCAAGCAGACACTGGGCTCTCTGAATGTTAACAGTGCTTTCTCTTAAAAGTTGATTTTATCTGCCAGCCACCTTCCCTGTATGTTCACACTGTGCTGTGCCTATAAATCCACTTATTTTAAAAAAAAATCTGCATTGTGTACAATAGTTCTTTTACAAGTCTATCTCCACAAAAAGGAGATAAGCTACTTGAAGGCAGGGGTGATAAGATTGTGATATCAGAAGGAATAAAAAGTCTGCAGTCAGTTAAGTCAATCAAGGCTCTTTCCTCCCAGGGACCTGGTGTACAGTGGACACTAACAGCATCCTCCCTAGGAATGTATGCAGCCTGTTGCCTATGTGGATGGTTCTAAGCAACCTTGGAGACATTTTTCTGGTGGCTATTGATGTCTCTGTCTCAGTGGCAGGCATGTAAAGTATGCAGGGTGCCTTAGGGAAGCCCCAGGGTTCACAGGATTCACACTGGCCAGGTCATCCTGTCCATCCAAAGCACCAAACTGTAGACTAAGGAGCATGCAATTGAGGCCCTGTGTAAAGCCAAGTTCAAGTTCCTTGGCTGCTGGAAGATCAATACCTCAAAGAAGTGAGGCTTCACCAAGTGTAATGCAGATGGATCTAAAGACACATAGTAGCTAAGAAACGGCTCATCCCTGATGGCTGTGGGGTCAAACAATTCCCCGGTCGAACCATGGAGCCTTGGATGAGTGGTGGGCCTTGCACCCCTTGGGGCTTCACTGTGCTTTCATACACCATACCAAATCATATTCAGTAATAAGGCGGCGAGAGCACAATGATCTGAAGCATAGCATCTGAGAGGGGCCTTGCCCACTGTCTGGTCAAAAGGAATGCAGACACTTGTGCATTAGCCCAGGAGGTGGGACATTTGTACCTTTCTGCCTGAAGCCTGTGTTCTTCCTCCAAGCAAGTGGTCTTCCCACAACACAGTGCATGGACGCTGAGAACGGACTGAACAAATGAGCTAACACTCCCCAGGTTGAGATTTTCAGGGACAGTCCATACAGAACTTGAGATGAGAGGAAAAAGGAGCAAGACCGTTAAGTGTGCCATCCACTTGGGGCCAGGAAGGAGGTGGCTCCGGAAGTGAGAGCCATTGTTTACAAGCGTCTGGACCTGAGTTCAGTCCCTGGTGCCCATGTGAAAAGCTGCGTATGACTAAGCAGACCTGTAACCCCAGTGCCCCAGGGAAGTGGAAACAGGAGTCTAGGCTTCAGGCTCAGTGAAAGATACTATCTCAAGGGAAAAAGGTATGAGTGATAGAACAAAACACCCAGTCCTCCTCTGGCCTCTATACACATCTACAGAGCATACACATGGAATTCACACACACACACACACACACACACACACACACACACACACACACACAGAGTTTAAAAACATGGACCGTCTACTTTGAGAAACTTGGTTTTGACCAAGTTTTGTGAGGAAGCCGGGAGATGGGAAGACTGTCTCATTTGCTATCCTCTCAAGGGGCACACTTTTAACTGGACATGGTCCTATTGGACTAGCTACAACACCCTTGTGTGGAGGAGTTCAGGAGTTCACTCTTCCGGCTTAACTGAAGGTCTAAAAACTCCACACTTAGATGCTCTCCACCCACCATCCCAGGCCCCGGCAGCCACCACGTCTCTTAGAATCTATGAATTTGACTGTGGTTGGATACCTCATATTTATAAATGATATCTGCACCATCTTCCCCTCACAGAAACTTGGGCCTCTTCAGCTTTTCTATACTTTAAGACGACATCGGCCTCTCTTTTCACAGTCTACCAACTTGATGCTAAAAACATGGGCTGTAATGCCTACTTTTTCACTTGAACCCTCACAATAGAAAAGCAAGAAAGTTAAGAGGTTCAACAGTGACCAGGAAATGAATAAAAGAAGGGCAATTTCTTCAGCCTTATGAGGCTTGAAGCATTTCTCTGTGTTGGATCATTTTCTTCTTTAAAAGCCATTAAAAAGTGAGGTTTGGGGGTTGGGGATTTAGCTCAGTGATAGAGCACTTGCCTAGCAAGTGCAAGGCCCTGGGTTTGGTCCTCAGCTCTTAAAAAAAAAAAAAAAATGAGGTTTTAAAAAGCAAATCCTCACTTTAGAGAAAAGCAAAGTGAGGTTCTGAAAGCGTAGCAGGCTTGTTGGACTGTAACCTGGTCTCCTCTATGCAAAACCTACATGATTGTGACACGTGAGATCCTTGTTGGTCCATGGGTGGGTGACTCCCTTTCTTGGCTTATTAACAAAAGGTTGGGGGTCAACAAACAAAAATGTTAGCATCTTCAAAGTTGAAATGGAAGAACCACCTTCTGTTCCACAAAGCAAAAGAAACAGAGTCCCATTACCAACACTCATCCGTCTAGACAATGACTAAACAAGGTCCCTTCAGGGTTAGACTTGAGTTTCCTCTGTTCAGCCTGCTGGATATTTAGCAATTAAAAAAACGAAATTCAGAAAGAAAGAAAAAAAATGGTTTAAAGGCTGCCGTTCTGATCCAACCCCTCCCCCACTACCCAGAGAGTAGTTTAAAAGTCATTTCAACACAGGCTACATGTGGTAAAAGTCTCAAGCAGAAATCAGATTGAGACAAAAGGGGCCCTAAAAATACTCATGAAGTCTGGCTACAGATACAAGAACACAGGCCCAAGTGTCCCTTTATAGCCCTGCGACAGCAGCTTGAACTCACTGAGGGAGCAGGGTCTCACCCAGGTATTCCTGCAGCTGGAGATGAGAAGCCACCAAAGGTTAGCTTCCCACTTTTCCTGTGGGCTGGGAAGTTGCTTCTCTCTGCTCCTTCTGTGCCCTGGGAATGCTGAACTTTCTCTAACTTATAATAAGGAAAATACTATGGTTTTTCTTTTTTCTTTGAAGACTGGCATGGGGATTTTGATTGAGATTACACTCAATCTATAAACCTCTTTTGGTGGGATGATCATTTGATAATATTAACCAATCCATGAGGCCTTTCCATCCTCTAGCGTATCCTGAATTTCTTTCTTGGGATGTTTAAAGTTTTCATTGAAGAAGTCCTTTGCCTCCTTACTTAGGTTTCCTTGAGGGTAATTTTTTTTTAAAGCTATCATGTATAGGAATGTTTCCCTGATTTCTTTCTCAGTATGTTTATCATTGGTGTATAGAAAGTATACTTACATGTTAAGTTTGTATCCTGCCTTTTGCTGAAATTATTAACTCTGACACAATGTCCAACTGCCTCCTAAATATTTACGTTTATACCTATAGACAATCTTATTCTCTGTCTTAAACTGAGAAGTCTTTCTGTCCATTCAGCAGGATGAATACAGAGATTCGTGGCTGTACAAGGTGCTAAGAATAAATGATCAGGTGATTGTTGAGAGCTCAGCCCCAAACAAGTCATTTCTACCATCCCCTCTAAGGCTCAGAGACACTTCAAGAGGGAGGTGGAACTAATGTAAGAACTGAAAGATAGAGAGAAGTTAAGAAATGTCTTCTGGGCGAGACACTGTCATTGCAATCATGTGATCACCACAGCCATGGTGGATCTACCGCAAAATAGACCCATCATCAAGAGTCAGGCATGGACAGGGGAAGCAGGGAGGGGGAGAAGAGGAAAAAGGAAAGGGGGGAGGGTCCTAACCCCCACTGCTGTCCTATTTGCTACTGATGAATTTAGAGAGAGGGGAAGTCATGGCCTTCAGTGTTCTACTGCCCACTGTGCTGGGCTCTACCGGATAGTTCCAACTCAATGGTCACATGGATGGTCTTGGTTAAACTAAATGGGTTATAAAACACAATCAAAAGTATGAATGTGGAAGAGGGACCAGCAGGGATGAGGGAAGAGCGTGGATAGAAATGGGAGGGAGATTCTAGGGCAGAGAATTAGCATACATTGCATACATGTATAAAACTGCAAATAAAAAAATTAGTAAGAGAAAGGAAAGTCCCACATGCAGAGAAAAGGAAGTCAGTGTTCCTGCATCAGGTAGAGACAGAGAATCACAGGCTCGTGGTGATAACATTTTTAGGCCTATGAATACTGCTACATTTGGTGGACACAGCATTCCTCCGAGTAGGCAATTAGCTGGCCAGCCTGCCATGCCTGGAGAAATGAAAGCATCCTGTGACTAAAACCAGACCTCTCTCTCTTTTCCCCAGAAGTCCTCAGCACGATGCACAGTACCTTTTCTATTACAGTGCATATTTGCAAAATTCATCCCGTCTCATTTAACAAATATGTATTGGACACCCGAATCTGCCACATTCCTTCCTGTGTGTGGGGTTGACAGGCTCGGCAGGGACTGCTATGGAAATTTTTGAGTCCTGCTGGTTGATGGGTGCTGAAAGGTGACCCCAATCTTTTAGCAGGTGTTAGAAAATCAAGTAGTGATTGCTGAAATTCATGTGGCTGAAAACAAAACAAGAAGAAAAAGCAAACAAAACACAGTCGTCTAGATAAAGGTAAGGATTTTAAACCGCATACTGTAACTATTAACCAGGTAGGAGAGTAATAAGGACGCATACATCCTGCATCTAATGTGTAGGGAAAAAATGCTCTTCAAAGAACACGTATGAATCCCTGCTTAACTCTGATGCCTGTGTTTGAACCCATGGGTGTCATAAGCTTATAGGAGAGAAACACAGTATTTAAAAGAATGAAAAAGAACAGAAAAGGAAAAACCACATCTTTCTCTTTGTTGGAAAAGGACGACTTCCTATACATGAGACACAGATGGTTCCCAGCCCCTGGGGTCTCTTTCTATCATCTCACTCCTACAAATAAAATCTCACTTAAATTTGAAGTTTATCCCTTAAGGGAAAGCAGGTAATAGGATAACTCTGGAGTCAGACAGCCCAAGTTCATGCTCTGGCTCTGCCGTCTGTCATCTGTGTGGCTGTGAGAAAATGGCATGTGATGTCTGTAAGACTCTCCTTCCTGTCTATAAAGCAGAATGATAATGGTCATATATAGACAGGGCCAATACAGATATTAGCCCAGAGCCCAACTATTCAGCCACTGACTGTTAGCAGTTTTGTTCATAGTTTTGTTTGTTGTGTGTACTGGGGGGTACATGGGTGTTTACATTCATGCGTCTATGGGTGCACATGTATGCGTGCACATGCAGAGACCAGAGGAAACTCAGGTGTCTTTCCTCACATGCTGCCCAAGTTTTTCATCTGACACAAACAAGTTCTCTCATTGGCCTGGAGCTTATCTAGTAGGCTATGTTGGTTACAGGGAGTCTAGGGTTCTGCTTCTCTCCCACCCCCTTCCAGTACTAAGTCACCCCCACCCCCATTCCCCAGTTCCCCACCCCCATCTCCAGAACTAGGATTACAAGCACATACCACAGGCCTGGCTTTTTTATGTGGGTTCTGGAGATCAAACTCAAGTGCAAGCCCTTTACAGCCTATGCTCTCTCTCCTGCCCTTACATTATTAGTAAAGACACGGTCCACTCTTCTCATCCATCAGTATTCCCACCCTAGATGCCCTTTCTTCATGCAAATATTCCCTCAAAATAAAATATGAACAGCCGGGCAGAACCACACAGTTTTATTAGAAGTAAGAGGTATTCATCCAAAACAGGTTTCCAAACTACCTAGGCAGCCTTTGGAAAGCTAAAGATGCTGGGTCCCTCCACAGACAACTGGGTCACAACTTATCCAGACTATCACTAGCACGGGTAAGGTAGGCTTCTCAGTTGATTTGGATGCACCGTGGAAGCAAGAACTCCTGAACTAGGGTTACTATGCCAGAGCAAGTGGTTTTTACATGTAAAGCCCAGTCACTGCATACCTGCTGGCCAGCCATGCTGCTGAGTCACCTTGTTCGGTTTCTGAAAAACAAACTTCCCTCTCCTCAACAACACTGCTAGAATTAATGATCCTTGAAGTCACAATGGTCTCAGATCCACTGGGAACTACCTTCCTGATTTCCCAAATATGGACAGTGGATGAAGAAAGTGGCTGTCAGTCTTGGGAAAACAAGCAATGTGGACCAGGAAAAGACCCCTGTTGCTGATGTGAGCACATAAGGAGTCAGCTCCACTTCAGAGCAAAGACACAATCCAACAGAATATTAGAAAAATATGCTCTGACCATTTAGAGTTCAGAAGGATCCAAAACCAATTTAGACTTCAGTTGGTGGACAAAGTTCACATTCAGCAACACAGCTCCGGCAGTTGCATCATGCACACAACAGGGCAATTCAGAAATACAGATGTCCAGCCATGTGCAAAACAATGCTTTCATTTTTGCTTCCCCTTCCCACCACTGACCCCGAGAGCAGGCTGGAGAAGCTCAGCATCTGCTGCTACTAAGAATAGGCTGTGCCGATGATTATCTATGAACTTGTAAGCAATACGCCACCTTGCACATTCAGGGGTCCTCACAGTGGAAAGCTGTCACTGCAACAGGGGTCACACAGCAGAGGCCCTTGCCTGACAGAGCAATTTTCCAGTTTGTTCATTGGGTATGAAGCTAAGAGTCTGACTCTAGGATCTGTGCCTGAAGTGTCACTATCAGGAAAACAAAGTTCTAGACTCTAGAATCAAGAGAATAACATGATACAAAAGCTTACATCAGCAAGCAGTTCATACAAGACATACAAGGAACAGAAGATCTGGCTCCTCTAGCAAACTGCTAGCACCTGAGGACTCAGAGCTTCAAGGAGAACTAGTCAGATCCTTGCTGTGGACAACCTCACAGACACCTCCAGGCATGTCAGGACCAGGAAGGGACTCCAGGACCCCATGGCAAGGGAAGTAAGCATACTTCAGCCTTTTTCTGACAAACACAAACGTCATACACCGCATCAAGACATGCCTCAGAAACTTGGTACTTCCAGCCATATTTCTGCTACCAGCAAAACTCGTCTCCACTGGAGGAACAAGTCATTATGAAAATGAAGGGAAGTAACATGTCTGTCTGTCTTTCTAACATCGACCCGCTCAGCATTCCGCCAGTCTCCCCTAAAAAGCTCTTCACAACTACACAGACGAGGCCACAATGTGGACTTAGTGCATAGCCACCATATAGAAAAGCCTTCAACACTGGTGGAAACTTTCTTTCCCAACTCCTCCACCTACCCTGTGACAGCCAGTATCATTTGTTTAAAATGTTGTCTGTCCTCTTCTGCAGGCCAGTCCTAATGCATCCTCCTTTTCTCCCTGTGCCCTTTTGACCCTTCTAAAATCAGACTTGGCCATGCGACTTGTGGAATATGAGTGGGGACTGTCACCATGCCTAATTGAGGGTCACTGAATGGAGATCTCCCAGAGCATACTATAGTCAACTCAGAAGGTGTACTATAACAATATGAATATGAGAGACATCTTTGCTGTGGGCCATTGGGATTGACAGCAGGGCTTTTGAGGTTGACCTCAAGCTTATAGAATAATACTATATTTCATATTCCAAACAACCATAGCATACCATTACATGCAAGTCTACAATCAATAGGCTAAATGCATCTTCTCAATGAACCAACTTTGAAAAATAAGCACTTCATATAATTCTACAATTCTATTCTCCAGCCTCAGTCTTAAAAAAGAGAGCTCTTGTAAACACACCTCAGTTTTTCAGAGACTACAGGAAGCCTTCCCGGCTGCTTCCCAACTCATCATGGCAGTCACACAAGCTCACATGAAAGAACAAGTCTGCTTCCAGAGGACATAAAACACTTCCTGCTGCTGCCAGGTGGCCAAACTACAATCTCAGATGTCATCTTTCACGTTGCAAATATCATCTCCCTTTAGGAGCTATCCTTTCCCTAAGCCATGTTAGGCAATTCTTTTGGCCTCTGGATGCCTTGCTTGAAACCAATTACATAGGGTTGACTTTTGTTTGGGTTGTTTGGTTTGGTCTGCCTGACTTCCTCACTGGGTTCTAGATTCACTGAAAGTGGGGTCTGTGCTAGTTAGCTGTAATTGTCAACTTGGTACAGCCTGGAGTCACTTGAGAGGAGAAACTCAGTTGAAGAATTACCTAGACCAGACAGGAACGTCTGGGAGATATTGCCTTGACTGTCGACTGCTGGAGGAGGGCCCAGGCCACCATGGGTGACACTATCTATAGGTGAGATCCTGCACTGTATAAGACTAGCTAAACATGAGGAGGGAGGGAGGCTGCGAAGCAGCATTCCTCCATAGTTTCTGCTTCGAGTTCCTGCCTTGGGTTCTTGCCCTGACTACCCTCACTAATGGACTGTGACCTGGAAGCCAAATACATCCTTTCCTCCCCTAAGTTGCTTTTGTCCATGGTACTCATTACAGGAACAGAAGAGAAACTGGGAGAGCCTGTGCTATATACTCCTACACATGCCATCTGCACACTCAATTGATAATTCTTGTTCAGATAAAGGGATGAAATTAACCTCCCAGTGTGAAGGCTTGTTGTTCAGAACTTAAGAATTAGAAAGCAAAATCCAGCCCAACAGAAATCTTTTTGAGCACTAAGAGGCATGGCTTTACACATTGCCTAACTTGACTTTGATATATAAACTAAGGCATTTCCATTTCAATTTCTTATATTGGGCTCAGCTGCACAGATGCAAAGATTTGAGAGACTAGCTTTCTCCTATGCACAGGGAAAGGTAGACTGCCATCCTTGGAGGTTAAGGCACGGTCACCTATGAGTTCAGTGCTCTGTGTCCCTGGCCACTGAGTCAAAGGGGACTATTACTAAACATTACAGCGAACGCATACTCCAACAGCTGCCACTTCCTGTTTGTCACTACAGGATGGGAGAGCCAGGGGGTATTTTCACACACGGGGGGGGGGGGGGGGGGGGTCCAAAATGGTTTCTTGTCAGAAGAGAAGAAGGTGAGTTACTAATTACTCAGAATTACTAATTAAAAGCAATCGGGGACAGTGAGATAGCTGAAGAGGTAAAGGCACTCAAAGTCAAGCCTGACACCCTGAGTTCAATACCCAATTCCATATAGTAAAGAGGAGAGAATTGACTTCCACACTGACCCTATGCACACTTGTGACACTTGCACACCCCTCCCCCTACCATACATCAAAATAAAGATGGCTTCCATGCACACTTGCACAAATGTTCACAGCATTTGAGCTTTATGCACACACTGTCATCACGGCATAGATTTACATGGAGAGATCTTGGAAGACCTCACTCCCACACCTTATAAAGATCTTACTGGCCAGGTGGTGGTGGTACATGTCTTTAATCCCAGCACTCGGGAAGCAGAGGCAGGCAGTTCTCTGTGAGTTCGAGGCCAGCCTGGGCTACAGAGTGAGTTCCAGGAAAGGCGCCAAAACTACACAAAGAAACACTGTCTTGAAAAAAAAAAAATCTTGCTGGACTTCCTGCTTCTTCCTGGGCTACTCTGTGCTCCATTCTCAACTGAACAGCCATAGTAAACCTTCAGTAAAACCACCCTCTCTTCAGAGGAAAAGCCACACTCTTCAATGGCCAACGGGATCCTGCATGAACTCCACCCCACCCCCCACCCCCCATCTTTCTATTCTCATCCCTAGGATGCCTCTGCTAATCCTAAAACATGCCAGGGACAGTCAGGCTGCTCCCTGTGCAGTGACTCTCTTCCCACACAGCCACTCTGATCTCCTTCCAGTCTCTGCTTAAACATTGTCTTCTTAAACAACACTTCCATGCCCAAACTATATGAGACCATTACTCATCCCTCTGTCTCCCAAAACTTGCTCTACTCATGTTCTCTGGAACATTTATCAGATTGTGCCCCCTCCTTTACTCTGTAGTATTGATTGTCTTCCATCACCAGAATCAAGATCTCGAAAGGCAAGGGTTTGCTTCTGTGGTATCCACTTGGTAGCAATACCATGGTTCCATTGGTGCCAAGAGCAGAGACTCAATAAGTGCTGTTGAATTAATTAGTATCTCATAAGTATCTCTTTGGTTTCTCCCAGATTGCTGCAAGCATTAGACATTTACTTTAGGATTCTACTTATACCTGTTGTCACTGTAGAGATCTTTCCATTAAAGCCTTGTTAGGGAGTAAAATTAACCCTCTCAGCTGTTCTTCTCACCCCTCAGTAGTGAGGTAAGTCATGAAAGGAGAACGGGGCAGTTCTCGAAACAGTATGATGACCACAAATAGAAGTAAAACCAGTACTGAAACTGTCCTATTACAGGATAAGATTCAGAGAGCTGGGTGGTGCAAACTCACACCAGAATCCTGGGAGGCACAAGCTGCACAAGTCAAATCATGACTATACTTTCAGAGCCTGGTCAGAGTCTCACCTACTTTAAGACAAACAGCATTTAAAAGTGAAAACCTCAGTACCCGAAGAAGCTTAGTTTGGTCCAGACAGTGGAGTTCACATCCATTGTTGGCTAAAGAGGTGGCTCAGTGGTTAGAGCACTTGCTGCTCTTGCCCAGGAGCCATGTTTGGTTCCCAGCACTCAGAGAGCAGCCTGTAACTGTTGTAACTCCAGTTCCAAGATTCAAGGGCCTCTTCTGTTCTCCTTGGCCACTGCATGCACACACACACACACACACACACACACACACACACACACACACACGGAAAAAAAAAGACAAAATATAAAAAACTCATACACATAAAATAAAAAAGAATCTCCTTCAGAGCCCACAGTTGCCTAGTTGAAGGCACTGGAATGAAGGGATTACTCTCTTATCTAATGCCAAGATGCTACTTACCCCATGTGCACAATTCACTTCCCTATACACTCAAGGAAGGCCCTTCCCTATGGCAGACAAGGAGCAAGGGCACTGCAGGATACTACCAGTAACAGGTCTACCTCACTGTCTGTAGGTACTTTGGAAATGGGAGGCACATAGTGAGAACTCTGACTGGGCTATGGATTCAGCTCCCCCCAGCCCCTGCAGCAGCAGCTGATCAAACAGAGGCCCTGCTGGATCTGAAGCCTTCCACATGCGCATCTGTGGGTAAACAGACATGCATCATCAGAGCGTCCACTGGCTCTCACAGCTGCAAACTTCAGTGACATCAGAAGCACCTGCAGTCTGTTTAGAGCATGCAACCTCCCAGCTGACCCCACCCAGTGCTTCTGACTCGGCTGGTCTGGGACAGGCCCAAGGAAGTTGCTTTGTAAGATGCTTTGGGACATACACACACACAGGCAATGCTTTGAATGCCACCTTTAAATCTTTGTTTTTTGAAGATGTGTTGATTTGATTTGGTATGTGTTTTGGTACTGTGTTTGTGCTCAGCACCTTGGAGGCCAGAAGAGGTACCAGATCCCCTAGAACTGGAGTTACAGATGGTTGTGAGCCACTGGGTGGTTACTGGGAACCCAAACTGGGGCCTCTGAAAGAGCAGCAAGGGCTCTTAACCCCTAACCATCTTTCCAGCCCCCATCTTTAAATCTTAACGGAGCCACAGAAAAACCTTGTACTAAATCCTTAAATAATGAGTTCATCCTTGTGATTGTTAATCCAGGCATTCATAGGTAGACTATCAGTTATCTCTACTGCTTATCTACGTTTGGAATTCCAGCTCTTTCCCTTCCTTCCTTCCTTCCTTCCTTCCTTCCTTCCTTCCTTCCTTCCTTCTTTCCTCTCTTTCCTCTTGCCTCCTTCTTTTAGACAGAGTCTAGCCCAGGCTAGCCTCAAACTCATGATTCTCCTGCTTCTGTTCCCCTAGTGCCAGGATGATAGACATGGTACCTCCACACCCAACTTCTATAATCAGGCTCATCCAACCTTTTGACATTGCAAAAAGACATTGTCATCTACAAAGTTCACACTTGGGAAACACACAATTGAATTTTAAACATTGCAAAAAAAAAAATTGCATGAAGTTTTAAGTACATTTGTGCTTAGCTGCATCCATAGCCATACTCAGCCATGTGCAGCCTGAGTGATGGACAGATTTGTGGGCCACCAGTTTTTACACTTAGGCAGGTTAATCTCACCTTTATGTATTATTGGGGATAATGAACTCAACACAAGAAAATGGCTCTTCAAGATCACAGTCTGTGACAGCATGGGAATTATACAGACTGCTTGAGGAAGCATCACATAGGTCAGCCTGTCACCAGTGTCAGACCCCTACATGTCACCAGCACCCATATTACCTGGTAAAGAAAGGAAGAGGCACCCCACCCCGCTGCTGCTATCTGCTCCTCGGAATGGAGGGATAGTTCAAACAAAGTGGCAGGGACGGCTCTTGAGCTGAACACAGGCTCACCTCACTGAATGAGTGTTTGAATCGCAGGCATGGAGAGAAATTCACTCAGATCCTGGATGCTTACACCTGGCAGACACTCATGTTTTTACTCAGTTACTATTTCTAAGACCAAAATAAAAGCAGAGCTGCACCGCACAGGAATCTGCCCTCCCCTCCACCCCACCCTACCCCCACCGTGTATGTGTGTGTGTGTGTGTGTGTGTGTGTGTGTGTGTGTGTGTGTGTGTGATCCCCATGACCAGCTCTTTTGAGACAGGGTCTCTCATTGGTCTGGAGCTCACCAATTAGGCTAGAAGGGTTGTTCAGTGAGGCCCAAGGATCCCTTGTCTCCAACTTCCTGGATTATAAGTCTGCCATTATGCCTGGCACTTCCACATGTGTTCTGGGGATTGAACTCTGGTCCTCCTGAGTAGGAGCAAGTGCTTTATTGACTGAGCCATTTCCTGGCACCCTGTTAAGGAGCCTGGCCTGGAAAACCTCAGAGGGGTCTGCCACGTGGGGTGAATAAGCCTCCTAGTGTATGGGAACCTAGCCAAGTCTGTGCCTCATGCCCTCCTTTACCCTCAGAGATGTTCAGGACAAAACCAGATTCCCCAAGGAGTGCTGGAGTTTCATGTGTCATATTCACTAGAGGAAGAGGAAAGCTCTAGGCAACTGCTAACTGAAAATAACTTCAACAAAACAGGAGAATCTAAGGAGAAAAACTACTCCAGGAACTGGAAAGGGCTTGGCCTGCTTGCTGGGCAGGAGGAGGAAAGTCACCTAAGGTAGGAGGGAACGGGCTTACAAAATGAGAGGAAAGCAGGAAGGAGCGAGTTGGGAGCCTGTGGCTAGGGTGGAGCAAAGCCAGGTCACACCTGGATTCCAATGTCAGCACCGCTATCAGCCAGTTCTGAGACTGGGACAAGGAAGTCACTCTTCCAAACCACAGTTTCCTGAAGGAAGAAGAAAGAAAAGAGAACTGTCCCCCGGTCTTCTGTCACTAACCCAGTCTGAGAATGGGTGGTGTGATGTGGGTGACAGGGACGTAGAGGGGTTTGACAAAGGTTTGCCTTTCCCCACTTGTTCCCATTTTCCCTTCTAAAACACTGCTCGGAGAGTGGCAGGAAGTAAAAATCCAGAACGTAGAAACCAAATGGAATCTTGTCTCACACAGAGCTACCCCAGCACAGACTGAACATTTTACTGTGTTTATTCCCATTGTTCCCTCTAGCCACTGTGAGGCCTTCAATGCCGAAATAAAATGATAAACACATACTCTTAACAGAACTGGGGCTGTTTTGTTTTGTACTAGAAAACCTGAGCTCCGGGCCACTCTAAGTCACAGTAGTTTCTAAGGAGTGAGGCCAGGCATGGCAAGTTTCGAAGAATTAGGCTTCGGCCAGGGCAGTAAAACCATCCCCTCTGGGTCAATGCAGGACCTCCACATACGCTTCAAGAGTCCTAACTCACTTAGTCTGTTTCTTTCTTCCTGTGCATGGTTCAGGGACAAGTCAGCCACTGAATTCCTTGTGTGTTGGCTTGCTGAAATCTTCTTTTCTGTGGACTCGCTGCCCAGAATACTGTAGGCATTCAATCAATGCTAAGGGAACAGGTGATGTTCCAAACCAGAAAGTAGCGACACCTGTGGGTTTGGGGATCCTCATTCTAACATGTGGAGCTGAGGGGCTTGCACTTGGTCTCCAGGTTCAGGTGGTTGAGGAACTAACCTACAAGAAGTCATTTTCTCATGCAACCATGAAGGTTAGAGGTGACAGCATGAACATGGCCCTCCTGGGAGCCTCCCTCTATCACTTTAGGGGGACAGGGAATCTCCTTTCATTTTGGTTTAGTACAAGGAACAGTAATTGAACTACAGCGTGTCAAAAATCGGAATGTAGACACAAATACACTCTGCAAGAAGAACCTCCCACTAACATCCAGGCCTTACTAGATCTTGGGCCCTTCAGAAAATGGCCTCCGTGGGGATCAAAAGATCAATACTTTAAATCCCTCTGCGATCCCTGGCACACACAGCTCACACCTGGTAGCCATTCTTGCACATGGGGCAGTGTGTCACTTCCAAGCTAGTCATCAGTGCTTCTCATGAAACTGACTAGAAAATTCTAGGCACTCTGGTGACTGCTCACCTACAAGCTGTTTCTCAAAATCCTGTCTCCCCTCTGACCAGTTCCCCACTGGAGACAGACACAAAAGACTTGGTATCGCCATGTCAAAGGAGGAATAAAGTGGACAAGTATACTCACCAAGGTACCCACAGAGCACCTGGGACTGTCTGGAGCAAAAGCTGCCCACTGAGCCAGAGGGTGTTGTAACAACTGGGCAGACAGCTAGGGGTTTTAAAAAGCAGTCATTAGCTATTTTACTGAAGACATGCCCAGCCCAGAACTACACTAAGATTCCAAGTAGAAAAGGGACTTGCTGGCTAGTCTTACCACCCCCCCCACACCACCCCTCAAAATAGCAGGCATCTGATAACCAGGACAGGACATTAAACACTCAAACTCTTTGCTCCCACCCCTGATTTCTAATCCCTGATCTCGTGTTATGCCATACCCAGCAGCCCACATTGCTCAATGCAATTGTCCTTTTTGACATGCTCTAGCAATAAAACAACAATTTACAATTTATATACTGAACTGGGGAAAAGTAATACCTTGAATTATACTAAGGATGAATAAGAAAGGTCTTGACCCCCTTGGACAAAAGAATCTATTGTTCAGAACAAAGCTAGAGTCTTTGTTTGGCTGGCCTAGGTTTCAAAGTTCTTAAAAACCACCTGTCCTCATTTTTCACCCACATAGGAAACCCCTTTCACATTTGGGTCAGAAATCCCAGGGCCTGTTGATTTAGAGCTATGGGCCTACAATTTCAAAAGTTAGCACGTTTTGAAAGAGATTAAACATGTCTTCCTTGGAGCTGGACTACTGGGACACCATGAGGCTTTTGTGTTTAACAGAATGGCAACCAGGTTGACATGTTGCTGCCTTATTCTCAGAGGAAGAAAATGCACTGGAAAAACTAAAACAAACAGACAAAACAAAAAAACAAAAAAACACACGTGGATGGACTCGTGTATCTCAAAGGGAAGAGAAACCATTGCTGAATGTTCACAGCAACGGCTTTCTTCTCTCCAACAAGGACTTTTGCAGAAGATGGGGATTAAAATCATTTGATTTCCCCTGAATTTACCCATGTTTCTGTATATATAAGACAAACATGTTACCCCTACCTCCCTAAAAAAGATGCCAGATTTAAAAGACTGGCAGATAAAAGGCACTTGAGCGACGCAGACCTTTCGGTTATCTGGTTTGTGTGGTGACAGAAGCCTTGCCTACATCCAAGTCTGGCGTGAATACAATTCTTTCTAGTGCTTCATGTCAGTTTAGAATCCGTGTACCTTCCATTGCATGCTTGTGTGGGTGTATTTTCTAGAGGGAACCAATGCCCTTCAGAACAGACTCGAATCTTCTTTTAACAAGACAAAGGCTTCATGGACTCTTCCACATGGATGCCTTACCCCTGTACTTTAGACAGTAACAGCCCTTCCCACACCCCGTAACTGACCATCTCCAACCTTCAGCCCCCTAAAAAGCTCCCAGCGACACATGTTCCCACATGTGTGGATTTCACTTTCAAGCCAGAACACTCTGGTTCTGAAATGGGGCTCTGCATGGCCGGTGTGGCAGGGAAGGTGAAAGCTAGTGATGACCTTTCGCTGAACATGCCGCTGTCATCTTGCTACCATATGCTGCTTCCAGCCGACATCTGCGCCCATATGTTCCCCCCAGTAAGCAACTGTGCTGTTTACTTTTAGAATTTCTCCACAGTCTGATAGGGAGAGGGTATCCCTCACCCTGAGTATAAACTGTTTGTCACAAGATTAACAAGTTTTCTCTTTCATATCTGACCTTTACAAAGTCGTGCTGAAAGTTATCCTAAATAAAAATCGTAAGGAATATAATCAGAGATGGGCAGCGACGTGGAGGGAGCGGCTTGCTCAACACTTGTTCCTCTGTGTGATGGCCCTATGCATTTCTTGGGGGGAACCTAAGGCCTTTTCCTTGGAAACAGCACCTTCTTCAGGCCAGTACATGCTCTGATACAAAAGAGGGCATTGAATTCAGATGGCCGACACTGCCCAAAGTCACCTAGACCTCAGGGACACAGGTGAGAACAGAGGGAGGGAAATACTGCCCTTGAATCCTTAAGTATGCACCTTTGGTTTGCTTCTATTCCACTATGAAGTTGGAATATTCATATCCTTCGTTTCCCCTGTTCTTTCTGTCCTGTTCTGTTGCCTTTTGTTTGTGTTTTTGTTTTTAAGCAGGGCCACAGGAAGGGGGGTCTCTGGTGGAAGTCAGTACTCAAGACAGTGAGATCACAAACTGTGGGGGCTATGCAGAGGACAATAGTGACTTCTCGGACCACAGAAAGAAGTCCTCGATATTTGAGCAGCCAACATTCAACTTATACACAATTGTAAAAGCGGCGAAATAGATACACTTTTATTTTTTCAGGTGACTGAGGTTCTAGTTATCCGTGACGCTTTGTGAGATAAGAAAGACAATGAAAACCCAGACATAGTCATAGTCTTAGAGATGAAATTGTTCAGAAGAAACTGGATACTCATAAATTGAGAAAGAGGAATGTGGATTATACAGACTATAAGATGGATACTTTACAAAGTAACTAAAGACTATGATGTAAATGGTAAGTTCTGGGGGCTGTTTTTAGCCTAGGATGGTAGGACAGGAAGCAATGAGACAAATCCCCACTTACAAAGGGATACCACCATCTGGGTGCATAATCTTGAGGGACCCTGAGGTCTGGCAAAAGGTCTTTCCAGTGTCTAAGTGGTAAAGAGTCGGACTAGTGGTTTTCAGATTTGACTATGCCCAAGTGTCCCCTCCCGTGCTTGCTATGAACGCACGTTACCAAGCCTCTGTCTCTCCCTTCCTGGTTATCACTCACAGTTGTAGAAAGGGGTCCAGAAACCTGTATCTGGGCAAAGAGGTCAAGAGCTCCTAAAGCACATAGTTTACAAACCATCTGGGAATACTGTGTGAATCTGTTGAGTGTAATTAAATGGCATCTAAAACTCTCAGTCAGGACCGAAGAGATGGCTTGGTAGTTAAGAGCACTGGCTACTCCGGCAGAGGATCCAGGCTCAGTTTCCAGCACCTATGTAATGGCTCAAAACTGTCTGTAACCTCAGTTGCAGGGGATCCTACACGTACTTCTGGCCTCCAAGGGTACTGTATGCACCTGGTACACATATTTACATGCAGGCATGTTCATACACATAAAATAAACATATGTTTTTAAAAGTTTCAATAAACTTCATGTCAAATCAGCTCCTGAAAAATCCTCCCAAGCTCTCCATTCAGACACCCACAGTATCTCTCCTAAAATAAGAACAATTGCACAAGTGGGCCCTACCTTTTCCTGATAGTACTAAATTACAACAACTTTCAACTGTTCTTAGAATGTGCCTACAACTGTTACTGGGAAGGAGAATACTCCGGGCTTGACTCAAGGCCTTCTTTCCGTAATGTGAACACCTGTGAATTGAGAGCTGGTCCTACGCACACCGTTTCATTACTGATCGTGATATTTTCTGACAGCACTATGTCCCCCTCCAAGATAGCGTAGTGCCCACCACTCAAGCCCACAGAAGCAGAAAGCTTGGGTGTCACAGGAAGAAAAGCAGCAGATCAGAGCGCAGATCCCTTAGGCCTGGCAAGTGACTTCAGCTGACTGACCCATTGAACAAGCTAACAAGCCAATGGAGAGGTCTAAGAGCGGACACTGTTCAAGTCAGAGAGGGTTGCTGATGTTGGTTTGTTTCGTTTTAGTGCTTCGAGGTGTCTCAGATACAAACAAGATGGTGAGAGGTGGGCAACCCTGGGGTTTCACAGACAGCTCTACATGCGGTGCTTGCTGTGTGAGTGCCGCGTGAAGGCTGCAATTCAGCTTTTGTGCTGCGCCTCCACTTCCAGACCAGGCAGGAGTTCAGAAGCATGCCTTCCTCTGTCCCTATTCTCAACTTGCAGAGCTTCAGATGCCGAGGGAGGAACTTGGATGTGGAAGGATACACTAACAGAGAGACATGCCAGGGGACAGTTTCTTCAATAAATGCTCTTCCTCTGCAGAGAGAAATGGCTCTTTTCTTCTTCTGGCCTAGGGTCAGAGTACACCATCTACACATTTCAGGACTTTCGGAGCTAGCTGCTCAATTACAGAACTTCGTTATAAATCAAGTGGGAACAATTTCAGTATGATCATGAAGGTGTCAAAGCATAATGAAAATGAGATTGAACTGGTGGATGAACTATGAACGGCCCTCTAAAAAAAGAATTTCCCCAAATGGGAAAACGACAAAGTCCTACCACATCTGGTGCAGACAGGATAATCGGTGATAAATTTGGTCTAAGAAGCACTGAAATTACCAAAAATAAAACCAGTCCAAAGCTTGGAAATTAAATTGCATTTCCCAGAATATTCCCACTTACATTTTGGCAACAATAAATAGCCCTATGCTGTTAAAATCCACCAAGAAAAACTACCCGATTGTTCTGATGGTGTTCCTTTCAGGTGGAATGATTGCAGAACTCACCAGCCCTGTGGTCATGTCAGCCTGTTTCTTGGAGCCAAATGGAGCATTCTTGTTCAAAAGAAGGAAGGAATGAGGGTTCTTATGGCAGCCCGAGGTTATGAATGGACGGTGATCTGGGAACTAGCTTGTTGGGACATATGTGGTGTTTGTCAGTGTGCTGTGGGATAGATAGGGAAAATCACATGAACAGAGCCAAGATACAAGCCAGGGCATTTTTCTTTTTCTTTCATGAGACTGGAAAGATCCTGCAGAATTTCCTGAAGCAAATATCACAAGAGAGCAGTTCTCACATAGTTACTCCATGACTGTGCCTTGAGATATGTGGAGTCTCCTCTTCAGAACAACCTGCCTCCTAATTACCAGTGTGGAAAGAGCCAGGAAGGCCTGAGGCCACAGAGACACTCTCCCTGGGAAAGGAGATGCACGGAGCCGGCTAGTGTGAAGCAAAACAGCTGCCTGCCGAGGGTTGGAAATGCATTCAAACTATTTTCAGACGGTTTGGGCTTCACAACATCCACAGAGTATTTTCCATCTGCATTTGGTTTCTCAAGTCATTGTGGCTGAAGAAAAATCTAAGCCAAATGTTTCTAACTTATCAGGCCTAACGAGTCCAAGCGCTGTTTGAGAGAATGCAGAGGTGGTGGCAGTCCACAGGACAGGGTTTACTCCGCTCCATGAAGCTGCCCCTTTCCAAACGACCTAAACCCAGTCAATTTCCTCTTGAATAGCAGTTTTCTGGCACCCATGAAGTGGTATTCCTAGGCTGCCCTAAGAAATCCAGGATACAAATTCACGGAGGAAACATCATACAGTACACTATTACCCAAGACCAGAGGGCTCAGAGTAGGTGCTTCTTGTATCATTGGTTTGGATTCATTTCTCCTCCTCAGATCATCTGGGATGACTCCTGAGAAGTACCTTCTAGCCCTGTCATCTAAACTCCTCTTTGAGATTCCCATTCTCTAAGTTCCTTCGGCTGCAGCCTTTGTACATGGTAATTCAGGGCTAGGTCAGAAGTGCATCTACCCTACTTAACCATGCCTGTCTGGCCTGGCTCAGAGCTCTCTCCAAATGTCTTGCTTCCTTCTCAATAGAGTTTCCTTCTAGGGGAGTTGGGACAGGTCACAACTATGAGGAGGGGAGACCTGGCCCTAAGGGCCAGAAGCAGTTGTGGTTGGTGTCCTTATCACACCTACTACACTCATACTTTGTAATGCTAGCACCAGCTGTTACTTTCTTCATGCTTACAAACTGAGAAACTGAGGCCCAGGCATGTGAAGAAGCATGAACCCACACTACAAGGCCAGTAACAGCAAAGCCACACTTTGTAGTCAGTGTCACAGTTCTGAAAGCCTATACTGAGAAGGCCATGTTATAAGTCAAGATAGGACCCCACTCTTACAGACTCCACTTTTTCTTTTTGGAGCAATCTTCTGTCTGTCCTCTTGTTTCTACTTATTGGATCTGGCTAGCTCTAAAGCTCAGACTCATTTTGCCTTCCCAAATCAATTAATTCTCTGGAAGCATCATAAAATGTTTGGGAGGGGCTGCAGTACATGTCAAAAGCAAGGACTTGATAAATCATAATTTTACTATCAACCAAGCACACAGATAAAAGTTAAACATGTTGAAGGAAAAAAAAAAAACCCTCCAGTTTTGTGTAATCTTCAGAGATATATTTGCTTTTCTAGGAAAATATTCTGAACTTTCAAATGCAATTCTCCACAGAACAGAGTCATTCTCAAATGGATTGACCAGTGACATCAGGTCAAGAAAAGCCATGCTAAGGTACTCATAGTGGCAGATGCCTGTGACTCTCTAGCACTCAGGAGACTGAAGCAGTAAGATAAGAGTTCAAGGCTAGCCTGGATTGCATATCCCAAGGTCTGGCTTGCATATTAAGACTCCACATTTACCAAACAAACAAGAAAAGTAATGATGTCTGTTTGCTGGACTCTGGATTAGGGCTACTGTTATCAACAGGGAGCAAATCCTTTATGTATAGAATGTATCACTGATACGCTAGTATCTGTATCCTCAGATGTCAAAGTGGAAATCTAGGGTCAACTTCAGGGGATGACTTATGGAGACGAAATGAGGCCTGTGTAAATATTTCAAGCCTGCCTGGCACACAGAAGTGCCCCGTAAAGGTTCACTTTCTTCTTGTCCATAACAGTATAATTCTGTAAAAATGCAGAACCAGGAAAAGAACGTATGCAGCCTCAGCCCAGAGACACTGAGTCCTTTCCCCCCTGATGTTAAGAACAGCCTTTATCTCCAGGTTTCCTGGTGCAGGTCATTTTGGAAGTTCAGTCTTTCTCAAGAGGCAATGCTCACTCACTGAACATTTACTGAGCAAAGACAATATACTAGGTTCCGTAAGACCAGAGAGGAATCAGGGCAACTACAGAACCAACCAAGAAAACCAGTGAAAGGAGGCAGAGATAAGGAATGAGGTGGGGTCAGGATCCTGGGGTACAGAAGAAGAGTCAATTACATGTAGTCAGAAAAACTAAAGATGGTCTCCAATGGAGGAGCCATCTTCTTAAGTCTACAAGAATCTTCAAAAATAGTAAAAGACAGTTCACCCAGTTGAAGAAACAACATTCAGGGCCCAGAGACATGAAAATGTTTGGACAAAGGACAAAAGTAAAAGGTTCCCAGAATGTAGTGTTCAGGCAAAGACTTGGAAAGGAGAAGGGCTGAACAGGAAGAAAGCAGAGCTGACCTCTGGTCTAGAA
Organism: Onychomys torridus; assembly: GCF_903995425.1. NCBI lineage: Eukaryota > Metazoa > Chordata > Mammalia > Rodentia > Cricetidae > Onychomys > Onychomys torridus. The sequence goes on along the minus strand of NC_050453.1, from coordinate 8,927,661 downwards.
TCCTAATTACTTAAGAGAGCTGAGGCCTAAAGGCCACCTGAGAAACAACCAGAGTGAACAAGAGGACTGGATCCACTGGGTGAAACTTCTATGGAATGATGGGGGGATGCCAAGACACCCCAAGACAGTGGAAGTGGTCTGTGGGGCATCACATTTAAATACCACTAAAACCCACGCCATCTCCTAACCACTCAAGCTCTAGAATTAACTGGAGCAATCTTCCCTTTCTAGTGGTGTATAAAGCAGTGGTGCATCTTAAAGTCAACGGCATTTGCAACTCAATGAACAATGACTGGCCTGCAAAGGCCTACTCAATGCCAGAGGCTGCCCAGGGCCTCTTCACACATGGAACCTCTGCCATCTGCTGAAGCAGGTGGTTCAGGGTAGAAATGTGAGAGTCTGCCAAAGCTCACAAACACAGCAGGGTACTAGGTAGGTATGGGCACAACGATTTGACCACCCCACCCGGGATACCCATCACCTTAAAGGGCAAGGGGCAACTTGGATTGGGAGCCAGGGATCAAAGAGGGCTGGATGTGGAGTCAAAGCCATCCAGCCAACACAGGAAGGAGGCATGGTTGTGAGAGACTACAGTCAGACACCCACCTCTGGCTACCAGAGGTTAGAAAAGGAACAACCACCAACCCATCTTCTAAACAAAAGCTGGAAGTAAACCTTTTGGCCTAAACAAGCCTGTCCCAGAATCCCTAACAGGTTATTAAATTTAAAATAAAATACCTAGAGAACAATGAATTCCTGGGTTCAATATTATCTCCGTTTAAAATATATTAAAGAGCAGGACACAAGCACACCAGATGCTTTTAAAAATGACAACAGAAACATCTGTTTATCTCCGCCAAAGCCACATTTCGTCAGGCTGCTGGGAATCTGCAAAGTGGACTCCTTGCTGAGGCTGAAGGACAGACCGGAAATGCGAGGAGACAGTGGAAAGGGCGGCTCCCAGGCACCTGCTTGCCGCCCACCTCACTTGGGAATTTAGGAAGGACATGGCAGGAGCAATGGGGAGCAATAGCGTGGGTCAGAAACCCATCCTTGCACACTTCTCCCAGGCTCCTCCACCCTGCCTTCCGGAACCTTCTGAAACTGCAGCCTTAAGTGTGTTGTAATCTCTGGGCAAAGGCCCCGGAGTCACTGACCTCCTCGATTCTAACCCAGATTTGATGTGGGTTCAGCAGTGAGTCATTAGCCCTTTTTTCACATCTCCATTTCCTCTAGGAAAAACGATTTGTCATTCTTTCATATCTTTACACGGAAGGTGCCTGAGGTGACATCAGCATCTTTCCACCAAGGAGAAAACTTTCAAAACCTGCGTCTCCTCTCCTTGACCACGGGAGGCGCTGTGGAGACGCAGAGGTGTGGTTAAGTGGACCACACCTGCCTGCTCTTTAATCTTGGGGAACCCCAATTCTTCTCAGAGGAGGTGGTAACTTCACTTGGCAACAAAAACTACCTACCTGTTTCAGCTATAAACCGTGTTTTAATTTGAGGCGTCTCTCACCTAGTCTGCAAAGTGAAAATGGAGGAAATCTTGTAGGAGGGCAATGCAGAGGAACTCAAGTGTAACCACAGTTAGGCATTAGAAGTAGTGCTGGCCACAATGCAATAAAAAGAGAGAATTAAAGTCATAACAGTCATTCTGGAAGTCAAGAGGTCCAAGCCAGTCTTTATTCTCCAGCCCCCCACCCCACCCCCACCACCTATTCATATACAAACAGACAGAGACTCTCTCAGGAGAGAAGGTAAAAATACATCTTACAGTAAAGCTACTACTGTGTTCTGCTAATATTCTCCTTCATTGGGCAGTTGGCCCAATAGACCAGCAGTCTGTATACAGAGAGACAGATTCATGAATTGAATACTAAGTCACATTCCTCAAAACCATCATGTCATTGCTATTCAGTCTACATCCCGCAATTTCACTTGGAAAATTACAGGGGTACCAGAAAAGGAGAATTGCTTAGTATTAAATGTTTAGCCTTCATGTGAAAGAATTACAAAGGAAACCTAGCTGTGGTTTTCCAGGCCATCTACTTCAGTCCACCTAATTCTAAGAGATGTAATAAGCCAACACGACTATTGACTTCCTTTGCTTGCCCAGGTTGCAGATTCCACTCAAACTGGAAAATCCAAGTCCATTCCTCTATTCTTTTTTTTTCTTTCTATGTGCTGCCTGTCATCTGACTGGTACTCACCAGCGTAACCAGTAAATGAGGGACCAACCCTGCTGCTGGAAGTCAGTAATTGGGAAACTTGATTGTCTGGAATGTAGGAGCTTCAATGTCACAGTCATAAAGTATATGCCATACAAAATAGCAGCCTAGCCTATATTCTATTATGATTCTTCTCTATTTGATTATTTTATTTTGATATCTTTAGATCATAAAGATACTTTATTGTTGCTATTACTTTTAAAATAGTACTAGGAGCAGGATTCAGCAGCCCAAGCTAACTAAACACCAGGGAAATGTGGCTTCCTACCATGGGCAACATTGAAATTCGAGGCTGGATAATTCTCTGGTATATGGCTGCCCTCTTCATTATGAGAGGGTAGGAATATTCCTGGCTTCTCTCTAATGAAGACCAGCAGCAGCCCCCCACCTCAAGGCTATGAATACTATCCAGACGTTTATCAGTTGTCACAGCAGAGGCAGTGTGGAGCTGGGAGAGGGAGGGGCGGGATACAACAGAGCCAGAGTCAGACCTACAACATGTGCCTGCTTTGCTGTGAAGACAGCAAAGAGAGCCAAGCATGTGGTCAACTCCTATAGTCCCAGCACTAGAGAAGATGAGACCTGAGAGTCATAAGTTTTAGGATGGCCTAGACTATATGACAAATTTAAGGCTAGCTTGAGCCATATCCTGAGGCCCTACCTAACAAAACAGGGTTTGTTATATAGCTCAGTGGTAGGGATTGCTTTCTTGCAAACGGAAAGCCTCAGACTTAAAACAAACAAAAATAGACAAAAAAGAAAATTACTTCCTCTTACCTATCATGTCTTTACAGGTTTTAATATCAGTTTAGATTCTTCTTAGATGTAATAGAGTCACCTTTTTCAGAATTTCTAAAGCCTTGTATGGTGTCTTTTGAATATCTGCACCTTGAACTTCAAAGGGATAGTCAAAGTGTTCGACATCCACTAACGCCTGCTGGGCAAGCTATCAGTAAACTCCAGCACAACTCCGCTTTGCATCTTAAACTAACAGTATGCAAAAAGATCAATATAAAGAAATTCAAAACTAATCAGATCCCTTCTTTAAATGTTGACATAGTATTATTTATACCCCCATAAATACATTCTTGGCTAAAATTCATACTAGAAGCTTGGCACCTGGCCAATTCTATTAATATCTACTTTATTTATACAGCACACTTGGCCAAGGATAATATTTAAGACAAAGTATGCCTGAGGGTATATACAATATCTCTTATATTTTCACTTTTAAATCTCCACATTGCTAAAAATATTGAGTTTGAACTTCATAAAATGTCCCACCAAGGGCTATCAACCATCTGTAGTGATATACAGTCACTGAGAATAATCAGGGCATATTTGTAATACTTGAGCTGAAGTCCCTCCCTGAATACTACTAAGTTGGTGGGGGGAAAGAAAAGAAAAAGGAAGCGGTGATCTTTCCCATGCCTTCCTCTATGCACTTAGGGCCCTCTTCAGATTCACAGCAAGACATGACAGGCAGCCGTCCTCCTTTCAGGCACCACAGCGACAACTGCCCAGTCCCAAGTCAGGCAGAAAGTGCGGAAGACGGGGAGCTGGCACACAAGTCAGCCCTGGTCACACTTCCAGTTTTCTTTGCTTTAAAAATACAATGGAATAGTTTTCTTTCTTTTCTCTTTCTTTCTCTTTCTTACTTTTTTCTTTTGTCTTTTCTGGAAGCTCTCACTATATTCCAGGACTTCCTAGTCCTGGAAAATCAGTTAACCTACTTTCTATAAAATTATCCACAGTCCCTGCACAGTTGTGTTGAATCTACTATTAATATGACATTCTACCTCTAAGTGTCTACACTGAACACAGGTTTTTAAAAATCTCTATTTTTCATGTGAAAATATGATAGCATATGTGTATACACACACACACACATATATACAGTGTGTTTGTGTTTGCATGTACAAGTATGTAGTTTTTAGGTTTTCATTTATTTGAAGGCTCAGGTATGGGATAGAGATGAGAAACCACACATTAATCTTAGATGATACTCTCAAGTCCTCCTGATATCCCGGGGAATGCTTCTAATTTGTTCATGACCATGGTCTTGGGTTGTCCTGTCTTTGCTCACCTTCATCCATCTGACTGAAGTGCTCCCTTGGCTAGCTCCCTCCACACCTATACAACAAGAGACTGGATCTTTTGTCTCTGCAAACATCCTGGCAGCTAATCTGAACTTTTGCAGCTAAATACCAAAGAAGGACTTATTCGGCCGCCTATAATATATTTGTCTGTCAGCCCAAATATCGGTAGAATCAATACACACACACACACACACACACACACACACACACACACACACACACACACGCAAGAGAAAGCTAACTGACTCAACCCTTCACTTCTGGGCTAATTACAATGAACTCTCTTCTCTAGCCTCTCTATGTCTCCACCCCAGATTGAAAGCCTTACTTCCCAGGGGGAATAAACAGGGCAGAGTGTAAGTGTCGCCACTGTGGTGGTTAGGACCATAATTATAATAATAAAATCATCCTGCTGGGCAGGGTTCCCTGCCTCTGTTGCGCCAGGAAACAAGAGCCACTACAGGGTGAGAAAAGTGACCAGAAAGAGTGTGGGTAGACACTCTGAGGACACCAAGTGCAAGACAAGGCAAGCTGACTAGCTACGGCTCGTCAAACTAAAAATAAATATTAGAAGAGAAAGCACCACCCTGCAATTCTAACTTCTGGGATAAAATTACCAAGATGGCTGCATTATCTATCTATTTAGGCAAGACACGGAGACTTCACAAAGGCAGCCAGCGAGGATATAGGGCATGAAAAGGGGAGGAGAGAAAGGATCAGCCAATGAAAAGTTTACGGCGGGGACTTGGAACCCAGGGATGCTGAAGTTTTTATTTTTTCTTTTAGTGTTTCTTCTGGTGTTTAACCCTCTCAGGTAATCACTCAATGTCATTGCTGCTGCAATCTCAATCCCTCCCCCCTCTTCTCCCTGTTTTAAAGAACTCTGAAATAAAACTACACTAACTGTACTTCCCTTTCCCACAAAGAGCTCCACAATAAATCACTGCTACTGTATGCCAGCTGTTTTGAGGATACTGCTCGAAGGGAAACAGGGTAAAAAAATATATTTTTTTGAAAATCAGCTGTCTTTCCTAGATTCTATTTCAGAATACACAGGAGTCCCCACTGCTTAAGAAAGTGCTGGAGCAGAGTTCAAGGTTGAAAAAAACATCTGAGAATACCCTACGAAAAACGACCTGTTCTGAGCCTAGTGAGGGCTAGCTAGAAAAACAGAAGGGGAAGTGAAACCTACTTCAGCCCAGTTAGAACCTTAGTTATCCTTTCTGCTCTCCACGTGAGGTCAGAAAGGGACTTGGCTACTCGGATTTGCGAGGGGAGGGGTGTGAGAACACCTACAGAGAGCACTAGAAGACCGAGGATTTAAGGAGTTTTCAGTGTCTCCCCCGCCCCCAACATCCTGCGCGCGTTTGGTGTTGGTGATACTGACATTCTTAGGGCAGGGAGAAACCTTAGCAAAGGCTTGGGGAGCCCCCCAAATAGGTCAGTACGGAAAGGGATGCCTTTGGGAAGGCTAGTTTGGAGGCACTTTTTTTAACTCTTTGTGTACTGGTTGGAGGACACACACACCCCATCCCCACCCCCTGCGCCAACCCAGCAAAGAAAACAAGTCTATCAAGGTCCCCCTAGCCTAAAGTCATGCGGAAAAGCGCTTTCCTTTTGACAGAAAGGAGCTGACTCCCTAGTTGGTGGACCAGGGAAGAGGGAGAAATCCAAACGTCTTTAAAAAAGGCTGAGGCGTTTGGGGGAAGGGAATTATAGAAAAGAAAAAAATTAAACCTGCAGATCTCCATCCCACCACTGGAACGGTGGTGGAGGAGCGAAGGACAGAATGGAAAGGGGGCGATCGGGACCTGGGGACCTGGAGAGAAAAGGGCGAACTCCTAGGGCTGCTGTGGGTCTGAGGAGCTCCGGGCCAACCTTAGACTCTGGGATGGAAAAGGCGAAAACCATGGAAACCGTACTTACTTTCGGAGGGGAAGTGGGAAGGCATGTCGATTTTATAAATCTCCTTGGCGTAGTACTCTTCCTCGCTCCGCTCCCGCTCACAGGCGGCCGCCCTCCGGCTTGCCTTTTCCTGCAGCAAGTCCCTGGTACTGTTGTATATGGAAATCACCTCCGGGGGGACCTCGTCCGGCTCAGGATAGTCTTCCGGGGGGCTGGTGAGCTTCAGCTTGCTCAGGATCTGCCCGCGGATGGCCTCGATCCTCTTGCGCATAAACTGGTCCATGTCGAGGGTGCTGCAGGTAGACAGGCTGAGCGCCACCGGGACCAGATGCAGGAGCAAAAAGGTTCTCAGCACACAGTAGTGCATGTTTTTAAAAGGTGGGAACGTTGCTGTTGTTGTCGTTTAAAGTAAGAAAAAATATAAAAAGAAACCAATAATTCTCAGAGCAAGCCAGGTAAAGTTTTTTGGTTTTTTTTTTTGTTTTTTTAATGAGAAACGTCTGCAAAGCAATCGAAAGTCAATGCCCGATTTAAAAGAGAAAAAAAAGTCCTTGGCTGTGATTCCTTTAAAAAAAAGAAGAAAAAGAAAAAGAAAAAGAAAATGCAACGCGTTCCCAACGTGGAGACAGTAATATGCGATGTTCAAGCGTGGGGAGGGGGTTCTCACTTTAAGGAGTAAGAAAGGTTTGTTTTCTCCCCAGGAAGGGAGGGAGTAGAGTGGCTCTGAAGTAGAAATAAACTTAAGAGGAAGAAATGCAGTTCAGTGTGTCAGGCTCGGGTGCGGAGTGGCGGATCTGAACTCGGATCCTTCGCCCAAAAGGGAAGAGAAGGTCCGGGCACTGGCAGGAGGCGCGCAGGGCCGCGGGGAGCGCAGAGCGGCGGCTGGGGCTGCGCCGGGCTCTAACTGAGATGTTCAAAGACCGAGCGGCTCGGGCCTGCCTTCCACACGTGTGTGGATGAGTGTGTGTGTGGATGTGTGCGCGCGTGCGTGTGTGCGCGCGCCGAGGGCGAGCCTGGCGAGCCGCGGGGTGGCAGATGCGCCCCGGCGCGGCTCACTCGGGGACTCGGTGGGGTACTGTCCGTCCCGGAGAACCGCCAAGACCGGAGCAGGCAGCGACGATCCTGCTCCTGCGGCCGCGCTGTGGCCTACACCCGGCTGGGTCGCTCCACGTTGCAGCCGCTGCTGGTGCCTGCAAAGGGGGTTAGGCTCCAGCTCTGTCCTGCAGATCCTCCTCCTCTTGCTCCAGGCGGCCACCGGGCGACAGAGATCCGCCACCTCCTTCACCCCCTGCGGAACAACACTGCCTCCTGGGCGCGTTGGCTGCGGAGCGCCTCGGAGACCCGCACCCTTCCCCAGCCTCTCCCGGCTTCCAGCAAGCTTGCACTTTCTCGGTTAGGGTAAGAAGGTATTTGCGACCCTAAAATAGACCTCTGCTGATACCTACTCCTCTCTGCAGCCGGGTTGCTTCAGGACGGCTCCTTAAACCCTAATGCTTCTTCTACTCGTCATCCCTGTCGCCTGCCCTAGGGCTCAGCTCTCTGCTTGTTCTCTCACTCTCTCGCCCCGGTTCTCTGGCCCACAGCTTTGGCCGCTCAGCTCCCAGCAAACCTGCTGCCAGCAGATAACATCACGATCCTGCCCGGAGCAGAGATTTATAAATGCTCCCCAAACCACGTGTTTGCCTTCAACAAAGTGACGCGCTAGGATTACAGTCAGAAGTCCTCTGTTACTAAGACCACGAGCTCTCGACCGTTGAGGGGGTGTGGAAAAGGGGACGGCCCGTGGGGGAGGGCCACTGGCAAGAGCCATTTGCTGCAGTCACTGTCTGATCGGCGGCGAGGGCTGTCCGTGGAGGGGCAGGCAGCTAAGCATCTCCTTTCTACATGGAGGGGCTCATTCATTCGCAGCCTCCCTGGTTTTTATTAGTCTGTTTACAACCAAGCCTTCCGTTTGTCTGTGAACTAGCAGAAACCGGGTCCACCTTTCCTCCCCAAAGCATGCTGTTTCAGTACTCCTATAAAGGAAGCATTGCCTGCTTCGTGTGAACCCACTTCTTGTATGGCTTTCTGCTCTCTTCCTAGACAGGGACTATTCACCATCTCCATTCTGCCCACAGCATACATCTAGGAAACCCGGATTTTAAATGTTTGATGTCTATGGTTACACAGTACTCACAGCCTCACAATTTTTTCCTACACTGACTTGTCCAAATTAGATGGAACCCAGAATCACTCTTGCCACTGTCCCTTTCCCTTTCTGCCTTTAGTCAAAGTCAACATTTCAATTTTAGCAATGACTCTGTGGCCACACTGACTAGACAGATAATTTAAACTGGAAACTGTTGAGCATCCCCCCCCCCCCAAGTCAAGATCTCTATATTATTTCCTGGTTCAGTCATTTCCTAGTTCAAAAAGAACCGAGCCTTTGGGGATACCTGCAGTAGATGTGTGGGGAAGGATTTATATCATTAATAGAGGGAGCTGGGTAAATAGTAATGAGAGCTGGCATACATTCCACACAGCAATGAAGAGTATTATTTATATTTCACAGACAAGGAGGTAGAGGCCACAGGAAGTGAAGTCCGTTGTTCCAGAGAACAGGAAGTGGTGGGCCTGGACTTTGCAGGGAAGGCCCACTGCCTGAGTTCTCTCTCACTCTGCCATTCTAAGAAACACAAGTTCCAGAACATCTGACCAACAGGGATTCTGAGGTCAAGCCAGTGTGGGGTATGCAGAATAGTCTACTGCCCTCTTACAGAACCAAGATTCCCCCTGTCACAGTCTGTGTTCTAAGAATCCTGCAGCAAACTCCCTCCTCTATCACCTCCCCACCCACCTTGAACACATTCCTCTACTCCACTGACCCTGTAAAACCCTGGAGTGAATGAATTGTTCCACCATGCACCTAGATCATTCTGAAAAGTATATGAAACTGCCATCATGGCAGACTTTTCTGGTCAGCTTCAGATGGAAACAGCTCTCCAGGGTTGGACAACCAGCTATGATGCTATAAGCTGAAGAGCTAGTGTGAGTCCATCTTAATCCAGCTGCACACAGAAGACGTGGAGTGGGAGCTGGAGCTACCGAGGGCCAATGTCACTTCGGAACACTGTGGCTTCTTGGGGGGTGCTCACCCAGTGCTCATGGGACCTGGGGAACAGGCACAGGTGCATCTTAGGATGAGTGGATGCAGAGGATATGGGCAGAGCAGCAACAAGCCCCCGTATTAACATGTGCTCCATTCATGCACACATGCACCGCTCTAACATCAGTACCCATGTTCTTGTCCGAGGTAGTTGGTTGAGCGCTTACAGCTCTATACCCCTTAGGCCTGAGACCGGATCTCTTCCGAAGAGGCTCCTTTAGTTTCCCCAAGGCTCAGGAGGTGACAGATACCTTCTGGGATGGGCAAGCACAGTGACCCAAGTCAGCAGGGGAAAAGGAAGCCTTTCTGCCTCACAGGAGAGCAGTTCTCAAGAGTTGTGCTGGTTACCACAAATGAATTGTCTTTAGCAGCTAAGGCCTTTGCACCCCATAGTCAGGAAACAAAGCCACCACACCTATTAAGGCTGGTATGTACTCAGGACTCCATGGGCTGTCTGGTAAAAGAGCACATTGTGTATAGCATCTTGACCTCAGTGCTCACTCAGAAGGACCACTCCAAGAGTTCAAATCCCTGTCACTGTGGCCTGTGAACCTATCAGAACTATTGAGAGGCTCCGTTCATTTCATGACCTGTGGGCCTGGGAATATATGCAGAAGACTGTAAGGAGGAGTCATTATACAAGGCATAGGAAGTGTTTATAACAAAGCTGGAGCCTCGTGTCTGCTCATTGAGCCTTAACTGCCATTATCTTAGGCTTTCTCTAGTGCAGTCAGGGGCTACTGTCAGGCTTGTCTATATCTGGTCTCCATTCTTCATCAAAAAGAACCAAACTGGGTCAAGGAAGGAGCTGTGTGAATCTGCTTCATGGACACACCCAGGCCTTGTTTAAAACTTGGGGTATTTTGCCCCTCTGTAATTACAGAACAAACAGCTAAACGCACACTTTTGATGAAATATAATACGAACTTGCTATCAAAGTTCAGTTAGGCATTCACCATCATTAAGGTCTCTGATGACCCTGAAGTGAAAGGTTTGGTTTCTAGGCCAGCGAGGCTGAGGGTGAGGAAGCAGCTGTGTCCAACCGCAGCCCCGAGTGCTCATTAATAGGTCTGTTATTCACTTCAGTGATGTGGAGTGCATACAAAACAAAACTGCTTGTGCCTGTGCTGGGGTCTGTCCTTCATGTCCCAGCAACAGTCTGACCTGTCATCTCCGGCCTCTCATCAAAAAATAAAAAAAATAAAAAAATTATTTATAACAATTCTGAAAGCTTTCTCAATACCTTCTAGCATTAGAATACAAAAACAGGAAGTGGGGGAAATATATGAAGCTGCAAAACATTGTTTTTCAATCATCAAATTGTGACAGTAAGTGCAAGAATAATCCTTTTCCATTCTTCCTTGTAACTTACGTCTTTGCAGTTATTTGTGTGTGTATGCCTGCCATGGCACACCTGTGGAGGTCAATGGATAACTCTCCCACCATGTTCTCTTCCTGCTACCACGTGGGTTCTGGGAATGGAACTCAGGTCACCATGCCTTTACCCTTGGAGCCATTTTTCCGCTCTGGGAGTTCATCTTTGATTCCACGATTGAAAAACAATGCTTGGACCGCATCATTTTTCTTGGGTTCCATGTACATTTTAATAAACAAGTTTAACTGTGGACTAACAAGATCTCTGTAGAATAATAAAATAATAAAAGGGGCCAACGAGGCTCCCTCAGTAAAGTCCCTGCGAGCAGGAGGACCTTGGGGTGATCCCCAGTATCGACAGAAAAGCTGGATGTACACTGTAGTCCCAGGGCTGGGGAGACAAGACAGGAGGCTCCCTGGGGTGTGCGGGCCAGCTGATGGCAGCAGTGAGCTTCAGGCTCAGTGAGAGGCCCCAGCTTACAAAATAAGAGGGGGGGGGGGGGGGGGGTGCGGTGGGATAGAGAAGACACCTGACACCAACCTCTGGCCTACACACACACACACACACACACACACACACACAGAATAACAATAATCTATTACTATTTTATCAGGCAACTGTAGATTGATCTCAGTAAAGTGACGAGACAATGTCAGGGAACAGGAAGAGAAGGCCTCAAACAGACCTGTGGTTGAAGGGGAGATGGTTCAGTTGAAGAGGTGAGGACAAGGAAAGGCAGAGCCCAGGCAGTCTTCAAGAACTCATCAGCATGTGCTGACAATGCTCGTGGCCCAGCCAATCACATCTACCAGCTTGGAGACAGCAGTGTCAAGACGGCAGGTACTAGCAGCTTGGGCTGCCAACCCTTGACGCCTCTGCTTTCTTGGCTCTGGTGAAATGCCATCCAATAAGATGCACAGATGTGGCATAAGCACACAATGCCAGTGTTGAGGTGCAGAGCCAGAGACAAAATCCCGTCCTGCTTCTGTCCTTTACCGTCTGTGTGGTCCATAGAGACACCAGACGGAGCCAGGGCACTGGGGAAGACGAGCGAAATATTTGGGCCAAATAGAAATTCAAGTGAAAGAAGAGAAGGCACCTGACAGAGAGAATCGGGTTAGGGTTCTCATAAGTGAGTCTGACAGAACACAAATGGAAATGTTCTTGTGTGTGTGTGTGTGTGTGTGTGTGTGTGTGTGTGTGTGTGTGTATGTGTGTGTCTCGAGTGCACTCGCATGCATCTGCATACTGGGTGCTTGTGTGTAGAGGTCAGAGGACAACCTCTGGTGTCATCCCTTAGGCTCCATCTACCCTTTTGTGAGACAGGGTATGTGACTGGCCTTGAATTCACTGAGGCAGCTTAGCTGACTGGCCAGTGAGCCTCAGGGACCCTCCTGCCTCCACATCCCCAGCAATGACATTATAAGCACATCTACCATGAAGGACTTTTTGTTTTTTAAATGTGGGCTTGGGGGATCAAACTCTTGCTTCCAAGGGAAGGACTTTACTGACTGAGCCATCTCCACAGAGCCAAATGGAAGTACTTTTAAGATGTATACATTGTAGGTGAATTTATCATCCTTCACCTCAGGGGGCTTCAGCCTGTGTGAAATTCCAAATATGTGCAATTCTACTAGCAACATCAAAACTGTATTTCAGGCAACCTAGCCTTTCTACTGCCTCACTCTGCAACTGAGAACACAAAAATAAAGCAGAAAACATAGGATGGCAGTAATTGCATAAAAAGAAAACCTCTTTGTGGTTTTTATGACTGATGGAAAAACTGGTAAAGAAGTGTTTTAAGAAGTAAAAGTATACGTTAATAAGTATTTGTGAAAGCCCAGCGAGATAGATGGCTTTGAAAGTCCTGACCACGACTCTCTGGTGACCCCTTCAGCTCTCCGAAAAGAAAGTTCGAGGACTTGCGGACTTAATGAAAGTTCCTTCCTATTAATGAAATTAACCACATATTTATCACACAGAAGGCCTGTGAGGATAAAGCCATTTTCAAACGTTCATCTGTAAGAACGGCTCCCTTTTCCAGTTACAGGGCCATGTGACACTCGTTTGAATAAGCAGTGGATTCTCAACATCATTTCACCATTCCATTTTGAAAATACTCACTCTACAATTTTAGCAATTCATAGAAAACTACACCATCGCTAAAGTAAAGTCTCCAGGAAGCGTGGGGTTGCAGGCAAGCCAATCTCCTCCATGGGAAGAAAATGGGTAATAAAGATGAGGAGGCCAGCAGAATGCTTCAGTGGACAAAGGTGCGGGTCTAGAAGCTGGAACTCATGCAAAGGTGGGAAGAACAGACTACAAAGTTGTCCAAGTTGTCCCCAGACCTTCACACATGGTGACATGCACAGCCCTCCCGCCACTAATAAGGGGAGAAAGACGGGATTAACGGGCATTTTATGCATTCAGTGTATTCATAAAAACACTTTAGAACATGGACAATAGATAACCTTAGAAGTGAGAAACCAGTGCTGCCCCTTCCCATTCAGTGCCAATACCAACAACAAGAAGTACAGTAGTGAGGCTGCAAGGTGGACTCAATCAGTCACACGTGTGTGCCACCAAATCTAGCAACCTGAATTCAATCCCCAGGACCTACACAGTGCAAGGCAAGAATCAGCTCCCACGAGTTGTTCTCTGCCCTCCACATGCTCAATATAAATAAACGTTCCATGGTTTGCATAATACTAATTTTTCATGCTGACCTTTCCTGTTTAATAAAAGCGGTTGCTCCCACAAACCAGGGACTCTTAGAAAGTTAACGTCATGTAACTGAAAGAGTTGTATCTGAAACATTCTGTGGATCAATATTTCTACAACTTATGGTTTCTGAGTCTGGTCTATATGTCTTTTTAAAAACAAAGGCATCTTTACAGTTCTAAAAAAATGGCAAGCTATCCATCAACTAAAGAAAGAAATAAAAAAGTGTGTCACGGTGACCTAAGTCTCAGTGACTCGGAAAGAACCTTACAGATGACCAGGTTTATTTGCTCCTTGGAGACGTCTATGTTAGGATTTCATGTTGAGCAGGATCATTAGTGAACACACTGTTCTAGGGCCAGTATGGCTATCTGACCAGCTGTAACAATTTAATCAATGCCAATTACTCTCATGTAGAAAGCAAGTACTCAGTTTTGCGGGGGAGAGAAATTCCATCAGAGAATTCAATGGCAGCAGAAACTCTGCCACCTGGCGGACAGTAGTGGTATTTTACAACTTCCAATTTCCAGAAACCCAGCATGCTCTCAGTCTACTGAATATTTTCCTCACAGTTACTACATCGCCTGATATGAAGTTAATTACTTGTCTAGTATGAATCCCTTTTAAAAACTAGCACACTTAACACTTTCAATTCAAGGATATTTTTCTATTACTGCACATAAAATAAAATTTACAGTTTTTAAAGTGTAACATTTTAGAAAACATCCTTGGGTCAGGAGCTGGAGATGTGGCTCAGTTGGTAGAAAGCTTGCTTAGCATTTGGGAAACCCTAGATTTGATGTCTAGTGGGGGATAAAAAAGCTGTGCTGGTACACATGGGTCATCTCAGCACTCAGGAGACAGAAGCAGGAGGATCAAAAGTTCAAGACCATCCTCATGTTGAGGCTAGCCTGAGCTACATGAAACCCTGCTTCAAATAAACAAAAAATCCTTGGTCAACAACAATGGGACATCTGCAACTATGCTTGAGTCAGCTGTTATGTCCTAGATACTAACATCCTCAGCTAAAATCTTTATGAGGCATAGCAAAAAGTCCAGCCGCTGTGGTAAGCAAAGGCCAACAGTGTAAGGCAATCCACTGCACCTCAGTACTAAGACCATGGGTATCAGACAGCACCCAGATAACCAAAATATAAACTTTTAATTATCAGACATGCTCAGGCAAGACTGGCAATGGCTTCTCCAGCAACACACTGTGTAATAAACTGACCTCAATGATCACAACACACCGTGCGGGAGACAGAACACCAAGATGCCATTGCCAGGGAGAATGGCGTCGCTTGTTATTTAGTGTCTGAGTCTGTCTTACACTGTCTCACATGCTCAGGTCACACTTCCGACCACTAAACATGTCTGTTCTCTAGAATCTCACTTGCTCTAAGACATTAGTAGCTACTAACACAGTAGGCATACTCTGTCCACAGGGGACAGTTAAGGATGCCTGAAGGGCTGTCTTGGAACTGGAAAGTAGCAAGCCCTGTCTGTACTGTCTTTATTCCTCTATATACTTACCTATGGCTATTGTGTATAATTAGGTTCAGCGTATAATTAAAAATAATTACTAAAATATACTGCAATAAAACAAATGCACACTCTAAAAGTAGTCCACCACACTGCACATCTTTTTGCGGCCTCCATCATTTTCCTAAGTCAGCAACTTCACCTCTTCATTAAAGGAAGCCTTTCTGCAGCTGCCCTCCGGCATGGACTGCCAGCACCCACTACTGTGTTTGCCACTGTTGTGGATATTTAAATACAAGCACCGCAATATAATGACCAACATGGCTACTCCCGTGTTGGCAGTATATACCAAGCAGACACAGTGGACAAAAGGCTAATTCATTCTCAGGCAGGATAATTAATGTTCTCTCACGCTGCTCAGAATAGCACACAGCTTAAAGCACATGGATTATTCCTGAAATTTTCCTTTTAGTATTTTATGAGACATGGTTGTCCACGGGTAACTGAAATTGCAGAGGGCATAATCACATTGAAGAGGACTACAATAAACTAAGAATACAGGTACCCACTTAAAAATCAGCTTTTACTCATCAAGAGGCAGAGGGAAGCAGGAAGAGAGAAGAGAGTTGGGCTTCTGTGGTCCATGTTCCCCTGGAGAAACTGGTCAACCTGCTAAGATGAACTCTCTTTCCCTTTTCTCATTAAGGAAGAGACAAAGACTTTTTGGTATTTCATCAAATATTAGTATTTCTCAACGTAAGGCTTGTCTTCTCAGACTCTAAAAAAATCAATCTTACAAAAGATCTTACTATATTTATACACCTCTAATACATTTGACACTTAAATTTTCACCTAAACTATCTATTCATGACCACATTTTCTGTGACACTGTTGGCATGTTTTCATGTCTTCAATGATCATTCCGAATGGGAGAAGTATGGAATTTCCAGGTAATGTTAACATCGTCAAATCACCAAATTTGTATGTGGTTTTTGATCTATTAAAAAACAGTTCTACAACAGCATTTCCTGTAAGTGGGACCTTGACCTGAAAGGGATTTCCCAGGAGAATCAGTGGACTGCTGAGTAACTACTGCTGTGCCGGCATCTCTGAGAAGGTCCTCTGCAGACATGTCCCTTACAGTAAAGTCAGGCACTAGCGGGTCACGGTGTGCTGTGCAGCCCAGCTGTTCCTCGCACCGCTGCCCTCATGAAGGGTAACAACACATTGACCCTGGACCTGAGCCTTGGTTACACACTCAGAGAACCCAGTGCTATTGTACAAAGACAAATATTATTGTGTGGATGTTATGCTTCCACTACCCAGTATTTGGGGATAACTGCTGTGTCTGGCTGCCAACCTGCTGTTTTCAGAGCTGATGTCAACTCTCTGTTTATGTCCTTTCCATGCGGGGCATGCTTTTTTGCCTAAGACTGGTCTGGTTCTACAAAGGCAAAGAGGCAACTGTCTAGGCAAACTGGTCAACAGCTGCAAGGCCACCCACGCACACACTGGGACACAGCTCTCAGCTGTCTCTCTACTATGAGCCCAGTCAGTTCTGACCCCATACAAATTTGGTGTTCCTACTTTGATGTTTATGAACTGATTGCATTAAAAATGCAGTATAATGATTCCAGGGTTAGAAAAACTGTTATTATACAAAATGTGGTTAACACCTCATCATTTAAACCGGCTGGGCTAATAACACCCACTGTGTTGTTTTCTATTTCCCCTCAAGTCTTAACGTTTGCTCTGGCAGCAGGTCCACAGGTCCAGTGTGCACTGGGACAGGAAGGAACCCTCAGTATAGCTAAAGGCATTTCTGGAGGAAGCTCCTAAAGAGGGACCTGGCCCCAGATGGAACTCTGCAACAGGGAAGCATGTTACTTAAATGGTGGCCAACGTTAGGGCTGGGGAGTTCCTCAGTGGCGCACATAACCTACTTATGCAGTATATGGTGACAAGACATAAAGTGCAATGTATTTATTCTAAAATCTTACTCATGCTAAAACCCAAAGCTCTTTGTTATTAACAGTGACCTAACACTTAAGGACAACAGTGTTCCATACCCTTTAATTATATAAGTGTGTGTAACATACATACATTTCAAAATGTCCCCCAAACCGGACAGCTCAATTACTACTAAAATAGTACACACTCTCACACACTCTCTCTCTCACACACACACACACACACACACACACACACACACACACGTTAAATTCACGAAAGTATGGGAGATGGTCAACATAGATTCATGTGTTGCTGACTTTTCTGTTGCTGTGATGAAACATCACCAGGGAAACTTACAGAAGAATGGGTTTGTGCGGGAGCCCCTCTTCAGGTTCCTCATGGCTTTACCCAGCAGGTCCTCATAGAGAGGATGATTAGGACCGTGGGCCTGAGTGCAGGTGTCTGAAACGGTCTGCACTTGGCTGTGCTGGGGTGAAGAGGTCTTTTGGTCAACCCCTTGGCGTCTATAAATACCCTGGGGCAGAGACAGTCGGGCTGTTGGAATAGGTTCCAGGCCCTCTCCAGGCTGTCCTTTATTTTCTATCTGTTTATCTCCACAATCTAAATCCTTCTATCTAATATTTCCTGCTGCTCTCACTCAAGAAAACTCTGGGGAGCTGAGGGGTTGGTGGGTAAACGCCCCTCATGTTTGGGCTTACTATTCCAGAGGAAGAGCATGTCATGATGGTGGAGGGGAACAGGAAGCTGAAAGCCCACTTCTTGAGGTGTAAGCACTCAGCAGAATGAAGCCCGAGTCCCATACTTCCCTCAGCAAGGCTGTACCACCAGCTAGGGACCAAGTGTTCAAATACCCAATGGCATTTGGGTAATTCTTACTCAAACCAGCACTGAACACAACTCCAAGTTCACTGCTGTCTGAATCAGATTAAATGCACGTATGTGTTGTGTAACTTTATTATCTTCAGAGTCAAGACATGCCGAGTAGCTACATGTAGCTTTGAAAAATTTTTAATTTAAAATTAAAAATATATTTCTTCTGTTATTTCTCCCACAGTTAAAATGGTCACCAGCCATCTATCTGTGCCAGTGGCCACCGTAGTGCAGAGGGCAGGCATACACTATCACTAGAGGGCAAGGAGGGCACTGGCTTAGGAAAACCAGGTGCTACGCTCCCTCTGCTCAGATTACCTGCTGAAATCAGTCAGCTGAAATCAGTCCTTCAGTGTGCATTCCTGCTATGATTAGGTGAGAAAGGGTACCTCAGGTAACAACACGCAAGAGGTCCACCCCACCTCTACATAAAAAACCATCAATGCTAACTCCCCAAGTGATGCTCAGTAAACTAGATGAGAAATTCTGATGCTCTCCCTCTAAGCTGGAATATACACACTGGCTAACAGGATCAAGGATTACTTAAGAACGACTAGAATATATTTTGCGTTTATGAAATTGTGACTCAGCCTTGCATTCAAACATGTCACCATTCTAAATGCCCCACTGCTCACTGATGGCACCTCCCCAGGAGGAGACAAAGGCCACCAGTCCAGCTCTGCTGCTGCCATCAGTGAGATCCATCTGCCCTGTTGGCCAAACTTCAGACTCCTGTTTGCTTCACAAAGGAATGAGAGAGCTGTCTGTAGGCATGGAGTAGTTCTCTCTTGTTTCCAAATTAGTTTTTCTGCCAGCTCACCTCAAATAGTCTTTGTGCTCATAATATATGAGTAGGACTAAAAGTCCTCTGCATCCAGGACACCCAAGAGTGACAATGAGAATCCATCATCTTCATCACTGTGGGGAATGGACGGGGTCATCTTCTGTCAGATGGAAACCAAAGCTAACACAGCACCAAGAAACCATACCCACAGCTTTGCACAAGCTTCTTCCTCTAAGGCCCTTAGGAATATAAAACCTCACTATAGTAGCTTTTTAAAAAAAGTTGTTGGGGTACACACACACACCAAAACACCAAGCACATTGCATGGCACTCCAGGCACGAAAGGGTCCTTCCCATCTCACTCATGACTTTCTTTTAACACTTTACATAATGCAAATAACCAAAAACTATACAAGGAAGAAACAGCTGCCCAAAGCCTGTAATGAGCCAACTTGTTTATCTGCTCTCTTATCTTCTTTTATAGAAATGTTCACATTTCTTCAAGATTCCACGTGAGGACTTTCTCAGACCTCACAATTCCTCAGCTCTCTGCATGTTTGCTGTTTCCATCCACACTCAGGCTTGAGCTACGAAGCAATTACATTTCCTTTTGCCTCTGTTAGATGTCCATAAATTGCTTTATATTCGTGTAGCCTAAAGACCCCCCCCCACACACAGCAGGATTAGTTTGGTTGGTGGTCACTAGACAGTCTACGTACAAAACACATTATCAAAAAGCCCCTACAGCATTCCAAATATCTAAACACCCTTTCTTTGCTCATCTTTTTTAATGAATCTATCTTTACAGGGATCCATGTTTTAATCATTTATTTTTATAAAAGTGTTTTGCCTGCATGTGTGACTGTGAGGGTGTGAGCTGCCATGTGGTTGCTGGGGACTGAACCGAGCCCTGTGGAGGAGCAGCCAGTGCTCTTAACCGCTGAGCCCTGTCTCTAGCGCCACTCGTGTTTGCTTTTCAGTAACTCTTAAGGACTCATTTCTGGTCGTCTGAGATACCGAAGGTGGCTTAGAGCTATTCTATCCAAGGGGTTTTGAAGGTATGTTTTAAAAGCTGTTAACTACTCTTGAGTGAAGAGAACCCTGTGTATCCTGAAAAGGAGTAGTCAGGACTCCAATTCCATACTAAAACAGTAACATATCACAATGACTCCACGTGACTTTCACTGCCAAAGAGACATTGCGTGTGACTTTTAAACAACAATCAACGAGAAAACTGTGCTTTACACTGAGAACAGTCATTACAACTGTCCAGAAAGGGAGTAAGACACCACCACACTGTTGGCTATTGGGCTCCATAACTCTTCCCAGATGATGAAAACTAACTTCTTGCACCGGGAATAGTTGAGTCGATAGTGTTTACCGCACAAGTGGGGGCACCTGAATTCAATGGCCACAACTGTGTAAAAGCAAGGCATGTCAGTGTTCAGCCTCAATTCCAGCTGGCCAGTCTAGCCAAACCTGCACTCTCCAGGTCTAATCCAAGGCCCCACCTAAATAAATAAATAAGGTGAAGAGCAACTGAGGAAGACATCCATATTCACCCCTGGCCTACACACAGACACATAAACACTCTCTCATGCATACACACACAAGCCTCCCATGCATGTATGTGTAGTATGTATATATGTGTATGTATGTATGTGTGTGTCTGTGTGTGAGTATGTATTTGATCTGGATGCATGAGGTTGTAGGTTCAATCATTGGTATTTTAAATAAATACCTCTACCAAAGACTTGCTTAACTACTTTATTAATCTAGTTACAAAACAAACAAATAAACCTCCCTCCAGGGCTGGAGTGATGACTCCAGATGTCTCAGAGCACTGGCTGCTCTCCCCGAAGTTCCCAGCACCCACACCAACTGTCTCACAATCACCTGGAAGCCCTGATCTAAGGGATCTGACTCCCTCGTTGGACTTGAAGAGCAATACACCCATGTGCACATATCTAAATACAGACATACATATATAAACAAAAATAAGTAAATCTTTAAAAACAACAGTCATGGGGCTGGAGAGATGGCTCAGCAGTTAAGAGCACTGGCTGCTCTTCTAGGACTCAGGTCCAATTCCCAGTACCCACTCGGCAGTTCACAACTATCTGAAACTTCAGTTCCTGGGTATCTGATACCCTCTTCTGGCCTCCACGGGAACTGAATGCCCATGGTGCATAGACACAGATGGAGGTAAAACATACATCATAAAATACATCAAAGAACAAACAAACAAACAAAAATAACAATGTAACACATGCTGTTATCTTAAGATAATGACACAGGACAGTGAAAGTCATCTTTATAGAATTTAATGTAGAACCAGAAGAGACTTAAAAATCTGTAAGGCAACGGCGACAGAAAGAGGTTGTTCACAACACCCACCTCCAGAACACACTCAGCAGCTGGGTGTGGTGGTGCACACCCGTAGTCCCCAAATTTGGGAAGCTGAAGCAAGAGGATGGAGATTTCCAAGACGACGCTGGTACCTCAGAAATCTGACTCCAGAATTCCATACAGCCATGCACACCTTAGACTCCTCATACACACTGCTTCTGCTTAAGTACTTTGAAGAAAGACACAAAGACACTAAAACCTAGAAGACATGACCACACGACAAAATTATGTCATGGCCTCTCTCAAAAGTGACACTTTGTTTCAGTGTTAACTCGATTTTATTATGGAATAAAATTCCCTCTGAAAGGAGAAATGTGTGAACACTTTCTTCCTTACTTGCATTTTGAAAGCTGGGTTCAACTAACACAAATCTATGCCCCAGGACAACCTGTTCCTCATAAGCAGCCAGTCACTCATTTTCATCATCCAAATGTGAGCTTCAGGAAAAAACGGCAAACACTTAGAACGGCCCCAAACAGTAAACAGAAGACAATGAAGTAAAATTATCATTCTGAAGAGTAAAAAGTTTGTAGGTAGTACAATCTTTCCCAAAATTAGCCACGTGCTGTATTGTGCCGAAATGTTAATCTGTGCTAAGGAGTATCCAAATACCTTAGTATTCCTGCATTACTACTGAGGAAAACTTGTTCACAGTTAGATTAAAATAATAAAAACACCAGCCACATAACACAACACATATGTTCCAAATAAGTATACTAGGGTGAGTCCTCCTTATTTTGATGGCAAACTCCAGGCGGGGCTAATTCACCTGTAGTCAGAGGACATCTGCAGCACTCAAACTGATCTAAAGACACAAACATCTGGGGTCCAGCACACCCTGGGAACAGTTAGGTTCAGCGCAAAGCAGATGCAATGTGTGCACACCGGTGGTGGTAGGGCTCACTTTATGGAAAGATGGAGAGATATGAACCCTTCTCAAAAGAGAACACGCCATATCCAGTACCTATTTCCCTTCAAATTTTGTAACTTGAGCAAAGTCCAAGGGGAATCTTGGACAGATATTAGACAACTTTATCAGTGTTTCTAAAATTTAAATGAAAAAACATTACAATTTGAAATTTTACTACAGAGGTTTTCTTAAAGGCTTACCAACACAAATGACATCAATCACCCCCCACAATAGATATATATGGATCTGAGTACACAGAAAAATCTTACATCAAAGTCACATAAATCATAAATGGGCCTACACATGAGAAACACTGGTGTATGATCACCATGTAAGGATTCTAGAGAAACACACATCTTACTGCTCAAGAAAGGAACCTAATCCTTTGTACATATATTTTGCGAAAATGTTTACAGTTACATGAGGATTAAAAACAGAATCTGACTGCAGTGTGCAGTGTGCAGAGGCCTCTTGGCTGCCAACAGTCCGAGCTGACGTCTTGCAGGAGGGCCGGAGAGTCCAGTCCGCTCACTCACTGGCCGACCCCGCCCTGCTGCCGGCAGGCTCATCGCTCTCCTTGTCCCAGTCCTTCATACTGGCTCCCATCATGAAATCATCTCGCAGAATTTTCCACCCCGGGCCCTCTTCTGCTTTCACTTCAGTCTGAGAAAATTTATAGAACCAAATATTCACAAATCAGGAAAAATTTAAAAATTATACACTTCAAAACAAACTTTTCAATGTGTAGTTTTAAATGAGCTTAAACCAAGATAATATAAAATTGATTTTATATACTATGCTCATGTATATACAAATACAGAATAACATGAAAATTCTCAACTCCACCAACGAAACATGAAAACCAAATAATTTAGAGCTGGGAGAAATACAGTAAAATAAAGACTTGGTAACAATTTTTTTAAATATTTGGACAACATTAATTAACCTTCAGTGATAATTTAACCCCAACTGCACTAAACAAAAGATGGTTGCAGGGTGTTCAAGGTAGTAGGTACCATATCCAGATTTTGTAAAAGTGTGAAGAAAATACCCCTCATTCTGGTTACAATCTCACTACCTGATGCAATCATGGAACCAGAGACTAAATAACATGCCAAAATTATGAATAACTGAAGAAGGCAACAAACTAAGTGGCCAATTCATTTCATCCAGTCACAGGATTGATTGATGTAATACTTGGGAGCTAAGTATACCCACCTTCCTCTTGTGGTACAACAGCACCATCTTGTGGCATTAAGTAAGTAATGCAACACATTTCTCTGATGATTATTAACAAACAACCAGCACTGTCCTGTGTCAGGAACACCGATGCGACAAAACCAAGTCCAATTCTCAAAAAGGCAGCCAGTCTATGCAAATCTATCCTATTTGGGGGCTATATCTATGTAGCAAGCGTTTTTAAAGAAAAAAAGACACCAAATGTTTGCAAGGTTTCACAGCTAGTTACCTAACTCTGCTGAAGCTTCTTCTGTCTATTTTTAAGGACACAGTTACACATCAAGGGGAAAAATGTCCTTCTGTATCACTTCTAGATTTGTGGGATGAAAAACTCAAACATGACTTGAACCAAGTACAACCCAGAGACAAGGTAGCATATAGATTTGGGTAGACGGGGAACTGACTTAGTATTTCAAGTATCAGCACCCTGCTGCAATGTAACCAGTGCAGAGAACCAGAAACCCTGTGCCATTTGAGAACACCACCACGTTGCAATGCTTGTCATACTGCAAACAGGAGGCAGAGCTCTCCTGGAGTGTAGCCAGGCCCTCTTCCCGACGACCTCTGACACTGGAGGGCTGCCGCCAGCCCAGGTTTTCTCTAACCCACATTTCTCTTGCTGGTCTCCCTAAGAGACCGCTGCTCCCGAGAGGCGCCTGGAACCAACAGTCACAGCCAACTTAACTGCTCAAAGCTTTCAATTAAAAAATAAACAGAATTTGAACTAAGGTCTCACACCGTAACACAGGTTAGACCTGAACAAGTTACTGTAGCCCAGGCTGGCCTCCAACTCATAGCAATGTTCCTGACTTAGCTAAGTGCTGGGATTACAAGCATGAGCTACCATGCTCCAGTTTCAATTCAGTTTATTGTTTTAATTTATCAATGATGCAACTTAGAATTATGAAATGCAGTGAAAAAACAAATTGCTTGGTGATTTCAAGTTCCTGGTGTGTTACCCTTTGAGACTGGTACCCCAGATAGTCTTGGGGTTTTCAAAATTGTGACATTTTTAAACAGACTTCAGTCTATAATTTGAATAACTAAAATTCATGTTTAAAGAATAAAATACAAGCCAGGCAGCGGTGGTGGAGGCACACCTTAATTCCAGCATTCAGAGGCAGAGGTAGATCTTTGTGAGTTCAAGGCCAGCCTTGTCTACAGAGTGAGTTCCAGGACAGCCAGAGCTACACAGAGAAACCCTGTCTAAAGAAAAAAAAAAGTAAAGTGCAGCAAGCTTAGCCTACAGGAATAAGCAACAAAAGCTTAAATTCAGATCCAGTTCTGTCTGAAATAGGCCATTGGAAACATCAAGCTAACCAACGGCTAGCTTCAAGCTAAAAACACTTGATACGGGGAGAAAGACGAGAAGATAAAACTAAGAAAATCACATAAAAAAAGACAAGTAGCAACAGAAAAAGTAAGGCAGAAGCCAGTTCAGGAGGCTCCAGAACAGAGGAGATGATGGGTGTTTAGAATCCAGTGCGCACACACAGTATTACTGAAGTGTAAGGAGAACATGGGAAAGATGGCCTTCTGCTGCAGCCTTTCTCAAAAGGACCACCAGAGGAGAGAAGTGAAAACAGCACATCATCAGTGCAGCCAAGGAAGGAACGACCAGAACAACTTGACATCAGTGAGCCCAAGGGATGACCGCAGCAGTGACTTCAAGGCACAGAAGCATGCTGAAGATGCCATCACAAGCCACCAGCCTTTTTCTGTCAACCTGTGAGCAAGCCTGGAGGCGTCTTCACTAACGACAACGAATGAAGAAGACTAGATAGACCAGAAGATGCGGGAGCCAACATGGGAGCAACTCGAGACACACCGCAGATTGTTTCAAGAGCAGAAAGGTAGCCAGGGAACAACCTGAGAGCAATGGACCTCAGACAAAGGACAATGAGGACTTCTCGCAGACTACCCAGGAGGAACACAGGGAAGTCCGGAAGCCCCAGGCTTAGAAGCTGCAGAGTAAGCAGAGAACACCAAACCCAGCTTTATATGAAAATAAATGAATTTGGGGCAAAAATGCGACTTCCAAAACTACATGCATTCAAAGAAACCTTAAAAGGTGGGACAGCAAACACTAACAAAGAAGAAAACATACAATTGCATCATCATTTCTCCAGTTTGTGGGTTTCCTCCAAGTTCATCCCAAGAGCATCTCTGTCAACGACGACTTTTTTTTTTTTTAACCATAATGATTCCACCTCACTTTAATTTACTGTACGTATGTTGAGTCGGCATGTGTGGCTAGAGGCTTCACACCACCACATTTTTTACTCTCTTACCAGGTAGGAATCATCACTCCCATCTTATGCAAGGAAATTGAGGCTCCAAGATGTGAAGCAGCTTATTCAAGTGCAGGAGTTAATGGACAAGTCATCCCTGAAGCACAGGAAAGATGCTTCCGAAGTCCATATTTTGCACAGTCCACAGTAATGCGCTAGCATGACGCCATCTCTAAAGCCCACTGCTCCACCCCATTACCACCAGCAGCCACACACTAGAATCAATGCTAAACCATAGAAAATGCCCGACTGTCGTTAAGACTACCAGGGACGGGGGACACTGTCTCGCATATTCCGGGCCAGCCTCATACTTAACTATGTAAGGCAAGGATGACCCTGAACTTCTGACCTTCCTGCAGCCACCTGACTGCTGGGATCACAGGCATATGCCACCACACACGGTTTCCCCAGACCTTTGTGTATGCTGGTCAAGTACTCTGCCAGCTAAGCTACACCCCTAGCCCCTGTTTAAGATAATTTCTATGAGTCCCAATCTGGGCAAATTACATTGCCCATATGAATGTTTTATAAACAATCTTACCATTGAGCACACTACTTAAGAATATCCACAATGAAAAGATAAAGCAAATAATCACAAGTTACCACAAGAACAGAACCAGGCATGGTAGGTAGTACATGCCTGTCTATAGTGGCTAGGAGGCTGCATTTGAGTTGAAGTCAGGGTAGGCTACATGGTGAGACTCTATATCTCAAATAACAAAATAACCACAGGAGAAAGGTTGAGGCAAATTCCAGATGTGAAGGTATCAGAGCCTGGCAAGATGGCTGAGCAGGTAAAGGGAGCTACAGTGACGGTCTCCAAGCCTGCTGGCCTGAGTTCAATCCCAGAGTCCACATGGTAAAGGAGAGAACCACCTGATCCTGCACATGAGTAGTGGCACACAACTAACCACTAAGTCAATGTCATTTTAAAAAGCATTTAAAGATCTGACAACAGAGTGGTTTTTCTGTAATAAAGAAGTAGCAGCAACTTGATTTATTATTTATAAGACAAGAACAAAAATCAAGAGACTTCTGCACTTGTTTGAAAGAAATGATTAATTCCTTAACTATGTTAAAGTCAATTGCAGTAAGGTGGGATTTTGCTGCTGTGTAGAAACCAACACAAACAACTTAAGAGAGAAGGATTTACTGAGTCATGGGTTCAGCTCATGGCTAAACCAAGGTACAATAATGGACTCTAGAGCTGGGTATTCAATCTTAGCTAGGAGCCTCATGAGCTTTGTATTGCTGTAGACAAACAACTTCAAGGAAGGGAAGGTGTAACTAAACTCATGGCTTGAGTTTATACCCATGGTCAGTAGCTTCCACTGGCTGGTGAGGTAGATCTCCACAGCATGATGGGAGGCCGAACAGCATGATGGGAGTACAGCATGAAGACAAAGAAAAGGGTATGGGGTTTCAACAGCCCATCAAGGTCATGCCACCAATAACCCAATTTCTCCCAAATAAACCCAACCTCTTAGAGGCTCTACCACCTTCCAATAGCTCTACAGGTTGTGGCTCAAATCTTTGACCCTTGGGCCTTTGGGAACATTTGAAGTCTAAACTACAGCACTGTATCCCCACTGTCCATCCAGACCATGTCATGGGTATTTAGAATTGCTGTGAGGTTGTACTAATTATACAGCCTAAAGCAACCTATATAACCCTGCACACTTATGCTAACTGACAAGGGAAACTGAGCAGAGGTCAGTCAAACGCCTCAATACTTACTATGCAAGCAAGAGGTCCTGAGTTCAGATCCCCAGTGCCTATGGAAAACAGTGGGGTATGGCAGCATACACCTGTGGTCTTAGTGCTGCAAGGCAAAGACAAGAGGCCCCAAGTTCAGGGACAGACTGCTATTGAGAAGGCCAGTCAACATTTAGCTCTAACCTCCACGCAGACATCCACAGGTAAGAGTACCAAATAAAACCAAATGATGCAAAGAGACAATGTGTCCCTCAATGGCCTGCTTTTATACAAATACTCAATCAAGATATTCAGAAGCAACTGGTGTAAATCTGAAAGACAAAGACAGTTCTTAAAGTGTTAACCAGCTTCCATCAAGTTCAGACACACTGACAGCTAAGAAATGCTGAGGAAGATCTAGAGTTATTATTAGTTCAACAGCAATAATTAAACGGTTTAATCTCATTCCATTCTAAAGGAAGAAAAAGTCAAACCCTAAAAGAATGGTCACATCTAAATTTAGCAGTTAATTTCAATTGATTTATCCAGTAACACTGAGTTTTACTTTAATTTTAGCTAAACAGTTTTAGTACTGGCTAATTGCATCTATATACCTTTTTTATTTAAAATGTTTAGCAAACTATTTTCAACTACAGTTATCTACCAACAATTAACTCAGCCTATTTGAACATTCTCCCTGTGAGATGAAAGATACACAGAAAATTTCTTCACATTTGAATGCATGTAACAGTACATGCAGCCTTTCCTCTCAGAAGTAGAAATGAATGAATATCAATGGCTTGTAATCGTGCAGGATATCCCACCATCACACTGGTCATAAGACCTGAAAACGTCCCTCACGAATGTCCAAGAGCTCCTCCCATAGAGACCCTACACTACAGATGGAGACTACTGGACACGCAAGTCAACACAGTACCACTTCTCCCTGGTCCTAAAAGAACAAGAGGCAGTGGACCAAACTTGCTCCTTCCCAAGTTTGCATCCCCAAGAGCACGTCCTACGTGCTGGGGAGGAGGAATACCTCAAAGAAAATGGATCAATTAATAACCCCTTTCACCTGGGAAGCCTCCATCACCCATGGAACCTTCTGACCACACACACCGATGCTTCAGCACAGCATCAAAGCAGCACACCCAAGAATTTGATCTTCCAAAGACGTTTGTATCCCATCAGCATCTTAGTCCCTACTTTCTAGTTTACAACTTAAAAAGCATATCTGTCAACAAATAAACATGGGTACATAAAACCCACAGATTCATTATTAAATCTTCAAAAAAACCACCTGGTTTCTTTTAAAAAGTCAGTGGTATTTTTGTTTGTTTTTATTTTTTCAGTTGTTTTACTGGGCTAGAATAAATGAAAGGTAAAACCAAATATAATATGTTAATCTTGACTGGATTTTGGTACTCAAAGTTATAAAAGAATCTTCTGAATTTTATGGTATGTGAATTATATCTCAGAACCCTATTTTTTAAAGATAGTCTTTGGTGTACACATAGCTACAGCCTTCAATGATCAACCACCAGTTTTAAATGAGGAGAAAGATAGGCAGGCAAACAGAAACAAAACAAAAAAGGGTTAATGACTAATGTAGACTTAATAAGAGAAGCAGGCATCCCTCACACTACTTAATTAGATTTTCTTCCTATTTAGGAGTTTTCATAAACAATCATGCAAGAAGGTAGTTTACATTTTGCATTCAGTGCACAATACTTAAATAAAAAAATACACTTGCTTTCTAGAAAAATCCTAATTTCTTGCAAAAACAACTAAAATTCCAATCCTAACAGGTAAATTCACAAAGTCCCCCCTCCCCAGGCATCCTATTATCTATTATCAAAAGCAGGAATGAGAACCCTAGTAAAAATCCAGGCTGCAGCTGCCTCCCTGTCCTCTTTCTAGTCTGTCTGGTCTCAGGACTTCAAGCAGGTCTATGCAGGCAGCGATACCAACAGCTGTCTGCACAGTGACTGCAGCAGGGATGGAGTCATGCTGCATTTGAGTCCAGACTCCACTCACGTCCATGGGGTGAGCTGGCTTAACTGTCTTGATTGGTTCTGACTTGGGCTTTCCAGCTCTAAGAAGAGTCTCTACTTCTAACAGCAGCAGCAGCAGCAGCAGCAGCAAGAAAGAACCTTGCACACCACCTAGCACACAGCAACACGTCCCAGTCCCACCACTCTTACTGAGGTCCCATGTCAACATGCACCTGTAGTAGAATGTTATTTTAAAATGTGTTATTTTTGTTCATGTTGCATTTGTTTAACTCTGTGAAGCCGTGTTACTGTGGCTGTGTAAATCACCTGATGGTCTAATAAAGAACTGGCCAATAGCAAGGCAGGAGAAAGGACAGGCAGGGCTAGCAGGCAGAGAGAAGATTTAGAGGGAGAAATCTGGAAAGGGAGGTCAAGAAGGAGCCAGAGGAGGAAGACTCCAGGGGTCAGCCACCCAGCTACACAGCAAGCCACGGATTAAGAAAAAGACTTACAGAAGTAAGAGAACAGGAAAAGCCAGAGGCAAAAGACAGCCGCAATAATTTAAGTAAAGCTGGCTGGAAGCTAAGCCAAGCTAAGGCTAGGCATTCATAAGTAAGAATAATCCTCCATGTGTCAATTTATTTGGAAGCTAGGTGGCAGCCCCCCGCCCCACCCCAACCCCCAAAGAGCCAAAATACCAACAACAACATATACCCACCAGATTCCCAACTTAGCACATGGGTGATCTTCTAACGAGATCTGGACACATTCTTAAAGTGAGACCCTGATTTAAACAGTATGGCAGTCTCTACACTTCAATCCCAGCACTCGGGAAGCAGAGGCAGGCAGATTTCTGAGTTCAGTACCAGCCTGGTCTACAAAATGAGTTCCAGGACAGCCAGGGCTGTTACACAGAGAAACCTTTTCTCAAAAAAAAACAAAACAAAATCCACTTTCTTGTTTCTTGTTAAGAAGGCCTTCTAATCAGTAGTTAGGAATAGCAAGACAAAGCAGACAAACTTCTAGCTTTTTGAAACTGTATTCTTTTGTAAGAATTACATGTTAAGGACTCAACATCTAAATGAGTAAGAATGTTCCAAATCTAATTGTATTGAATTATTTTAGGAACCTTCTGAATTTATAACATTCAGATATGAAGTTCTAACAGCTCCCTTTAAAGTTGGCTGTTAATGTCAGAGTTCATTTTGTCTATTATTTCTAGGAAGACAATATGCACAAAGGACAGAGACTCAGTCTACCGACAAGTCAAAGAAACAACACAGTGACACCTAGAGAGCAGCTGCGGTGCACAAATAACTTCCTGTGCACTGTGTGCTGGGAATCCCCTCACCTTCAAGATGCAGGCTGATATTGCTCACACAACTTTTGAATCTCATCAGATTCTAGAATCTGTGGCCTCAGTCACTATATACAGTATATAACAATTCCCATCAAGACTCTCAACTGCTCAAAATAATGACTTTTAGGAAGAAACCAGAAAAGACTTTTCAGATTTTAAAGTAAGTGTGACAGACATAAACACAGGTGCACAGGCTTCAGAGAACAAGACAAGGCTCAACCTAGGACAGGGCACCATTAATTTCAAGTTAAAGGCAGAATCTTTACAGCAGCTTCACGATGACTCGTTCTTACTCCACACTCAGCCCATATCCCATCCCAAACACAATTCGCTCCAATTATAACTGCTGTTCATGACAGACAGTATCGTACACCGCAACTACAGTGTTGTTGTAAGTGACTACAATAAGAAGCTGACTTTAAACTGCTCCCATCCACAGTAATGTAGAGGACCCTGCTCCTTCATTTCAAGCTTGGAGTCTTGCTTTGTCTAAACTCTACTATTTAGGCATTTTCAGTAAACAAACAGTAAGCTAAATTATTTACAAGTTGTCATTCCACACATTCCATTTGCAGAGTAAGGGAGAGTAAAGCCCTGTTCACAGCCCTGTGAGGGGCAGTCTGAGGACAGGACCTTTCTGCACCCATCCCAAACCAACTACAGATGTCCTGAAAATGCTGAAGCCTCCTGGAGACCTGTGTGACCCCCCCTTCTAGGCTTGCTTCTCAGGGGCAAGGAATCAGCAGGTGTAAGCCCCAGAGAAGCACAGTTTTACCTAACCACACAGGGTCTGGGTTGTAAGACACCAAGTAAGCCTGTGTCTTCAAAGGCATTCTCAACATTGAATGCCTGGTTATATTCCAGGGCTGCCATTTAACAGAGATGAAGGGATAAGCAGCATGCCCCCCACCCTCTACCCCCACATCTCTGCTCAACATTTAAAGACCTCAAAGCACAGATGGGAAAATAAACAGCCCTGCCTCGTGCACCGAAATCTGTTGTTCAGAACTGATCCTGGACATTTCTGTCCCCTGGGAAACAGTACTGTCACCCTCTCCTCTGCAAGGCCATCTGACACTCTCAGTGACAATTCCCGATGACGAAAAATCTTGCAAAAAGTCTCAACTAAGGGCAGAGGTCACACAGAGCAATGCCATCCACAGCAACCAACGGTCTCCTTTAAATTCCGATTTACAATACGGCACACGCAGTCCTGGCTTCAGGAAAAGAACTAAATTCCACAAAACCCAACCAGAGCTTAACAGGCTTTTGAAGAAAACAGCAGAAGAAATAATGACAGTTGTTAAGACTAAGTAAAATAAACTAACCTATCTTCACAGTCTTGAAAAATCTTGACTATTTTCACATCTGTGAGAAAGCAAATTCTTCCAGAAGGTACGTATCTGGATTAGAGAAAACAGTGTCGTATCTCTACACGTTAGACTTTGTAGATACAAGCACCCACTGCTTCCTCGCACAGCACCCTACAGAGTGCCCATGTGAGTGAGCATCACTGACCTAGTCCCGAGAAGGCCTATGGTCTAGGGAAAATCAGTTCTCTACACCCAGGAACCTTTCAATTTACTCATGAGCAATCTTCCTAATACACTATTCTTCCTGCCTGACTTAATACACAGCTGCCACCAGATTCAGGGACCTCAAAGACACCCAGAGCCCATCAGCTCCTGCCACAAGCTGCCCTACCACACCGATTCTTCTCCCCAGCTGCGGCCACTCTGATTCCTACAGCTAGAAAACGCCTCTCTCCACGCCCCAGGATGACTTGTCATCACCGTCCTATCTCATTTCTGATTACAACTGGGAGCACACACCGCCTCCCAAAGTCTCCACCTCCCAAACGTGTTCCACTTTTTATCTTCTCAATTTTGACTATCAGTTTTGAGTCTCCCTACTGTTAATCAGTTATTGACAATCCTTCTCATCATGTCAGACTGAAGGTGAACTGATTCCAACCTTCGATCTGCTTCTGCAAGCTGCTTCTTTTCTGGGTACTCTTGCAGCCCATGTGGCCTCCATCCAGCTTCTCCTCTCCTGCTGACGCTGGCACTGGCCTCCCACAAGCTGGTCTTCTGAACCTCCCTGTCCACCTTTACCCTTTGTGTTCCTTAACAACAATCAGATCTGGCAAAGCACATACCTGGTGAAATCAGACCCTAAGAACTCAAGTCCAAATCCCTAAACACAAGTATGAGATTTACAATCTGACCCCAATCTGTGTCCTCAGAAGCCCCCCTAACCCATCAGCAAACAACTCACATGCCAACCTCTATGGAGAAGAAAACAAAAAAAGAATTTGGTGTGGGGCTCAACAACCACGAGTCAAAAAAAAAAAAAAACAAAAAAACAAAAAACAAAACCACAAACACAGATGGGGTACATGTCTGTCAGCTAACACACCACTAGCCCTGGACAGCGAAGCCCCGCCTAAGAGCACCCCAAGTGAGGGACTGAAAATGTACACACTACACAGTGACACCATGGTGCCAGTGTCCACAGGAGTCCACACACACACTGACACAAAGCTGCACAGATGTGCAAAACACCAGGAAACTGGCAGGGACTGCTCTCTACGGGCGTCTACTTCATGGCAGCTTTAAACCCAAGCTAGGTTCTGATATTCTGAGCACAGGGCTCATGACGGTCACAATTCCTGCGAACCTCCTCACACATTCACATCCTGACTGAAGTCTAATTTCATAAGCAATGAACAGTTGTGCAAAGGGCTTCTCTTCTGGTGTGCAAATGAAGTACTGGGTAGGACCAAATCTGACCTTCGATCCTCTACTCCAAATTTCTGTTTGGGAGTTAGGAATAGGCTGTGCTTACATCTTCTCACTTCAACTAACTGTACGTCTTTCCATAAGCCTACCTAAATAAACAAACAAGAGAACGTGGTAGAGTAAGTCCTTAACATCATGAAACAAGATTATTACAACACGATACGAAATGAAGCAAACACTATTACTGAGGAGATGCTGGGCGGTTGTTCCACAATGACTGACTTACTCCTGCACAGAAGCACGGCAAGGCAAGCAATCTCTGAACAGGAAAACACAGACTAGTAAACTAGTGAACACAAAGGTCCACTGTTCTGCAGTTGATTCACATCGTGTGCATCCCCTGCCGACTACACAGATCTACTACAGCTGTTGGAGCAGGACATGAATGGGCAGTCGGGAAGCAGTTGCCACACAGGCCTGAGGCTCTGCACTTAGTCCCCCAGCCACAGAGAGGACACTCTAGGGCTCAGGAAGCAGACACAGCAGGGTCCCTGGGAATTGTGGGGAGCCTGTTTAGACAAATCAGCAAGCTCCAGATTTAGGGAGAGGGAAGGTAAGGTAGGCATGCAGTAAGTCAGCCTCTGTGCCCGCTCCCCAGTGAGTACAGACAATGTTACCAACATTAAATGAAACATGCATGACTGAATAAACAGATAATTTTACACATGACAAATAAGTTTCCTAAGCGGAAGAAGCTGCTGTCTCTCCTGCAATGAGCCCATAAAGGGCCTTCAGTTTCACCTCTCAGGACCACAGCTCCAAGGACTAACTCTAACTAGTGACTCAACTATAATTTATTGCTTACTATCATTAAAAATATTTAATAGTCTTCTAAAAAAATCTTTCCCCAAAGTGGCCTTTGAGAGTAGCTGAACTGTTTTCCCAAGAAAGCTTCTAAAATATGGTTTCTAACTATTTCACAGATAAAGACAAATGACTGTATAAGAAAACTAAGAACTAACCTCACGCAAATGGACAGGATGTTAACATGCCCACACCACTCAGCAGTTTATATAGTGTGATCTTTATCAAAAACAAACAAGGACATTTTTTCACAGAAACAGAAGGTTCTACTAAAATCTGTAGCCACAAAAGACCCCAAAGCCAAAGAATCACAGTCCCTGACTCCAACACACTAAAGAGATACAATAATAAAAAAACAGAAGGACATAAAAACACAAGTCAGTTCTGTCTCCAGCCAACTGGTTCTGTTGTTTTGAAGAGTCTTGCTACAATGACCTGGAAACCATCAGCAGGGGGACAACACCCTACAGAGTGCATGAAGGGAGAGGAGCGGGGCTTTTCTGCCCACCAGCCACCTGACAGAAGATAAATACAAAAACTTAGCAGCAAGAGGAACAAGTATATTGATTTCTTGAAAAATGGGCAATTGACCTAAACATAAGCTCTTCAAAACAAATACAAACATCTAGTATTTATGTGAAAATGTCCAATATTGTCAACCACTAGGGAGATCCAAGTTAAAAGTACACTGAGAAGATGGTCTGGTGGCACCTTCAATCCCAGCACTCAGGAGGCAGGAACAGGCAGATCTCTGTGAGTGTGAAGCCAGTCTATTGCACATAGCAAATTCCAGGCAATCCAGGGCTACATAGTGACCCCTATCTTGATAAAGTTAAAATAAGCCTGCCCTGAAATTCTAACTTACCCCAGTAAGAATGGCTATTACTCCAAAGACAAAAAAATTAACAAATTCGGTGCCAAAGTGGAGAAAAGGAGCCTTTCTGTGCTTCTGGTGGGAATATACATTCATATAACCACTGTAGAAGTATGGGGGTTCCTAGAAATACAACTATCATATGATCCAGCCATGCAACTTGTGGTCATTTACCCAAAAGAAAAGAAATAGGCAGAGTACAGGAAAGAAAAAAAAAAAAAAAAAAAAAAAAAAAAAAAAAACTCACGAACAAACAAACAAACAAAACCAAAGGCGGACAGGCGGGCCACACAGCGGATTACTGAAGCCCTGTTCACAACAGCCAGGGTACCAAATCAGTCAGTCATATCAAGAAATAAATGCACGAATAATCGAACACACTGTGCAGCATCATTGAGCCTTAAGGAAATTATGCCATTCACAGGTAGCAGGTAAATCAAGTTAAATGAAACCAAGCAGACTCAGAGCACAGGCATGACATGTTTTCTCTCACATGCAGAAACCAAAAAACCCAAAGTGACAATGACCTGAAAGCCAAAGAAAAGACTACTATGAAAAGAGGGAGGGAGGGCAAGAGGGTAGAAGGGAAAACAGCCATGCTCAATGCACAACACGGACATATATGAAAAGTATCAGAAGTCCACCAATGTGCACAACTAATATACATTAATAATCATCATTTTAAAAGGCACTGGGTGAAACTGTGGCAACCAACCCAGTAGGGAAAGGTGAGAATCAAGACTCAGTCAAGTGCTGGACAGGAGTTGGGGTGAGGAGAGTCTGGGGTGACAGGCCTAACAGGACAGAGCAGCAGCTGACAGTCTATACAAATGTCATCACCCATATTCCAGGGACACTGGAAAAAAGAATCCTACCCCAAGTGCAGTACATGGCAGGACCATTTTTCTAGAGATAGAAGGTTCCAAGCGGAACTATACAAACTGACATGTGGGCATGTTTTTAAGAAACTAGCTTTCCTTGTTAGCATCAACAAATTCTGGGCTTACAAGTAAGCTCCTGGCACTCCCCAGTATGCTATTCTGAGATAGGAACAGAGAACATCACCACCATTCATGTGACGACCCATAACAGGAAAGTCATGGACCAAGACAAACAGCAAAACTGAGCCCATGAAATAAGACACTGAAAAGCCCACCCCCTAAAAAACCCAAATTAATTAAGTTTTTCAAAGAGAGAATATATGTATCATCCCTGTGAAATAAAATCAGCACTCTCAGAAAGAAACACTAAGAACACCAGAAGCTCCTCCAACTTAAAACAATGACGTCAGGCTTACTGGCGTAAGGGCTAGAAGTCCAAGAGCTTGTCTAGAAAAGAGTCATGGTGACAGGAAATAGGCAGAAACGTTACAAGGGCCGAAGGGCCAAT
The DNA here is from genome assembly GCF_903995425.1 of Onychomys torridus. Classification (NCBI taxonomy): domain Eukaryota; kingdom Metazoa; phylum Chordata; class Mammalia; order Rodentia; family Cricetidae; genus Onychomys; species Onychomys torridus. Next base: position 8,891,306 of record NC_050453.1, on the reverse strand, counting down.
CAGAGAAGCCCATAGGATCAAGCCCAGAAGCAAGGAAGAAAAGCAACCAAACAGCAATGCAGATGAACAATACGGAACTGAGAACAAAGAAGCCATACCAGGGCATCCCATTGCCAAACTGCAGAATGAGAGAGATAAAGAAAAGATCCTTAAAGCCTCCACAGACGAAAGAACCAGAAATCAGAACAGCACCTGCCATTTCAGCAGCAGAAACAAGACAGAAGGAAATGGAACAATTCACTTCAGCTTTCCAAGAGAGTAACACCAACATGGATGTCTGCTATGGCACAATGCTTCCCAGTAGCTGCCACAAAGTCTTGCTCCAAACTGTGGTGGTATTGTGTTCCCCGAAATATTGTGCACCCTAATAAACTTATCTGGGGTCAGAGAACAGAACAGCCACTAGATACAGAGGCTAGAAAATGGTGGCACTTATGCCTTTAATCCTAGCATTCCAGAGGCAGAAATCCCTCTGCATCTCTGTGAGTTCAAGGCCACATTGGAAACAGCAAGGCATGGTGACACACGCCTTTAATCCCAGGGAGTGATGGCAGAAAGCAGAAAGGTATATAAGGCGTGAAGACCAGAAACTAGAAGCATTAGGCTTTGAGCAGTAGTACAGTTCAGCTGAGATTCATTCTGAATGAGAACTCAGAGGCTTTCATCTGAGGAAACAAGATCAGCTGAGGAACAGGTAAAATGAGGTAGCTGTGGCTTGTTCTGCTTCTCTGATCTTCCAGCATTCACCCCAATACCTGGCACCAGGTTTGATTTTATTAATAAGACCATTTAAGATTCTTGCTACACCAAACAGCAGCATTCTCCTCTCACATGCTGAGAGAACTGAATAGTTATTAAGTAAGCAGAGAACAACATTTACTTAGTGTAAGACTTTCAAAGAATAATGCAGTACCAACTGGGCATCTATAAAGATTTGCTATCACAAGCAGTATAGCCCCATAGTAATTAGATTCAAACTCACACTGTTCAGAAACAGGATTCTGTGTCCATAAGAAAGAAACCAAAACAGAAAAGGAAAAAAAAAAAAAAAGAAAGAAAGAAAAGAAAATGTGTGGGGGTCCTGGCTATGCAGGTGCTCTAGAGTGAGCCACTTCTAGAGCACCATCTCCAGGTGTCCACCCTATTCCAGATTAATGCTGTGCCTGTGACAACTGATGGAGAAAAGAAAGCCAAAAGCAAGTTCAAATGGAGGAGAGGAAGGAGCCTGTATTTCTCAGCTCACAGACAAGCATCCATAAAAAATGACTTTGAAACTAACAGAAAAAAAGAAAAAGCAAGTATTTACTTTCCACCTCCCAGGAGTGCTACCCACTAATGCTACTAAATTTATCTCTGTCTTGGAGAACAAAGTTCCAGTGTGCATATAGCCTGAGACTTAAACTAAGTATAAGTCCCCCACTTCTAACAGACACTACAAAGAAAGAGTCATCTCCCACACATACACTATCTGGGTTCCTTACTACTGGAGAGACAAACCTCCCCTAACAGTTATGCTAATCACATTGACATGCTGTCCCAACAGCATGCTCCCTTTAGCAGCAGCATTTCTCTCTGTGGTGTAGCCAGCCCAATGGGATGGAGATTACTCAGTCAACTACAATACTCTCCACCAATCTCACTCGAACATATACTCAAAGACAATGAGATCAGGGGCTGGGAGTGTAGTCTAGTGGGAGAATGCTGCCTGGCATGGTGCGTAAGTCCTAAGTTTGACTCCTAGCAAAAGAAGTGTGGCGCCCAATGTTGGTGGTATGAATTCATGAAAAAGCCTCTTGCCTGTGGCCTTGTGAACCCTAGCTCAGGCCCGAGCTACACTCAGCCAGCTGTGGTGGCACATGCCGGTAGGATTTACTGAAGAAGGCAGAGGCAGGAGGATCCCGAGTTGAGGCTGACCTAGGAGAAGATTCAGCCGGGGCAGAGACACAAACAGTGTCGGTGGGACCATGGAGGCAGTGGCTGCTGCTTCGAGTTACCGGCTGCTTCTCATCGTGTTGGTGACTGCGGTGATGCTGCTGCCTGGGACAAAAGGTTTACTGCTGCTTGTTCAGAGAAGAATTGCCAGGCCCAGCATGTTACAAGAAAGCATCGGCAAAGGTCAGTTTGGAAAAGGTTGGCAAGAGAAATGGTGGGGAGAAATTGCTGTGAAGATATTCTCTTCTAGGGAAGAACGTTCATGGTTCCAAAAGACAGACAGACATGAGATTGTGATTGCTCCAAACCACAGAGGAAGCACCAAAAAAAAAAAAAAAAAAAAAAAAAAAGAAAAGAAAAGAAAAGAAAAAAATCTAAAGGGAACCATGATCATGCCTAACAGTGACTTTGAAATCTTCAAAAGGATGATGGGACTCCATAATGATGATGCCACATGGACTATGGTAAAGCCATTAACACCATGGAAAGATTGACTTTGGACTACAAACTGCTCAGGACAATTTCTAGATGACTGGCTGAGATGATCCAGCCTGACAGACTACCTGAACAAGGACTTGAAAAAAGCCCTGCACTTTATCATTATGCAGCGGCTGGACAAATGCTACAGGACTTGACAATTAACCCAAAAATTTTCTTTTCAGGATCCCCTAAAGATGGAAGTAATTTTAAGAAGACGAAGCCCACATCCCCAAAAGGTGGGATGGGAGGTTTTCGGTTGTTTAATGAGTTTTGGATATCATCATGGTTTATGATGATTGGTTACAAGTTGTTAATTGCTAATGGTCAGGAAAAAAGCTGAACATGAAGATTAAATTCAAAGGTTTTGTTTAAAAAAGAAAAGGAAAAAGGAAATGTTAATGGACTAGACATCATTAATGTAATCTTGACTGTGTATATTGTATATACTTATTGGATATGATTTTTCTTGTATTAGTTATAAGCTTTTTTAAATTTTAGACAAAAACAGGGGAAATGTGGTGGGTATTGTGTTCCCTGAAATACTGTGTGTTCCCTGAAATAAACATATCTGGAGTCAGAGAACAGACAGCCACTAGAACAAAGCCAAAAATGGTGGCTAGAAAATAGGAAGAGTAAGCCCTAACAGAAGTTGGGCGGTGGTAGCACACGCCTTTAATCCCAGCACTTGGGAGGCAGAGCCAGGTGGATCTCTATGTGTTCAACGCCACATTAGAAACAGCTAAGCATGGTGACCCACGCCTTTAATCCCAGGGAGTGGGGGCAGAAAGAAAAAGGTAAATAAGGCGTGAGGACCAGGAACTAAAGGAAAAAAGCATGTAGTTAGTTAAGCTTTGGAGCAACACAGTTCAGCTGAGATTCATGTGGAGGAGGACTCAGAAGCTTCCAGCCTGAGGAAACAGGATCACCTGAGGAACTAGCAAGGTGAGATAGCTGTGGCTTGTTCTGCTTCTCTGATCTTCCAGCAATCACCCCAATAACTGGCCTCGGGTTTGGTTTCATTAATAAGAACTTTTAAGATTCCAACTATAAAGAAGTGTAAGGAAGGCAAGAAGGGAGGATGGAGGAGACAGGAAATGACTTGAAATCAGTTGGTCAATGAAATCTTACCTTGCCACATGTATTGCAACATTACAGTACCAAGATATAGAGTAACCCTAAATAGCCATCGACAGACAATGTGATATATTTCATGTACATGTGTTACATCAGTACCATGACTTGTATTACAATGGAGTACTAGGCAAACACAGCAGATAGATGTACCTAGAGGATACTCTGTTCCATGATATAAACAAGCCAGGCACAGAAGACACAGTACACAATCTCTTGTGGAATTTTAAAGTTATCTCACAGAAGTTGAAAGTAAGGTAGTAAGTGCCAGACTGAGGAGACTATGAGGAGGGCTGGCTAATGGCTACAATGACAGTGAGGAGGACGAAGGTTTGGTTTAAGGCAGTGGAAATGACCTGACCATTGCCAATTTATACATAAACCAAAAAACCCACATCACATTGTAGTTCATAACATGCATGACTATCATGTGTCTATCAAAGCTACAAGTAGAAACTAGGCAAAACGACAACTTAGTCAAGTACACTGAAACATACAACCCTGAGCTGTTGTGACACTGTTTTCCCCAACTTACTAACCTCCCCTCACATCCCCCTCCCCCACCTTCTCATCCAGCCCTTAGGAGATGAAAGCACATTCATTTCAGAACCTTGCCCGGGACAGTCAGAAATCTATTGAGGTCCACCAGCAGAATAACAAGCAGTAAAGTCATCACTCCAAAGATCTTGGAGGTGCTTACAATCTCTTTCCCTTGAGACAGGGCCTCACTTTGCAGTCCTGGCTGGCCTAGAACTCACAGATCCAGCTACCTCAGCCTCCTGAATGCTGGAATTGAAGGTGTGCACCTCCATACCTTTCTAAGCTGGTACTTAGAATCTTAAATCACCAAAGCCGACTCAACATAGAGGCTGTGCACTATAGCTCCTCAACATCCTGACTCTACATGTTACAAGTTACATCCCATCCCAGTCGTTTCTGTGGACCAAAGTTTAAACTGTCATCTTCACCTGGGTTTCCCCTTTCCACAAGGGAAAAAGGACAGTTTCAGATAGGAGCAATGCAAACCCCACTTCCACACCATTTCTATGATCCATTTGGCCTGAGTTCTATCAACAAGATTATGATAGCAATAACTGGTCATCTCCATAGAGAACGTCATCATGAACTAAAGAAGTCAAACCTTAAGTTAGGTTGTGGAAAATCAGAAAGAAATTGTAATGAGATCTGAAAGAACTCTTAATTCTGCAAGGTGCTGTTTCTCCATCTCAGTACTTTAACAGTGTCTGATGCAGTGATTCCCGTCACGCAGTCTTACCTGTCTGGCTTTGAGGTTCTTCCCAGCAGAACTGTTCTCATTTGTACCATCCATTCCTCGAAGAACACTGATGAAATCCTTCTTGGAAACAGTTGACATCAGCTTAGCTCGCTTCCTGACGGAGCCTCCTGCTTCCTTAACCTTTTCACCGACATCCCTTTGGTGTTTCTGAACAGCATTGAATAACTGCACCACACCCCTAGAGTGTAACACACCAGAGCAGTGTAACACAGGCAAGCACAGCAGCACACCCTCTCACCACCTGTCTACAAGAGGCAAGCACTCTCGGGCGGCAAATATTCTCATTTATTCTTGAAAGCAAACACTGAGCTGAACTGACTCCCATTGGTAGCTTAGTGGACAGTGCAGGGACTTAATGGGCGCTGTCTTTCTTAATCAAATCAGGCAGTAAGCTTATTTTACTTTTAAAGCATGCTGAATGCATGAGTGAATGGTCTTCTTAATATGTCAATAAGCTGAATTTTCATGTAGTTATTTAAAAATAATAATGGTTATGGAGCTACTGGAAACTCAGTTGTTGTTTTTTCAAACCAAAATGAGCATAGTGTCTCAATTTCCAGGGATCCTCACAGGCTAGGAATAACAGTTAAGCCAAGACAGAGAAATCCAGTAGTGTGTGCAGACTCTCTGCCATTTTACTGTGTAACTCCCACACAGATCAGAAAATGACCAGAGTAACCTGTCACCCAGAAGTTAAATATCACTCCACCAAATACAACTGCCATGTTTTTAAAGTAGCAATTTAATGTTGCTTCCTGTGAAGCCTTTCCAATTCCCCAACTCCCACGGTTGTCACTATACACAGAATATATCCCATTCTCAAAAGACTCATTTCTACAGATCACACAGAAGACACCATATCCTATTCAGCTCTAGATATGGAAGGTGACAAATGTCTGGTGCTCATGTTGGGAGTGAGGTTCAGAGGGAAAAGACCAAGGTAAAGCTGACATAATGTGTGACATCTCATCCTATAAACACAACCTAAGAGAACAAACCCAGCACCATGCATTTAGACAAGCACCAGAGAGAAATGCAGTCCAGGGTCTGACTCCACAATTCCCACAACTATAAAAATGATGACCCAGCAAATTCAGAGCAAATACACACTTAGCATAGTACAGTTCTGCCTCATGACACCTCCAAAGTCTTTGGTTAAATTCAGTGTCCAACAGCAGGCTTGGATGTGTGGCACTTGGCTCTGACCAAGTACATCACTGTCAAAGCTTCTGCTTTTGTGTACTTACTTTTAAAGGCAGAAGCACTGTCTTACCTCGTTGCAATCCTTTGAAGGTTCCTCTCTGCCTCTTTGTCGTTGACAACATCTGGCTTCACTCTGCACATCATTTCCCACTCCCGCTTCTTATCAAGCTGTGTTATAAATACAGTTATGTGAAAGAATATTAGGCATTTTTGAAAGTGCAGCAAACTTTGATATGATATTCTGTGAAAGGACAAAGGTAATAAATCACCCAGCTCTGTGTCACAGGGGCTGTTTTGAAAACCACAGTTTTAGGGGCTTGGCTCCAACAGCCTGTGGTTAGCACTCGGCATGTCATGTGAGAGGCAGTCTCTAAAAGGGCCTCTGGCATCAGGCTCTGGAGAACTGCCAGCACATACAACCAGGCAGTACAAGGCAGGGTGAGCCAGCCATCCCCCTGACTGCCACAGCACAGCAGCAGGATGCACAAGACCGACGATACTGCTCACTTTGGCAAGGACAAGCTAGGCTACCTATTATCTTCAGAGTAGATTCACCAGCTCTCAGAATCAATTCTGTACCCACTCTGAATAGATCAGTACCATATGCAGATATTTATGTCCTGCCTCTCATATTGTCTATTTCTCTTTGTATAAAATCACATAAACTTATGTCTCCTCTCCAGACACATCTAACAATGTGCTCATCACAGATAGCCTTTTTAGTCCCAAACTCAAATGAACAGATTTCCTACCACTGTGCAAATACTGAAGGGAAGCTGGAGAAAGGAAGTCCCATACACAACACTCAGGCTAGTGTAAAATGGCCTCTGAGCAACATCCTTGGTCCCAGGTTACCTGAACTGACAGACTGACTGCTCAGGTCTGCTTCCCAAACTAATATATGACCAGATGAACTACTTGCCTGGAGGCCACTAAGCATATACACCAAGAAGGGTGGAAAATGCTGGCTTTTCTCTACCCTCCTCTCCTTCTGTAGTAAGAACACGTTCAGGACGGGCAGTGGTGATACACACCTTTAATCTCAGCACTCAGGAGGCAGGGGCAGACAGATCTCTATGAGTTCAAGGCCAGCCTGTTCTAAAGGGTAAGTTCCAGAAAAACAAGAAAATAACAACAGAACACAGCTAACACTCCAGATCTGACAACAAAGACTAGTCCGGCTCCTTTAGAAAAGGCATTCTCCCCCTGTTGGTGCATTTCAAAGTCAGCAGACTCTTTACCACACAAAGTGAGAAACAAAACCATAACAAGTTATATCGTTACCTGGCTTCTGCAGATGGCCAGTCCCACCACTGCTACTATCAGCAAGCATGCATCCATGTGCCCTATGCACAGTACACCTCCAGCATTCAAGTGTTCATCCATGTGCCCTAGGCACAGTACATCTCCAGCATTCAAGTGTTCATCCATGTGCCCCAGGCACAGCACATCTCCAGCATTCAATTGTTCATCCACGTGCCCTGTGCACAGCACATCATCTCTAGCACTCAAGTATGCACCCATGTGCTATGGTGATATTTTATTGGTGCTTTGATAAATAAAGATCAGGGGGGGGAAAGCCATTTTAAGTAAACAAAATCAGGCAGCACACACCCTTAATCCAATCACTTAGCAGGCAGGGTCTCTGTGTGTTCAAGGCCATACCAGGGAACAGAGCTAAGGATGGTGACATACACCTTTAATCCCAGTACCAACCATAGAGACCTGGAAGTCTGTACAGACAGGCAGTGACAAGGAAGTGAGGTAGCTGGGCTAAGAGCCAATGAGAGGGCAGAAAAGCAAGGCATAAAAAGGCATAGGTAGACAGGAAGTAGCTCACATTTGCAAACTGCAGAGTTAGTGAGTTAAGGTTGGCTGGTGGCTTTCCCTATTTCCCTGATCTCTAAGGCTTTCACCCCTCTGTTTGGCTCCGTGTTTTTTATTTAATAAGGCCATTTAGAAGTTCATCTACAATGTTCTCCATGCACAGCATATCATTTCCAGCACTCAGAGCTGACCTACACTTACCCTTGGCTTTAAATTCTTGCCCTTCCTGGAATTTGGAGACTAGAGGTAATTACAGATTCTGTCATTTTAAAAACTGGTTCTAATCTTTACCAGTTAATAAACAAGTATTCAAATTTCAGGGGAAAAGCTCTCTGTAAGGTTAGAGACAAAGTTTATCTTAAGGTACAGAAAGAATTATCAGGAAGAACACACCTATGTGTCAAGACAGCAATTCAGGAAAAGCCCAACTTCTAAGGGGCTTTTTCTTAGAAAAAGTAACCCAAAAAGGAGCAAGGGCGTGCCAGACATAAAAGCAACACACCTAATTCAAGCCTCTTTCTTTCATTTACACAGAAACTACTCCTTGGAAGTTTGTACTTCTGCCCTGTCAGTACAAACATGGAAGTTACTTTGCTTTCATTAGAAACTACTTCTTTTTATAACCAGATATTTTTCACGTACTGATACTTACAGTAAAGAGGACATGAAAAGCTCACCATAGCTTCTTTTACACTGTACAACAGCCAACTTCTTGGAAAACTTAGGTCTTTAATCAAGGTTAGACTAACTTCTATCAGCAGTGATTGACCAGAAAAGAATCCAGTCTGTCAACAGAAACCATTTCTGAACTGCATGCAGTTCCGTATTCAGATTTCCACAGTAAGGCTGGGTGTGCTCAACAGCCCACACAAGACTAGGGTCCTGACTTACCCTTGCTTCCCTGCCCCCACATAAGACACCTTTAAAACTGAATGCTTCTGTGACAGACTCCAAGGACAGCACAGATAAATGGACGGACAGACCTGCTTCCTCTTCTCCAACCTCTCCTGCTTTAGTTTCTCCTTCTCCTTCTCCAGCTCTTTGTTTTTGGTGAGGATGGTGGATTTACTTTTAGGAGTCTTTTTGTTAAGGATTTTAGCCATGGCATCTGCCCAGCCAGAATTAGTCCCAGCACTTGGTTCTGCAGGCTCTTCATTTTCTTCCTCACAGGATTCAACATTGTCCTCACCGTCGGCTTCTACTGCACCATCATCTGACAACTGGTCCATTTCTGATTCACAGCTTCCTATGGAACCTAAGAGTAAAAATAAATGAAACTTTAATGCCCTGGGCAGAGCACTGCCAGGCCCTCCTGACGCCTGTGTCTGTGGCAGTGACAAGGAGCACCAGGATTCCCTGTGTTGCTAACAGTGCCAGACAGCAGCCCACAACAGGACCGGAAAGTCAGAGTGGCTTCTAGACCCTGGCTGTAGAAACAAATCCAACAGCTGTTCCACATCACATCTGTAGGGATGGAGGGAGATCAGGGAGGTCCAATGCAGAGTGCTTTCAAGACACAGACTTCAACTGAGCTGAGCTCTAAACTTATTGAAGAGACTAACACAGATTATTTTTAAGAACTGAAATATTAGTCAGGCAGTGGCTCACGCCTTTAATCCCAGTACTCGGAAGAGAGATGCAGGTGGATCTCTAAGGTCAAGGCTAGCCTGGTCTACAGAATAAGTTCCAAGACTACACAGAGAAACCCTGTCTTGAAAAACAGGCAGGAGAAAAAAAAAAAGAACTAAAGTATTAATTCATTAAGAAGAACATTTTAGTGTAGTGTCAAAGTACCAGTTTTCTAAAAAAAAAAAAAAAAAAGCCACACATATTAAAATTATAAACTTGTGTCCAAAAGAATAGTAAAAACACCTGATTTTTTAAAAGTTGGATATAGCAATAAAATTTGCTCCTGTCTTACATTATTGAGGGGAAAAAAACCCAAACCCAAATGATAGAGTCAAGACGCTGGACTGCAATGCTGAGTAACAAGGGAACCATCAACCTCCAAGCTGCCTGAGCTCCTGGCTATGCTGCAGAGCTCAGCAGCAGAAGCACCAGAGTACAGAGACAGTGGCAAAGTAGTGCCTCCTCAAACCCAGGCGGCAGGTCAGAGGACAGCTGCAACTGTGGGCGTGGCTGGGAAAGCTTGCTGAGCAGCTGGGTACTGTGAGCTTAGCTGTGTACACCCAGCTACATGACCCAGGGCACTCCACGGAGCTCAAGTGTCTTTCTTATCTCAGAATTCCATGGAATTCACTGGAAAACACTTCAAAGGGACCTGCAATGTTCGCTAATAAGGGCTAATAAAGGCAGCTGAGAATTTCTCAGAGGAAAACTCAGAGACAGCAGTTGCCTTTGAGAAACATGAATTCCCCACTGCTCTCCTTAATACAATCCGACACCCCTCATGGTGGCAGGTCCTTCTAACCTCAGACTTTAAGCCACAGGTCAGCCAAGACATCTGGTTAGATATTTACCCAGGGACTGATTATCATACATGCCCTTCAGATACTAATTTTGATTAATAAAAGTTGGGCATCCCTAAATCCAAAAATCCAAACACTGCAATATGAAGTTTTTAAATGCCATATTGATCAACTGCACTGAATTTGGAGGCATTTCCTTGGATTTCTTGATTAGAGTTGAAGACAATCCACCAATAAAGTCTACAAAGAGTAATACAATCAACACAGCAAAAACTGACCACAGCCAAGGGCCACACAACCTGTCCCCAGCAGCATCTTCGAGGACCTTGTATATTAACAGTTAAATAATGCAGGTAGTGGAAAAATATTGTATGATTTAGTTCTCGGAGTTGTCAGCACTTAAGATACTAATGACCAACAATTCTCTCTCTCTCTCTCTCTTTCTCTCTCTCTCTCTCTCTCTCTCTCTCTCTCTCTCTCACACACACACACACACACACACACACACACACACACAAAAGCCCTGCTTTTTTTTCAGTAAGCTTTAACCAGATGTAAGAGATGCAACCAGTAGAAGTTTTAAGAACCAACACTACCTGGGACATCAGAAGCAAAAAAAGGCTTTACCAGCATCCTAGAAAATGTCAAAACTACAACACTGACATCTAGCGTTCGTCCTGATGAACCTGTACGAAGGCAGCAAGGAGCCAGGGTGTGAGGGAGAGAGAGAAGTCTTTCCATGATGCAAGCCACTGCAGCTCCCCACTTACCCAGAGTAATAACACACACACACACACACACACACACACACACACACACACACACACACGAAACAGAATTTCCTTGTAGGGATAATGAAGACCATCACTATGAGAACAAAAAAACAAAACAAAACAAAAAACCACAAGCTCTTCATTTTCAATTATATCCTGACACAGATTTTGCTAATTTTTCACTAACCAATCCTTAGCATCAGAAAGTAAACACAGCTGTCTACCACATGACTAGAAATCACTAGACATGTATAAAATTCTCTCCAAGTTACTTAAAAAGTGACTTCAGAATTTTACTTTAAATTTTTGAAAACCAAGGGAGAACTACAGAGGATGTTTACTGCAAATAACAACAAAAATTCCAACAATGGCAATACTGCACAACAGTTACCCATTGCTATCACACACTTCAAATATGTCCACATGACTAAGGATCGAAGTTCTTCATCTTAAGCACCTTAAATGTAACGACTGGACTGAGAAAGACAAGGACACTTCTCACCTGCTGCTTCTTCCAAAGCCTCAGCAGCCTCACAAGCTTGCCTACCTACCAATTCTTCAGCCCAGATATGAGTAGTGGCTGCCAGGGAAGTAAATGGTTTTCTTCAGGACCAAGACAAACTTTTAAAAAAATGCACACTCTCTCTCTCTCTCTCTCTCTCTCTCTCTCTCTCTCTCTCTCTCTCTCACACACACACACACACACACACACACACACACACACATACACATTTCTGGGCACCTCTAAATGAAGAGCAAGGAAAGAAATGGATGTAACTCCACCTTTCTTCCTCCAAAGAACTCAAGTTTAGCAGACAAGAGACGTCCAAAACAATTGTGAATGTTCTAGGAGGAAAGAAGGAGGCACTGGGTACAGGAGAGAGGAGGAGGTTTGGGGAAAGTTCCACACAGACAATACTGTGCCATGAACCGCTAACCACTCACACAGGGCTACTACGTACTTCATTTCTGAGGTGTGTTGCTTTGCTATTTGAAGTAAATAAATGATAAAGAAGGCACAGTTTGATGAAAAGCACATTTATCTGCTAGGTTATTAGGTCTTAAATGCAGCTTTGCGGTTCATCAACAATGAAAGGATTCCTACACTGGATTGTTATGAAGTACTGTATAAGAAGTGGACAGCCATATTTCAAGCATGTGACCAAGACAATTTAGGGTTTTTCACTGTCTAGAAATGGCATTACTCCCCAGCTTCCTATGTCACAGTCGGAGGACACTTTTTCTGGGGAAGTGTCTCTTTCTCATCCTGGCAATGGCTGGAGAGCAAGGACTTGCTCACCGGGGGTTGATTGTGGACTACAGATGCTTTCCCTCATAAAAGCTTACAAATCTCGTTGGCATTGTGCCTGAACTTGCTTCATTGGTTCAACTATTTGAGTAGTAACTCGGTTAGCCCCATCTTCCTCTGCTAATAGTATGTGACATCACTGGTCACTGTTTTCATCTTATGCCCAAATTTCAGCAGAAGTGATTTATTTATTAGGTTTTGATGTTTTTGTTACTAAAGCAACAAATTGAAGAACCAAGTACACACTGTATTTGAACCAAAAAAAGTATTCACTTAGTCTGAGCAGCTCAAGGACAACTCTACAGGGATATCATCCTCCGTTCGTCCTACACCAACTGACATCTATGTATCCTTGAAAATTCAGACTGCTCTAAGGCTGAGGCCGGAGAACTGCCAGGTCAAGGCCTGCCTGGCTACTCAGTGAGCTCAAGGCTAGCCTGCACAACCTAGTGAAACCATGTCTCAAAACAAAAAATATGGGCTGGGAGATGAGTCAGTGGTTAATAACACTTGTTTTTGCAGGTATAGCTCCTAGTACCCACATCAAGAGGCTCAAAATCGCCTGTTACTCCAGTTCTAGGGGATGTAACACCCTCTTCTGGCCTTCCTGGGCACTGCACACCCATGGTGCACACAGAGAATAAAATAAATAATTTTTTAAAATAAAAAATAAACAGTGCTGAAGAGGTGGCTCAATAGGTAACGTGTTTGCTGCTCAGATCTGAGAACATGAGTTGGATCTCCAAAACACGTGTGAGTGAGTCCAGGAGTGTTCATCTATAGTCCCTGGGTTCCCATGGAGGGAGGAGAGGCTGACAGGAGACTCTCTGGCAACTTACAGCCCAGATAGTAGCATGGCATACACAGTGGCAGATAACAAGAGACCCCCATCTCAGACAAACTAGAAGACAGACCTACACCCAATGCCCTCTGATTTCCATGTGCATGACACAGCACAGGCCTCTCTCTCTCTCTCTCTCTCTCTCTCTCTCTCTCTCACACACACACACACACACACACACACACACACACACACAAAATAAATAAATAAATAAGTAGGTAAGTAAGTAAGTAAGTAAGTAAGAATAAACATTGAGGAAAAAAATAGAGCCAGCCAGATGGCTCAGCATATAAATGCCCTTGCCACAAACCAAGTGAGTCCAATACTCAGGGCCCACATGGAGAGAACTTGCTCCTGCAGACTGTCCTCTGACCTCCATATATGCGCAGTAGCAAGGCCTTCATGGAAAAAATAAATAATGTGATTTCACAGTTTTAAAGAGACCAATGAGACATAGCCACTCTATGAATGTGAGTCTAGGTTAGGAAAAGAAATGCACAAACAACAACAAAAGAGCCGGCTTAGTAAGTGGAGCTGGAAGAGTCCATGTTGTGGTAAAAACCACAGCTATAAGCTGAGCCCTCATAACCTAGTCACTGACGAGACTCAATCCTGAAAAGTACATGGAGACCATCACAGAAGCTGCCCAGACAAGCTGTTACTGGTTTAAAAGGAGACACAGCTGACCTTCAAAACTGCAAGTTCACATACATGGTAAAGTTTCTTTGAACAATATAAATAGTCTTGCACTTGGCAGTCATCCAGACACACTCCATCCTGACCATTTCTACACTGATCTATAACTACCTTTTAACACTACACTGTATCACAGTCTTATGTTCACATCTGTCTTGCTTAAAACTATAACTCTAAGGAGAGCATTTATTCATCCTTCATGTCAGTGCCTAGAGGGTTACTGTAATATAACAGCACACAAACATTCATTGAATAATTAGGTTTCCATATTATCCAAAAGCCTCCTTGACAAATGATCTGTAACAGAAGAGAACTTTAGAAGCCTAATCAGTATTTATGCTGGGAAAACAAAACAAAACAAAACAAAAAAACCATTTTCTGCTCAGAATTATCCATACTTAAGTAAAGAAATACAATTTCCACCCAAATTCATAAGCAGTACTGATATCTTGCTTAAAATGTAATGTTTTATTTGCACAGTGAGGCTTACAACAATTATGAAATTCAAAACACTCTCATGAGGTGAAATGGCACCTGCTGTCAAACTCCTGTAAGTTGTCCTCAGCCCCTGCATGTGAGCACACACTAAATAAATAAATGGAGTAAAAACAACATCAGAACAAGAGGCTCTGCTCAGCAGTTCATCCCTCTGGCAAGGGCTGAGGCCTTTCATTACTATGCAATAGCTTATGATAGTTACTTCTTGGTCCTGAAGTCCAAGTTCATTCATTCATTTCCTTATACACCTGTCAAAGAACCCCCGAGTAACAGGCATCGTTCTAGGAACTGAGGTTCAACTGCCTGTACACTTATGGAACTTTCAAACAGCAAACACACTTCAGAAGATTTGAAAAGCGAGTTTTAAAAGAGCAAGGTAGGGCTGGAGAAATGTTCAGTAGTTAAGTGCATGCTATTCCAGAGGAAGAAGAGTTCCTTTCTCAGCATCCACGTTAGGCTGTTAACAACCACTTGTAACTTTAGCTTCAGGGGATCTGAGACCTCTAGCATCTACGGGCACCTACACTCACATTCACATATCCCCAACCACCCAACACACATACATGTAATTTAAAAATAATAAAAATAAATCTAAAGAAAGCAGGGCACTAAGCCAACGTGACAAGGAGCACAGTGATGCATTTGAAACACAAAGACAAATCTCCACTGGGTCCGAGACTCAAGCCAATGGAAAATCAGACCGACAGGCAAGCGTTGAAGAATACTGTAGGCAGTACAGGCAAAAGGTAGAGAAACTCCAGGATGAGGGCACGTCCCAGGTGTCCAGCAACCAATACGAATAGAAAACAGTAATGATCCCGCAGCAGAGGCACATGATGAGACAAGAGACAAGCCACATCACGCAAGTTAAAAATGTTGGATGTTACTCTGGGATGTGAAGCCATTCATGAATGACACGATCAGACACGCGTGGGTGTATCAGCTACTATACATGAGCAGTAACTAGGGTGTGGGAAGCAGATGTCTGTCCTTCCTTCTAAACTAAGAAGCTGGTGACAAGAACGACGGAAGATTAAAAGCAACAGCAAGGGCAGACACATAATGATGAAAGACCCCCCCCCCCCAAAATACACCTTCCTTCCATTCTCGAACTATTATCAAATGTTACATTTGTTTCTCTCCTTTACCATTTACTCTTCTTTCGATGAATACTATCTTGTCTCTAACTCCCCAGCGCTCCCATTTCCCCCACCGCACAGTAATAGGATGTCTTCCCTCTCGTGGCTTTTTGCTCCTCGCTCTCTGAGCCTATCCCACCCGTTACTTCAACTTAGACCCTTCCTTTCCCGCTTTCCTGTTAAGTTTCTCATTGGCACAGGCAGTTTCGTCCATCTTAGTAACAGCTGACTGAGTAGAAACACAAAATTAAACATGACAGCAAGGCGTCTCTGAACGGCAGGCCTCCTCACCCCACTTGCTCGCCCCACGGACGCAACAAGAAACGCAGGCTTGCCTTGGGGAGTTCGGCTCGACCTTCTCAATCGCCAGAGCTCCGCCCGACCATGTTACCTTCTCCGTCGGAAGAGTCTTTGAGCCCATCTTCCCGATTCGACACCTCATCCTTGGCTACCAGTTTCATCTTTTTCTTCTTCTTCAGGGAACCCTTCAGCTTTTTCCCTGTGCTCACACGTGAGTCTTGAACGGTCGCGGCCATTTTGATCCGCCGGAAGTGCCACCTGATAATTCAGTCGGGTTGCAACGAAAGGAACTTCCTCCTCTAGTTCCGGTGTTACAGAGTTCCAGAACACTGTTGTCCAGCCTGCAGTTCCGGGGTTTGAACCTCGGGTAGACAGAGAAAGGTCTCGATCCACAGGTGTTCTCAGGCGAAGGCGAAGTCGGTTCCAGGTCTCACTGCTGTCCCCACCGGCGGCCTTCTGAAGTCGGACTCTCGGGCCGGCCCGCCCTGCCCCGTTCCGGGCGGCTGCTGCAGCCGGCTCCTCTTTCCCCTGGAAGGTTGGCTCCCAGAGTTAGAGACCGCATTCCCATTCATTATCTTGAGATCAGCCATGAATGAATAACAATACAATTACAGAATCAGAAAGCAAACTCGACTTTCACGCTTTTTTTTTTTTTTTTTAACGGACCAAACATGTTCTAATAAATGTTCCAAAGCTCAGTGTTTTCTGAGTACAAATTCTTGGTTTTGTTAGAGAAACTGCCCAGGTAGAGGGGATGAGCCACGCCCTAGTCCTACCTAGCACCTCCATAAACTGCGAAACAGCCTTGTAGTACCCAAGGTAGAGGGCGACAATAGGATTATCCTCCTAAATTAAGCCTTTAAACCCTATCTAGTACATTCATTAAACTAAACTTAGACTCCACCCATTCATCCAAAGTCTAAAATGTAAGGAATTACTTTGTGAGTTGCTGTTGGATCCCCACCATACCCCAGTCCCTATCCCCAAACTCGACAGTGTTATCAAAAGATTTCATCACCTGAAATACATCCCAGCCCCTGCCTATAGCCAGCCAGTACCCCATTCGGGTTTTCCTTCCTTATTTAATGGTTTTTGTTCTGTTGGAAGCTCTGCCTAGGCCCGCCCCTCCCTCTCCAAACCCTGCCCCCTCTCAGAAGTCCCCCCCCCAGAGAGGGGGCCACCCCCCTCCCCAGCTGCTCAAGACCTTGCCTACCTGCTCCGGTTCCTAGACCCGCAACTTGATTCCTTCTCCTCCCTCCCGCCTCACTTCTGTGGGGTTGGGGGCTGGAGGGGTCTCTTGGGAGCACTTTGCTCATTAACCCGGAACTTTTTGATTTGGTTTGATCTGGTTTATTGTGTTGGTGGAGAAATCTACTACTGGGGATCTGAAAACACCTGGTGCCGAACCAGTTTTTAGCATCCAAAATTTGTCTTTAAAAAAGAAAAGACGGGCGGTGGTGGTGCACGCCTTTAATCCCAGCACTTGGGAAGCAGAGGCAGACGGATCTCTGTGAGTTCGAGGCCAGCCTGGGCTACCAAGTGAGTTCCAGGAAAAAGGCACAAAGCTACACAGAGAAACCCTGTCACGAAAAACCAAAAAATAAAAATAAACAATAAAAAAAAAAAAAGAAAAAAGAAAAGCAACAGAAAATAAGAATCTTCATTTTGATGTATTTTGGTTGGTGTCTATGCAGGAAATAAATATATACACCCTAAATATAAGACATTTCAAAAGCAGTACAGGAAAGGCAGCATTATAAATTCAGTTTAGGACAAGGTCAGATTCCAGCATAAACCTCGGAAGAGAACAATTCTGGTTCAACTCTCCCAGGTCATTGTGATTCCTGTGATCTTCTCGCCTCTACATTAATGTAATGCTCTCATTAGAATGCTGTGCTGGTCCTGAGGCTACTTCCTGCTGTCTCATATTTAGCATTTTATCTTTTTTTAAATATTTACTTTTATTTTTTCCATACCATATATTTTAATCATATTGTTCCCTCCCCTAACTCCTTCAAGATCCTACCAACCTTCCTACCAAACCAACTTCATATTCTTTCTCTATCCCCTCCACCCAAAAAACAGGGGAAACATCAACAAAAATATCAAAACAGAAAAATTAATTTTTAAAAGATTTATTTCTTAGTTTTGTAAGCCTGGATGTGTTTATTTGCACCACATATGGTAATGCCTGTGGAGGCCGGAAGAGGGTGTGGGATCCCCTGAACTGGAATTCACTTGAGAGCCATCTGACATGGGAACCTAACCAGGGTCCTCTGCAAGAGTAGTAAACGTTCTTAACCACTGGGCCATCTCTCAGCCCCCAGCCTCTCTTATTTATTCTTCGTCAAATTCATGTGTGTATTCAGTGTACCATGATAGTAGTCACCTCCAAATCTTCTACCACAACCCCACACCATATATCATGTGACCCTCCCATTTTTATGTTCTCTCTCTCTCTCTCTCTCTCTCTCTCTCTCTCTCTCTCTCTCTTCCTTGTAGCTTACTGAATCCAGCTGGTGCTGACTCTGCTCACCGACAACCTACCATCAGCCATAGCCTTGAAGAAAAATGCATCCCCACTCCAGTCCTCAGTTAGCAAAAGCTCCTCATCTGTGGGTGGGGCCTCATTAGTTCAACACACACACTCAATCCATGGACTGAACCCACTTCTTTTTTTATTTTAGTTTTGAGGTATTATCTTACGAAGTTCCCCAAGCTGGCCTTGAATTAACTCTGTAGCTCAGGCAGGTCTTGATTTTTACTGTTTCTGCTTCAGCTTCTCCAGTAGTTGGGGTTTCAGGCCTGTGCCATCAAGCCCAATTTTTACATCAATATAATTGTTTCTATATAAGAATTGTTACAGGCTTGGTTACAGTTTAAAATATTACTTGCAGGAGAAACAGTTGGTTACCCATTAAATTTTTTCTTCATTAAGGTATAAAGTAGAATCCCGGTTTTGTATCTGGAAATCTGATGATCAGAAATGGATATAAGGGAAATATCTGTATTACATCCTTTAATTTTCATAATAAACCGATGGGCTAGTTGTTATTACTATTTCTACTTCATAGATGAAAACACCAAGGCTTGAAAGAAGTAATTGTTCAAAATCACATAGGCAACAAATGGTAGAATCTACTCAGACCTAAGCCCTCTGGCCCATAGTCAGCTTGGCCATTGAACTGCACAGCCTATTTATATTTATATTGTTGCATTTTAACCCTTAGAAAGTATGAAATAAAAATAAGCAATGAAAATTTCAGGTAGCACTGGAATTCACAAATTAGAAAACAAGTTTTTGCTCTTACAATGATCCATTGTAAATAAAAAGACTCAAGTAGAAATCCACTGTCACTGGAACTAAAAACCACTCTTAAGAAGGGCCCCATTAACAGATGACCAACATAAAACAAACTCAACGACATTTTTGGAGCTTTTTTTTTTTTTTTTTAACATTACAGGTCCTTTGTGTATATAGTCTGGTTTTTCGTTTTGTGCTTTTATGAGATTTCTGTGTTTGCCTCTTCATCTAAATATGTTTCTTGTGCTTTTTAAAAACTTTTTTATTCTATTTGTTTTGTCCTATTCCAATGTATTTGTTTTCATTGTCTCTTATTTTATTATTTTTTAGATGCCTGTCTTCTAATGAGAGAAAGAGTGTGGATTTGGGTGGGAGGGGAGATGGGGAGGAGACAGGAGAGGGGAAACTATAGTCAGAATATATTGTATGAAAGAATCTATTTTCAACCAAAATAAAGAAAATACCCCATGTCCCAGAAACAGCTGATGTCATCTGAAGTGCACCAGTTATCAGTGAGTGACCCTGAGCATGCCTCCCCTGCCATTATGGACTTTCTCTCTGGAAACTAAGCCAAAATAATATTTTTGCTCTTGGTCATGATGTTGTGTCACAGCAACAGAAAAGTGAGCAATTAATTTGGTGGATCCCTTAAGGTTTTGAGAGTCACTAAGGAATAACTAGAACTGTACTTTCATAAGCCAGGTTGCTGAGTAATAAGGCTTTTGTATACTCGTTCAATAAAACACTGATTAGCCAGTAGCAAGGCAGGAAATATAGGCAGGATAAGCAGACAAGGCGAATTCTGGGAAGAGGAAGGCTGAGTAAGGAGACACCAGCCCACCATCCAGGGAGCAGCATGTAATGGCACACAGGTAAAGCCATGGAACACATGGCAACATATAGATGAACAGAAATGGGCTGAGTTTAAGTATAAGAGGCAGTGAGTAGCTAGCCTGAGCTAATGGCTGAGCAGTTTTAATTAATATAAGCCTCTGTGTGTTTACTTGGGTCTGAACAGCTGTGGACCAGGCAGGATACAGGAAAATTCCAGCTACAACCAGGTGATTTATTTTTAAAGGAAAAAGTGAACTTTTCTAAAGGCTGTATTTCAAAATCCAGTTTGTCAGTCTGCTCCTGAGTCCTCTAACTTCATTTTGTTTTCTTTCTGAAATAGGATCTCATGTAACCCAGACTGACCTCATGCTTTCTAATAGCCAAAGATGCTCTTGAACAGGGTTTCTCTGTGGCTGTCCTGGAACTCACTCTGTACACCAGGCTGGCATCAGACTCATAGAGATCTGTCTGCCTCTGCCCCCAGAGTACTAGGACTAAAGGCTACACCACCGCTGCCCGGCATGTCAGAGCCTCTTTAACTCCTGATTTTCCTGCCTCTACCTCCCAAGAGGTGAGGTTACAGGCCTGTGACACTGTGCCTGGCTTATACAGTGCTGGGAATGGAACCCAGGGTTTTATACATGCTAGGCGGGCACTCTACCTTGAGCCACCTCCGCAGCCAAACTTCTCTTTACAAGATACAAGTTTCGAAATCCTTTGAAACTCTTTACAAAGGGATATTTCTATCATCATTAGTCTCTTTTTGTTGTGTTTTTAAGATTTATTTAATTTTTAATTGTGTACATGTATTTGTCCACATGAGTACAGTGCCCACAGAGGCCAGAAGATGGTGTTGGATCCCGGTAGCTGGAGTTATGGGCAGCTACGAGCTGTCCAACATAGGTGCTGGGAGCTGGTCAGGTTCTCTGCAAGAGCAGTACTCACTGTTAACCACTGAGCCATCTCTCCAGCCCCTTCATTAATCTCTTGTATGACACTCCAGCTTGTGATGTGATTAAGACCTACTCAAGGCTCCCTTCTCCGTTCCTAACTAGCCTGAGTCCTTGGCGTGCTGTCAGCCTTTTCAAAAACATTCCTAGACACAAGAAAAGGACAGACTCTCAGCTGGCTCGTGTTAAGCAAAAGAGCAAGTGAAAACTGGCACGAGTACCAGGTTTTATTTCACATGAATAAATTATTCTTGGATTCCTGGTCTCATGGCCTGCATTAGTGATCTGGGCACCATCATGCATCAAGGAGACACATTCCACCTTGTATAAAACTTGCCCATTAATACCCACCCTGCTAGGGGAGTTAATAGTCTCATAGGCAGCATTCATCAGCAATGACAAGATTTCCCCAGCATTTATGAAGCCAAGCTAACAAAAGAGGAAAGTGAGTCGTCGGTGAATCCTTCTAGACTTCCTAACCTCCACTCCTCTGTGCCTTTCTCCCCTATGTGTCCCCAGAGGGTCCCACAGCCAAAAGAAGCCTCACAGAACTCAACCATTTTCTTTAAGTCTTCTGAAATTGAAAGGCCTCATTTTCCAAAGCAGATATGAATTTGTCCTGTGATGAGAGCCCAGAGAAACTTTCCTAAGCCCATCATTCATTTATACATTCAATCAGAAGGGATTTGATTGAGCCCTGAGTAGACACCAGGTGTGGTTCTGCTTCTTCCTGGGGATCCCAGATGCATTGGGCCATGAGGGTGGAGGAAGCAGAAGCAGGGAACAGGGATCAGACAGCTGTGCATATGATGGAGATAGCCCTCCAGGAGACAGACTTCCGTGAGTCAGCTTAACTTTATTCCAGAGTATAGGAAATATATAGGACTGGGGAGCCTGGGGACAAACCCTAGTTTTCATTAAGAGTCACACTCCTATCATAAGGCTTCATAAGTGGCAGCATGTCCTATAGCTCCTAGTACAAGTCTTGGTTACCATATGTGCAGCAGGGGAGGCTTCCAGCAGGAAACTGTGCCAAGGGCCACCCTAGAGACAAATCAGGCATCCAGGCTTAGAGGCAGCTTTCAATAAGGTCAGTCCTCCAGGCCCAGAGATATTCTTCACATAAGGGCAGGTAGAAAGCAGGAAGTTCTTTCTGGAGGGTGGGGGAGTCCTCCATGTTGCTGAGCTTAGGGAAAACTGTCAGGCTATGGTAGACAGCAACCTCTGACCAGCAGGGCCTCTGTTTTAGGCACTGGAGATTCCTGGTGAGAGAAGGGTTTTTGTTTTGTTTTGTTTTTTGTATTTGTGATGCTCATCACTGCACAAATGAGGCTGGGACAACTAAGTCCAAAAACAGTAGGCAGAGAACTCCCAACTGTCCCTGGAGCACCAGCCCAGCTCAGTCCCCTGTTGCTGACACAGCTTACTTAACTGCCTGTCTATCTATCTGTTTGCCCATCTGGACCTCAATCCCACCATTCTCTGCTCTCAGACCAGATTCTGCTCTCTCGCCTTGCAGCTGGACTCCATTCTCCCATTTCATCTTGGCTCTTGGTGTCAGAAGAGTTCATCCATAGTCACAGCACCAGGTTTCTGAGCCTGTTGGTGGCAGAGCATCATCATGTGTCAGGAGCATATGAAGTGTGTAGCTAGTCATCTCATAGTGAACAGGAAACACATAGAGAGACAGGAACAAGTTACACCCTCCCCCAAAAGACTCACCTCTCTGACCTACACTTCTAGCTAGGTGCCACCTCCTAGAGTTTCCACAAGCTCCCCCAATAACCCCTAGTGTTATTTAACTCAGGAACCTGTGGGGGACTTCACACTCAAGACATAAGACTACAAAAGCAGTCAGTTACCATTTCACATTAAACAAGAGAGTGCTCGAGCTGTGGTCTACCTTGGCAGTAGAGTGTTTGTCTAGCATAAACAAGGCCCTGAGTGCCATCTGTAGCAATAAGGGCATGTGGGGGATGGGTGGGGGTGGGGATTCAACACCATGAAAACAGAAAACAGTGAATCCATGAAGCAAGTGGTTCCCAGGGACTCAAGGTCAGAGGTAGCTATCTTACTGAAGCTTGCACCTTTAGTGTTAGGCTGAGCTAGGTAGTACTGATTTTGCTACTATGTATGTATCCCCACAGATCTTTCTGAGAGTGGGGAATAAAAGAATAATTGTCTATTTCCTAAAGTGCCTTGAACCAGCTCAGGTTGAAACACAGATAAATAGAAAACACTGGACCCCTGATGGCATGTGAATTATTTTTTAGCTATGCCCCCCTTCAATCTGCTAATCTAGCTACTGAACCCCAAAAATTAAGTTTAGAGTAGAAAATTATTAACAGCCAAGCTAGTCTAGTGACCTTCAGGCTGTCAAGGTCACATGGGTGGTAAGCTTAGTTACTTTTCTATTACTGTGATATCATGACCAAGGCAACTTATAAAGGAAGACTTCTTTTTCCCCCGAGACAGACATGGTTTCTCTGTAGCTTTGGAGCCTGTCCTGAATCTCACTCTGTAGACCAGGCTGGCCTCAAACTCACAGAGATCCACCTGTCTCTGCCTCCCAAGCACCACCACCACCTAGCGAAGGAAGACATTTAATTGGGGGCTTGCTTACAGTTTCAGAAGGTCCGTGATCACCATGGCAGGGAGCATGGTAGTAGCAAACAGGCATGGAGCTGGGGCAGTAGCTGAGAGCTTACATCTGATCTGCAAGATAGAGACAGACAGACAGACAGACAGACACACACACACACACACACACATGGGGGGCGCAGAGACAGAGACAAAGACAGAAAAACAGAGACGGAGACAGAGAGACAGAGGCAGACTGGGCCTGGTGTGGGCTTTTGAAACTTCAAAGCTCACTCTAGTGACACACCTCCACCAACAAAGCCTGTTGCTTGAATTGGTAAATGGTCTTTTTATATAAAAAAAAAAAAACCAAAACAAAACAAAACAAAACAAAAAACAGAGTCTGATGTTGGGGTGAATGCTGAAACATCAGAGAGACAAAGGAACAAGCCACCTCTTATCTCTAGGACTCCTCGGCCTGAAAAGCTTTCCTCAGCCAAAAGACTTCAGTTCCTGTCTCCTTATGCCTTATATACCTTTCTCCACCCACCCATATCATTTCCTATCTCAACTTTCCTAGTGTTGGGATTAAAGGACTGTGATTCCTAAGTACTGGGATTAAAGGTGGGTGTCACCACTGCCTGGCTGTTTCTCTCCTAGACAGAGTCAATCTCATGTAGTCCAGGGTGGCTTTGAACTCACAGAGACCTAGATGGATCTCCGCCTCTTGAGTACTAGGATTAAAAGTGTGTGCCACCACTGCCTGGCTTCTATGTTTAATCTAATGACTTGTTCTGTTCTCTGATCTTCAGGCAAATTTATTGGGGTACACAATATATCACCACACACACACCTCCTAATCCTTCTTAAATAGTCCATCAACCAGAAACTGGACATTCAAATACATGAGCCTATGGAGGTCATTCTTATTCAAACCACCACATAGGCTTTAACACCAGCTGGAAGTAAAACACAAACGCAAACCCACACAGGGTCTTGTTAAGTGGCAGCAGGAAGAGAAGACCGTGTACCAATGCATCCTCCAGATACTCAGCCACTGAGGAGAGGAAGGAAGGGCCTTGGCTTCTGGGCAGTCAAACTGTAACTTGCATTCACCAACTCACCTCCGTTCTGGACTGATACCCAACTTTAAAAAATTGTAAAATAAACCGCCTCATATTTGCAACTCTGAACTTCTAGTGCTTTTATTTCCAAGTGTGTGTGTGTGTGTGTGTGTGTGTGTGTGTGTGTGTGTGTGTGTGTGTGTGTTAGGGAGTTGGGAGGACTTTAACATTGCCAGAACATTGCTAGCTTTAAGGAAAACTTAGTGTCCCTGCTGACAGATTTCTCAGCTCAATGCCAGTATTTCCTGAGCTTGTCATGGCATGGAATTCACTTTTAGCTAATTTTCTTTTGCTAATAACTCAATACTGTAGGATGGCATATAAAATTAAGAAGTGTATTTTGGGCTTAGAGCTCTGTCTTAAGGTAAGGGACATCATCCTGTGGTGAACTGCTTGCTGGCAGGGTCCCAAGGCAATACATGGATTTCTCTCAAGAAGAGTGGGAGACGGAGTACATGTGCATTTCGGTCTCTCCTCTCCCCTCTGCATTTTATTTTGTGTTGGGAATGGATCTCAGAATTCCAAGCATGCTTAGCACAAGTTCTACCACCAAACCATATACTCAGCTACATCTCCTTCTTGTGAAGTTACCAGTATTCAATCATACTCCTGATCTCCTCCCAAAGGCCCAACCTTTAAAGAGCATCTATTTACATTTCTATCCTCTAATGTCTCACTATGGAGATTCAGTTTTGGTTTGAATTTTAGAAGGAACAAAACTATATTCAAAATGGCGACCATCCCAAGGCTATTAGTAGCTACTGAGGCTGACTTTTGATTCAGAGGCCATCCTAAACAGCTGTTTGGCCAAGAAGATTCTTTTTAATATAAGGAATATTAACTGAATTTCCAGGAATGGAAGCTCATATTTAGAAAACCCAATGGTAATACCCATGTTACTCTTTGAACATCTATTAATGATCTGTGCATCACTCACAGGAAAACCAACAAGAGTGAAACCATACGTTTTTCTTTTTGTAGAAGGATTCAGTAATGGCCCAATTACATTCTCTACTAAAGGGTCTCCCTAATTAGCGCTTGGAGCTTGCAGGGAAGCTCTGACCTTTTGTTCCTGCTTCTACTAATGGAAAAGGCCTTGTGCCATGTGAGGGTGGGCATAATGAGGCTGGGCTGAAAGCTGCTAAATAACTTCATAAATATATCCTGACAGCTGTTGATTTTTCCATGGGGTAACCAGAAGATGATTCTGTTGACTTCAGCAGATGCTCCGGGTGGGGCAGATTCCACAGTATCTTCTCCTGTAAACATGCTATTTATCCCGGAGTATTTCTTCAAGTAGAGATTAGTGGAGTGATACGTGCTGTTTCAACTTCATTCTAACAAACTACACTGGGAAAAAAAAGTCTAAAGGGTGTATGCAGTCCAGGTTTTACTTAGGAAGGAAATGCAAACAATGCCTTTCAGATTACAGAAGTCCAAGGCCAGTCTTCACAAAAACAATTCAAGGCCAGAAATTATACTCTATAAGTAGTAAGCAGAGAAGGTTTCAGAAGCTGGGGTAGACGTACAACCAGTAGAAGTCAGTAGTTGATGACAAGCAGGAGCCAAGTTCAAGGCCCAGGGAAGAACCAGTAGATGAAGCACGGATGGAACAGCGATCAAATTGAAAACTAAGGACCTTTGCCCACTCTTTCACCACTGGCTCAGTCCAAATCTCTACAACACTCCAATAGGCTTCTGGGTAACTCGCAGCTGTCACCCTGTATGCACATAGGGATACAGAGATGTGGTGATATTATGTTCCCCAAAATATTGTGCACCCTAATAAACTTATCTGGGGTCAGAGAACAGAACAGCCACTAGATATGGAGGCCAGAAAATGGTGGCACACATGCCTTTAATCCTAGCATTTCAGAGGCAGAGATCCTCCTGCATCTCTGTGAGTTCAAGGCCACACTGGAAACAGACAGGCTTGGTAACAAGAGCCTTTAATCCCAGGAAGTAATGGCAGGAAGCAGAAAGGTATTTAAGGTGTGAGGACAAGGTTAAGCTTTTAGGCGTTTGAGCAACAGTCCAGCTGAAATTCATTTGGGATGAGGACTCAGAGGCTTCCAGTCTGAGGAAACAGGATCAGCTGAGGAACTGGCAAGGTGAGGTAGCTGTGGCTTTTTCTGCTTCTCTGATCTTCCAACATTCACCCCAATACCTGGCTCCAGGTTTGTTTTTATTAATAAGACTTGTTAAGATACTTGCTACACAGACGGATATGGTAAGCTTGCAAAATGCCTAATGACAAAGAAAGTGGGATCTAGGGAGTCTAGTGTTTGTATTTAGTATTATTATATTAATGAGGGAGGAGTCCCTACCATTTAGGACACAAACAGTGAGTATTGCCAGCATAAGAGACACAATTCTCTCCTCAAAGGGGATAGTTTTCTCTAGAGCCAAATATGAGTGAACACGACCCAGGAATACAAATTCAAGTTACCTCAATTTCCATGTTCAATTGTGGCAGCAATTTTATGAACAAAGAAAGTCTCCAATCATCACGCTTTTCAAATACGTTGGTAGAAATGTCAGATAGTCAGGTTACAGCAAATCAGGGAAATCTCTGCTTTAGGCCCCAAATGATATATGATAACATTCTTAGCTTTGGGGTTGGTAGAAAATAGAGGTCTGCTCATAGACCCCCTCAAAGATTTATCTAATAGTCATAAGGATATGAGGTCACACACAGAGGTAGGCATGGTGATTAGGGTGAATTGACAACTTGACACAACTCAGGATCATCTGGGAAGACAGTCTCAATGAGAGAGTATCTTAATCCTAGTAACTGATGTTGGAAGTCCACTGTGGGCAGCACCATTTCTTATGTTTGGGTCCTGGACTTCGTGTGAATGGAGAAAGTGAGCTGAGTACTAAGCATGTATGGATTCATCTCTCTGACTAGCTGCTCAAGTTTCTGCCTTGATTTCCCCACAATGATGGATTAAAACCTGGAATTGTGAACCAAATAAACCCCCCACCAAAGTTGCTTTTGCCAGTGTATTTTGTCACAGCAATAGGAAACAAAACATGGGCAGTGGGCAGTAAGTGGCTATAAACAAGGCTGAAGTTAGCCCATAATACAGCAGCTCTGGACTTGAGATATTCTGACACCTCCACACTGTTGAAGTTCTAATCAACCAGCCTTTATAGCCACAGATTCTTTCCAGCAATGTCCATTCACAATATCAAACTTATACACTATGCAGCCTTTTGAATTATACTGTAATTTGTGAATGTTTTTGAACGATTTTTTTGAAAGTCTAAATTTTGAAGAGAACTTTTCTATAGTATGTGTGTAACATGTAGCTAAAATAAATGAAAAGTATTCATCTTACACTGTTTATAAATAGTAGAATACAGGTTAAAAAGCTTCTTGTTTAGAACTGTCATCCCATTGCATGACAGCTAACCATTTTATTGTGTTTGGTGTTTGTGTCTTTTTGACAGGCTCTTGCTACACCTTCCTGGCTAGAAGTTGCAGCAATCTTCTTGCTTCTACTTCCCCAGTGCTGAGATTGCAGGCGCACACTCCCATGCCTAACTTAAAATATTTCTTATTTTAATAAGTAAATAAATACATAAATACGTTTTTTGAGACAGCATCTCATTATGTAGCCCTGGCTGACCTGGAACTTACTATGTAGGCCAGGCTGGCCTCAAACACACAGAGATTTGGTTGCCTCTACCTCCTGAGTGCTGGGATGAAAGGCATGTACCACCGTACCCAGCAAAATATTTTTTAAAGAATAATATACAAGGCTACTTCTGACATGAACTGAATTTCTGGGTCTTAGGAATGCTCTTCTTCTGAACCTTTGCTGAAGATCTGAAGTAGGAGAGCCAGAGTGGCCACATTGCACGCCATACAGAGGTGCCTTGCAAACATTTCAGGCTTCCTGATGAGAACTGAAGACAGAAGTCAGTCAGGTCAGACATGGATGGACTCCAGAGCAGCAGTTTGGAAAATGTCCTTATAGATGGTAGAAATGAGAAAGAGAGCCCCCTGCCCCTCCCCCCCCCCCTTTTTTTAAAACTCTTCTAAATGAGTGCCTCTTCCTAGATGCTGTGCAGGAGAAACTTGACTGCAGCAGAGAGAAAGCACCTGGATACCTTGTGGTCTGGCCAGTTGGACGGAGCAGCTCATCCCACACCCGTGCCTCACCTCAGTGTCTGTCAGGAGTCCTTTAAAATGTCCCAAGAGCAGAAGCTAATGGCAACCTTCTTCCTGGGACCACTGCTGCTGTGCCCTGTCCTTCCTCTGCCTTCACACAGTGTAAAGGAATATTCCATAACACTGCAGGCCCTCTTGTCTCTATCTTTAACACTCATGCATACACCTGTTTTCACTAGGAAGTTTACATGCTCTCACTGTTAAATAGACAGGAAAAGCCAGTTCTAAATTTTAGGCTTAATACTCACTGCTCCTTCAGACTCTACACAGCAAAAAAACCACAGACCTGTCTGAAAGTTGAAAGGATGTGGTTTGTGGCACCTGCTGTGCAGGCAACTGGAGCGCTCCACTGCAGAAGTCTCCCTTCTCTCTAGAGGATAAGAGTCTCCTGCCCTTTCCTACTCTCCAATCTTTACTTCTGTGCTGAAATCCCCAGCCCCTCAATAGCCTTCTCCCAGGGTCCATGGAAGAATCTACAACCAGCTGACAATCTAATCTTGGCTGATATAAAAAATGAATCTCCATACACGAAACTCTTTAATCCATTCACTTTTTTTCTGAGTCAGTTCTCTCTCTACACAGCTTCTGTTCTGATCTCATATTTATCTCATTTCTTGCCTGACTTCGCTCTATATTTTTCTGCTATTCCTGCTAAGTGCTATCTTAATTCATCTAGTTCTGCCCCATCTAGGTTCTTATCCATCTAGTTCCTTCCCATCTTAGCTCCTCTCCCATGTTCTTCTTCCTCATCTTGTTCTTCCCCACCTGGCTCTTCCTTATCTTCCATCTCATTCTTCTAGTTCTCTCTTCTAGTCCTCCAATCTAGTTCTCCTCAAGTCTCTGAGGTTTACAGCTATATACCCATGCAATAGCAATGCTCTGGCTAAGGCAAAGTCACCAGGCTTGAATTCCCTCAGGGTCAAAAGGATGGGCAGTAAGATCCACACAAAAGAGCAGAAATTGCTAGCCATCATCTGCAACCCAAAAGGGAAGTGGCTAATGGGGAATAGAATCAACTGAGGGCTAAATTCAGTTAGAAGGGAAATTATGTGCTCAAAGTTTATTCTCAGAAGTAGTTAGGTAAAGTGTTAGGAGTCTATCACTGACTAGTGAAAATAAAACTGTCTTCTTTTCCTTTGGCTCCTTATCTGTCCAAGCTATCTAGGCTGCTGCCATTTTCTGGCAGGGCAGGGGAAATGTGCTCCGTCACTAGGCATCCTGTGTTCTAGCTAGATGCATCTGGTAATTGTTAAAAGGAGATCTGTAACTAGAGATAAGATTTGGAAAAGGAGAAGTTAAGCTTAATTAGCACATCTGCCTGGCCTGGGCAATTGTCAGTGTAAACCCTTACTTTCTCTGACAGATGGTCTGTTCTTTAGAAAGTCTGGGAAGTTTCTCAGATAAGACACTTTCGTCCAGAGATGGTTCTGTCTGGATGTTGCTAAGGATGATAATTATAGGGAGGCTTGAAAATGGGGTTCTGGTTGCGTTATTGCTGTCAGCACAGAAGGTTGTCTAAATGTTCTGTTAGTAGAAGGGAAATTGTTTTCTGGAAAAGGAATGGAATGGAAAAGCTACAATAACACGCAAGGAATTCATTGCAGGAAAACGGCTAATATCACCAAGACTCCTTGAGCCTTGGCTTTACTTCTGGAAGGTCCTTGGCTCCTTCCAGGTATTAGCTTGTCATGATCAGCTGAAATCCTATGCCAGCCTTTTCATTGTGAATAGAGCCCTAAATCTTACTTTTGAAATGAATATTACAGAGTATGGATGTGTATAGAGGAGGAACTAACACTAATGTCAGTTATGAAAACCAGATCATAAGTGTTTTCATTCAATTAGCCTTTTTGCTTTATTTATGCCCCCTTCCAGGAGGATTGGAAGCCAATATTCAAAGATGAAGTTTGGACAAAGATATAAAGCACTGTCATATTATTTCATGCTAGGGAACATTTCTTCCTTATATTGTTTCTCTAAACAGCTCCTAACAATAAATAGCCTCTGGAGGGGAATAAAGATGCAGAACAGGGACGGGACCAAGGGTCGGTATTATTTCATCTCTACCCACATGCCTATGCTTTTCCTGCAAGGGGATACAGCTTTTTGTACTTTTCAAAAAATGGTTATTTGCTTACTTATTACTTACTTATTTGCTTACTTCTTTATTGATTGATTGTTTGGTTGGTTGGTTGTATTGGTTGGTTGGTTGTCTATTGTGTGTATGTGGTCTGTGCACACTTGTGTGAAGCTGTAGGTGTCCATGCATGGAAGCTAGGGAGAGTCTTCAGCTGTCCTGTTGGTCACTCTCCACCATCTTCCCTTGAAACAGGGTCTCTCACTGAACCCAGAACTAGGCTGGCAGCCAGCAAGCCCTAGCAGCCCTCCTTATTCCATTACCACAGTGCTAGAGTTACAGGTACCTGTGTGCATCTGTCTCTTCATGTGGCTGCTGAGGATTTGATCTCAGGTCTTCATGCTTGCACAGCAGACACTCAGTCCACTGAGCCATCCCTGTAGGACCTTCCCATGTCTGACTGTTAGTGGGTAAAGTGTTAAGATTGCTGGTGTGTAGTTATTAACTTAATGTCTCCCCCAAAGCCAATGCTTGAGCCTCTTGCAGCAATGTGTGTGGAAATGTCAGCCTAGGGGTTTCTCTTACTGCTGTTGTCTGATCTGTAGCTAATTACACCCAGAACTGTGCTCATCATTTCACAGAGCATGGTGGGGGGGACAGAGACAGCAGAACATGTGCTTCTACTTTCCAGAGTTATCGAGACTTCGCTGACACCATATCAAACCCATTGTCATATAAGCACAAGGGAGAACATGTTCTGTCCAGTAGGCTAATAGGCACAGTGATGGTAGTGGTGGGAGAGCCTAGAAGGAAAAAAAAAAAATCACTGTTTAGCTCAACATCTGAAGGCAGTGAGTGGTGCTTAGCGATCCACTTCATAGTGAGCCTCTGCTATCAATACCCCCTCCTGACAATGCGGATGCCACTCTTTAAATCTTCCTGCAGACCCAAAGGACCTCGGTCTCCTCCAGTTACCTAGCCCTTCTCTGCAGAATCATGTCTAATTGAATGTTAAGATCAAAGTTTAAGTTTATAAGAAAGAAAAACAAGTGCAGATAAATAGTTATTATCTGACATCCTTATGAAAATTCATGACCTGCAGTTTTATCAGAGGCCTTATAAGAATTCTAATTGTGAAGTATGCCAGGCTATTAAACAGCCAGCGCACCTCCGTCTCTTGATAAGAAGTGAGTTAAGTAATTGTCCTGTTTAACTTCTGCTTGTTAACCTTTAAGGTCAACTAGTTTGAACATACGTTTAATGAAATCCTAGAGCCAGAATTTATGATATTGCCACTGAATGTTAAATTGGACAATTTACATAAGCAGGGCATTAACCTTCTGAGCATTGAATAGCATTTTAGCACTCAGCCGCTGGGGACAATAAGGGGCATGTTCTATATATTTGTGATTAGCTTGCCTGGAAACTCTCAGGATGACCAATTGGCCTACCAAGTTTAGCAGCATAATTAAATGAATGGACTCAGCCTAAGTAAATTATCAGTGCGGTGTACAGTATATCATTATGGTCCAAAAGAAAAAAAAGAGATATGAATAATTTAATAATACATTACTAATTTATCAATGCTAAGTGACTTCGAGGAGGCTCATTGTAGTTCATTGTTTTAAATTTGATACTTGATTCACCGTGCACGTGATTAAAAGGGGACAGATGACTTCTTTTCCCCAAAATACATTGAAGCCGTCGGCTTTGTATTTTTATTTTTTGAGGAAAAAGAAGCAGTGTTTTCTGCTTTGGTGATATTACAAAATACCTACTACTGTGCATTGATGAGAGGATCACCTAGTAACTTATCACAGTCAGATGTGTGGAGTTCGCACTACCAAGGCAGCCTTGTGAGGGGAGGGCACGAACCCCTGAGTCGTTCAGAAGCCCAGCTGGCGACACTGGAGTAATTATCATTATGGTTTGGAGGGGTCAAGCATCAGGGACAGCAATTTGCTGGGCACCTGGGAATGCCCCTGTTGACAGGGACCATCGGTCCTCTCTGGGCTGCCTGTCTCAGAGTTGCATTCTGTAAACTCAGCCTGTGGTGCTTCAGAGCTTACGAACCTATTTGGTGAAACAGTGTATTGTTTTGAAGGTAGATTTGGCCTCTGGGCCTGACAGAATCTCTTCCTGAATTTAGAGCTCGCTGTCCTGGCTACTGGCTCACCATCTCCTCCTGGGATCCACAGCAGGAATGTGGAACCCAGTAAGTAGACTAACATCCTCAGGAAGAAGCTTCACCTTGTAAGGCTGACTGGCTGATTATAGCTTCAGTGATCATGGATGGGTTGGGATGATGCAGACCCAGGGCCTAATTAAGGTTTCTCTTGGGCTATCTTTACCTCCTTTAAATAGTTATTTATTGTCCACCTCATATAAGATACATAAACATTAAAATATCATAATTGAAAAACATTATGTTATGTGCTAAATTAATAATGGTGCCATCAACCACTAGCATTATTTTATTTACTTATTCACTGACTGTATTTTTCTTTCTTTCTTGAGACATGCAGTCCTGGCTGGTTTCAAACTCCTTGTGTAACCCAGAATGGCCTTGAATTCTGATCTTTCTTTTTCTCTCAGTTGCTCAGATTATGAGCATGCCCCAGATTGATTACAGTAATTTAAGATGACTTTTATAAATGGATATGTCCCCAAAGGTTAATATTATGACATATACATTATTGAGAAATAAACATTATTATTCAGATGAGGATTTTCAAGTAAGATCTTAAAATATTTATATATTTATTTGATGTGTATGAGTATTTTGCCTACTGGTATGTGTAGACACCATGTGTGTTCCTGACGCCTGAGGAGGCCAGAAGTGGGCATCCTGTGCCCTGAAACTGGAGCTACAGCCAGTTATAGTCCACCATGTGGGTACTAGGAACCAATCTTAGGTCCCATGAAAGAGCAGCCAATGCTCTTAACTGCTGAGCCAACTCTTCAAATCCAGGATCTTAAAATAAATTTTAAGGGTGCTAATTCCTAATTGTTTTCTTTTCAGTCTCTGTTTCATCATTAAGGCTTTGTTGTGAAAGTATTTAAAAAGGATATTTGGCCTTTGATATGTTAAAATGACTTCTGACATTTTTTTTACATAGTTGGGGAAAGTAAGGACATGATTGAATTTCTCTCTTTGAGGTCCAGACTAACTGTAGGAGGTTGGAATCCTTTGTCAGGAATTTCTCCTAGGGACTGCTTTAGTGAATTGCCCCCTGAGATATTTGGCTCTTACCTGGATTAGCTCAGGTCACTTCAGAGTCTTTGCCTTTAAATATTCCAAAGGTGACATGGATTAACAACCTAACTGGGCTTAAAGAGCACTTGAACTTGGAGTCACAAAAACTGAGTGTCTTGTGCCTTGTGAAGTCAGCTGTTAAAATGTTGGGTCTGTTTGACCCACAGAAACAACTGGAATGGTGGAGACACCTTTTGAATAAGAGATCACGGAGGTGGGGGATTTCAGAATTTTTGTCATTTTATAACTGCAGTAAATAGTTTTTTGTTGCCTAACAAAAAGGAAATGGTTATCTATTTGGACTCAGGGTTTCAGAGAGATCAGTCCATCACAGGCAGTGGAGTGTTTAAGCTCATCATAACAGACCAAGAAGGAGAGGTTGAGACCAGAATCAACAAAGAGACCATGCACAGTGACCCACTTTCTCCAGTTTAGCCCCAGATATAAAGCATCTAGAACTGTCCCTAACAGCACTGCCATCTGGGGACTGAAGAGGCTCAGGGTTAGGGCTGGGGTTAGGTGTCAAGTATTCAAATAATATAAAGACCAAGTATTCAAATAGGAAGCCTATGATTATTGTATGTTCAAGCCATAACAGTAACTACCATTGTTCAGAGTCCAAGACAGAAGCAAGGCCAGCAAAAGGAACTTTTCCAGTGCTGTAGAAAAAGCCTTTTGTCTTCAAAATTATATGGTCCAGGATTTCCACTGTGTTGCTGAAGTGTCCCTGTGTCCACCCAGCTCCTACAGCTAATCAGACCCAAGTAAACACACAGAGATTTATATTACTTATAAGTATGGCATGGCAGTCTTTTTGCTATCTAGTTCTTATATCTTAAATTAACCCATTTCTATAAATATGTACCTTGCCATGTGGCTCATGGCTTACTGGTATCTTTACATTTTCTTATGATGGCAGCAGCTGGCAGCATCTCCTGACTCAGTCTTCCACTTCCCAGAATTCTCCTCTCTGCTTATCCTGC
The DNA here is from genome assembly GCF_903995425.1 of Onychomys torridus. Taxonomy (NCBI): domain Eukaryota; kingdom Metazoa; phylum Chordata; class Mammalia; order Rodentia; family Cricetidae; genus Onychomys; species Onychomys torridus. Next base: position 8,856,163 of record NC_050453.1, on the reverse strand, counting down.
CTATACTATACTTCCTGCCTGGCTACTGGCCAATCAGCATTTTATTTATCAATCAATCAAAGCAACACATTCACAGCATACAGAAAGACATTCCCAGCACCACTCTATTATGCAAATCCCTTTTAGTGTTCTTGGAAACTATGATGGCTACTTCTCTTGTTCCAGGGTCTGAAATTTTACATATATATGTGTGGATAGTATGACTGGGTGATTTTCTTGGCTTTTTTTCCTGTGTATCTCTTCAAGTGCTATGCTTCAGCCCAAACTGTGAAGTTTCTGTTTCTCAGTCTTACCAACCTCTCCCTCCTAACCTCTTTCTCTGAAGCCTCCAGTGAGATACCACATAAGTAACTCACTCACAGGACCAACAGCCAGCTCAAAACAGGAAACAGCAGCAGGATGTAGTGGTGACACACATTGCCATCCTAGCACTTGGGAGACAGAGGCAGGAGGATAAGGCGTTGCAGGCCAGTCTGATGACATGAGACCTTGTCTCAAACAAATGAAACAACAATAAAAGAGGTGACTTGAACCAGCAACTTTAGGAACGTTGTACTTTTGAAGCCTAGTAGATGTGGTTTATGGGTTAGCTGATGCTTTGGATTGGCCAAACCTACATTTCTCTCTAATGTGTTTGACACGCCAGAGCTAACTCTTAGCTGAAAATGGAGGTACACACCTCTCAGCCCAGCTCTTGGGAGGCTGATGCAGGAGAATCATTGGTCTAAGATCATCTCAGACTACTGCCTCAAGAAAATAAAAGGTTAATTCTTGTAAAATGCTTAGCAATTTAAAGATACTACCTTGTATTTTCTACCTTCCTTCCCATTTTTTATTAGTATCCATTAATTGTACAAAATACTAGGTTTCGTTCTGACCTTCTCATACACTCAGATAATTTAATTTATTCATCATCACCTGCCATCACCTTCATTTGTCCCCCACCCTGTCCTGCTGGTCCCTTCCCTTTTCCCAAATAGTTCCATTTTTCTTTCCCAAACTTGTTTTTAAATTAGATTATTTTTTATTTATTTATTAATGTTTTTAGTCTATTTGTGCAAGCATTTTGCTTTCATATATGCATGTACACTACATGCACGCTGTGCCCACAGAGGTCAGAAGAGGGTCTTGGGTCCCCTAGAACTGGGTTACAGATGTTTGTGAGCTGCCATGTGGGTACTGGAAAATGAACCCAGGTCCTCTGGAAAAGCAGCAAGAGCTCTTAACCACTGAGCCATCTCTCCACTCACCTGCCTTTACTCTTAAAAGCTATGTTGAACATAAGAGGAAAAGCATGCTTTTGTCTTTCTGAGTCTGTCTTATTTCACTGAAGACTGTGCTCTTTGTTTCCATTCTTTCTGTTCAGATGGAACAATGCCACTCTTATTTGTGCCTGAATTAAAGCCCATGATGTATACATGCTCTGGTTTCCTTTATCTAGTCATCTGAACTTGGCCATGGTGATAGTGCTTCAGCAAACCTGGGTGCTCAAATGCCCCAAGATGGTCTTTTTACCTTTACTTTGTGGCACACATATTTTTTCTTTTTTGATGATATTGGGCATATGCCCAGGGTCTTGCACAGGCTAAGCAAGCACTATATCTCTGAGTTACACACCCAATCCTTGTATTTTTGAGATGGAGTCTGAGCTGGCTTCAGACCCTTGACCCTCCTCCTGACCCTGCTGCTTTTGCTTCCTGAGTGCTGAGATTTCAGGCGTGTGCTACCAAACCCGGCTAAGATACAGGCCAGAACACATCTTTATACTAACATTCTGTGATTGACTGCTTTACAAAGAATAACTACTAAAACAGACCTTGGTACCCAGCACCCATCTGTACCCACAGTACTCCCTAATTGGTTAGCTTGGAGTTAATGTAGTTTTCCCATGTAACCATATTGCTTCCCAGAAAGTGTAGGAACGAAACTTTTAAAACATTTTTTTTTTCAAAGGACTACAAATGGTCTTACAGCTCTCTTCTTTTTGTCTACTATAATCATAACTAGAGATGGTTTTCAGCAGATGTACTGTGTCTCAGTAATTCAGCTTTCCTTGTCTTCAGTTTTATGGTTTTTTTTCTTACCCTATATTCTTTTTCTTACCTTTGATGGGAATATATTACTTCAGTGGGCAAAGGTTAGCCTTCCTATGGTTCTAATCAACACTGGGCTGGAAATACATACAGACAGTTTTTGTGTTTTATCTAAGAGGAAAAACTCAAGGAATTTGAAGAACGAAGCATTCTTTGAAGTTTGTTGTCAGCCAGCACCCACTTTGCAAGGAACACCCTTCCTGCTAACTGAAAGGAACAGAAATTTCTCTGACATGTTTTCCACCCAGCCCTCTTCACGAGGATTCTTTTCACTGCTTTGGTAAGTCAATCACACTAACAGGTCCCAGTTATTCTGTGTCTGCCTTGGGCTAAATAGAGCAGGTGACAGAAACCCCTTCAGGTTGTCAGGTATTGATGTAAAATACCCACCGACCACACAACTTATCATCTTCATGGAGTTGACTAATGCTTTTCCCATGTCATTACATGTTGGTAAATTAAAGGAACCTTCTAGACAGTTCAGTCAACAGTTTACTGAAATGTGCCTCATTAGTGAGGTTCAGCTGTCATAGGAGTGTAATTTAATCCTATTGAATTATCACTCAAAAAACACCTAAGTGCCTGGTTTTTATATCCGGATAGAGGGTTCGCTACCAACACTGTCACATCTCCAGCTGATGAGAAAGGAGAGAAGCAAAAAATATGCAGGGCCTGTCTGTCCCCACCTGCCCCCCTCAATCAGAGTACTTATGTCGACGCCTGAACAGAATATTACATTTCACTGTAGATCAAACACATCCCCATGGATCATTTTCTTCTTGGATCTAAGATGTAAAGGTGTGTGTGTGGGGTGGGGGGCGTGCCGAGTACTTGCTTGCTCTTCTCTTTCTTCCATTTACAAGAGAAAAAAGAAAGAAAGGAAAGAATTAAAAAAACAAAAAAACCTCTTTGGTATTGGTACAAGCCAATTTGAACAGGAAGTTAAGTTTCGCAAATGTTGGTGGAACTCTTTCGTGTCGGGTACTTGTGAACTGCCTTCCGTAGAGCTGTGCTTTGTAAATGGCAGAACTAGCACATGAGGGCATTTCCTAATAGCTGTGTCCTTGCCATGATTTCCACAGGATTTGAAGGGGGAGCTGTGTTTGGGCAGGAGAAGAACTTCGGCACACTACTGAACAGAGACATTTCTGTTTCCTACTTCTAATTTCCAGGACGTGTGTGTAACTGTCTCCCTGTTCAATCAAATAATTATGATGATGTTGTCAAAGTCTGAGTTTTGACATGTTAATAATTTCCAAGCTGATTAATCCAATAAGAAAACGAAGTGATTTTTATATTAGCAAATCAGCCAAAAAGGATATAGCTAAATCTTAAAAAAATTACCAGCTCAGTGGTTAAGAGCACTTGCTGCTCTTACAGAGGATCCGGGTTCTATTCCCAGCACCTGCACCAAGTGGTTCATAACTGTCTGTAACACTAACTCTCTACTTTTTGTTAAACTTTATTTTATATGTATAGATGTTTTGCCTATGTATGTCTCTGCATCACATGCATGCAGAAAGTTGTGAGCTGCCATGTGGGTGCCAGGAATTGAACCTGGGTCCTCTGGAAGAGTAGTCATTGCTCTTAACCATTGAGTCATCTCTTTAGCCCCCTTTTGGGGCTTCTATGGGCACCCATGCTCAATGTATAAATAACATACACAAAATTAAAAAGAAAATAAATTTTAGAAAAACTATTCTCATTCTCAGGAACTGGAGAGATGGTTCAGCAATCCTCTTGCAAAGCACCTGAGTTCAATTCCCAGCACCCACAACGCAGCTCACAAGCACTTTCAACTTGGGTATCTTGTGCTTGCTGTAGGCACTACATACAGGTTGTGCACATACATATATGTGCAGGCAGAACTCTAATATGCATAAAATAACATGTCATTGCTGCTTTCTAAATGAATGCCAGCCACCAGTATTGCTGCTGTCATGGCAGATGAACTGTGGCACTGGATAGGCATGCCAGTGTATTGTGGTACATGCAGGTCACATGAAAATGGCTAGGGTCCTGTGGAATCTGGAGGCCTGGCTGATGTCCCTGCAACAGCACATCTGACCTTACCTGCCTGCTGTGCCTTTTATGAACACGAGGACTGTAAATTATATCGTTGCTCTCCCAGCACTCTCATGTCCCTCCAACCTCCCTCCACTGGCCCTTGGTGTACCTGTCAGGCTTCACTAAAGATACACTAAATTTTCAACAGTGCAAAACTGACTCTGCATAATAGGAGGATAAAAATGGGCCATGGAGCTTCATGGTTCCATTCAAGTGTCAGATGGCAGCCAGGCTGACCCAAGAAATGAAAACGGACCAAGCTGGGTGCAAACACTCAGAAAGCACCCCTGTTTGTGTTCCTCATTATTCCTGTAGAAAAAAAAAGAACCACAAACAGACACATCCACGTTCATCTTTGTGTTCTCCAATGAAATGGAGCCCAACAAGCAACTCCAAGGTTGCTCTGGATGCAGAAATCTTCGTGATCTCAACGTTTATTTAAAGATTGATTTTCTACTTCTATGACTCTGTCTGTGCACACTGGAGTGCAGGACCCACAGAAGACAGACAAGGGTATCAGATCCCCTGGAGCTCGGGCTATGGTGAGCTGCACCATGGGGGTTCTGGGACTTGAGCTCAGGTCATCTGGAACAACAGAAAGTACTTTTTATCCATAGAGACATTTCTCCAGCCACTCAACATTTATTTTCTACGAAAGACAAAAGCATAGGACACCCTTGTCACTCTAACTAGGTCTGGGCACCCTCTTTGGGGAAGTAATAAAGATGGCAGACATGGTAGCACAGGAGTCTATATTCTAGTCCCTGCCAACATGACTGAGAGCAAAATGTAATTTGAAGTCCATGTCCAGTGATCCACTGACACAGAAATGTCTGCGACGCCCTGGGAAAGGGCTGCATGCTGTCAATGCTTTTCAATGTGTCACTACCTGTGACAGTCAAAAGCACTGAACACAGTGTAGTAAGGCTTTAGATAAATAAACACAAGCTCCATAGTGAGATACAAGCAGCTAACCTTTCCTCAGCAATGGCAGAGTGAGATGTCTGTGCAGAGAAACCACTGAGACTTCATAGTCTTTCCTTCCTCCAGACTCCATCCAGCTAAGCCACATGCAGCAGGAAAGCATTCCACGATTTCAAAGGACTGGGTGATGATTAGTGAGGAAAAAAGTCCAATGTGATAGCAAATATTCATTGAGTACCCACTGCATGCTCACTACCCACTGTATACTCAGTTCCCACTGTATAGTCAGTTCCCACTGCGTGCTCAGTTCCCACTGCATGCTCAGTTCCCACTGTGTACTCAGTTCCCACTGTGTGCTCAGTTCCCACTGTGTACTCAGTTCCCACTGTGTGCTCAGTTCCCACTGTGTGCTCAGTTCTCACTGTGTACTCAGTTCCCACTGTGTACTCAGTTCCCACTGTGTACTCAGTTCTCACTGTGTACTCAGTTCCCACTGTATGCTCAGTTCCCACTGTGTGCTCAGTTCCCACTGTGTGCTCAGTTCCCACTGTATGCTCAGTTCCCACTGTGTACTCAGTTCCCACTGTGTGCTCAGTTCCCACTGTATGCTCAGTTCCCACTGTGTGCTCAGTTCCCACTTTGTGCTCAGTTCTCACTGTGTTCTCAGTTCTCACTGTGTGCTCAGTTCCCACTGTGTGCTCAGTTCCCACTGTATGCTCAGTTCCCACTGTGTGCTCAGTTCCCACTGTGTACTCAGTTCTCACTGTGTGCTCAGTTCTCACTGTGTGCTCAGTTCCCACTGTGTGCTCAGTTCCCACTGTGTGCTCAGTTCCCACTGTATGCTCAGTTCCCACTGTGTGCTCAGTTCTCACTGTGTGCTCACTTCCTACTGTGTGCTCAGTTCCCACTATGTACTTATTCCCCTTTCTTCATCTTCTTGGAGCTCTCTCCTACCCCCTGGATTTTTAGTATTGGAAGCATTTTTTATTTTCCATACAACACTTCTCTATAAGTACAGATTTACTTAGATAACAGCACAGTGGAGATTGCTTTCTCTTTGTCCCTTTCATCGGCATCTCAAATACAGTGAAGTCTCAAACTCTTCTTTCCCTTCACAGACTCTCCAGTTCCAATCCTCTTCCAGTGTTTCTTCCCCAGGTAAAGAGTTCTAGGACTCTGTCAGACTTGCAATGAAAGGAATCTGGAAAATTCCAAGAGCAGATGAGGAGCAATCAGACTAGGGGAGACACACATCAGAGTTGAGGAAATGGGTGGCGGCTGTTATAAATGACTAGGTACAATGCTGCCAAGGTCTGGAGTGGGGACCAGAAATGGTCCCTTTGTAAATAAACAAGAAGGAGTAGATGGCAGTGCACTTGTGACTTGTCTGGAGTCTGTCATGAAAGCTCATGAGGACACTCGGAAGAATAGCACCAACATACTAACTCTAAAAACATCTGGAATATAAGGTGCCCTTTGCTCTTGTGCTTCATTACTAAGTTCAGAGGAAGATCATGCACACTTTGGTAAAGAGCATGCAGTGGGTACTCAATGGATATTTGCTATCACATTGGACTTTTTTTCCCCACTGATCATCACCCAATCCTTTGAAATCCTGGAATACTTTCTAATTCCTTCTCTTCACCATGGGTCCTAACTCCACTTCAAAAATAACCTTAAAGAGAGCTATCTCTGGAGATGTTCTCCTAGACAATCAATGGCAGGTCAGCAGGATGGAGAACCTTCCAGAATGAATGTCTACGATTAAAAGTGATTATGACCCTTATCCATTGTGAGACAAACTATAATTGAGACAAACTATTTCTAATAGGAGCTGCTGTCAGACATAAACATGCGAGAAGGGAGCCCCCGCAAGACACTTGGGGGCCAAGAGCACCCCCAGATGATAGCTGAGGAATGGGAGCCCCAGACAATAGCTGGAGGGCTGGAGCCCCGCATGATAGCTGAGGGACTTCTCTGCTCCCTGAAGGGTAAAACCAGGCAGGGAGAGGTATTGGAGACTGCCTCCTTGCAGCTAGCAGAAATCTCAACCACCACTGCTTGGTTGAATACTATAATAAGTCAGACATTGCTGGACATGTTCGTTGGAGCCAGGTGTCAAAATAAAGACCCATTTCCCAATCTCTGACTCCAACTTTAAAATATCAACTAAAATCTTGCCAGTTAAAGAACAGCAAAGTTTGTGTTTGACTTGGTTTTATCTATTTGTTTTTCTTGAACCATTTTGTTGGTGTTTATTTGTATGGAGACAGGCTCTCAGCTCCACAGCCTAGGTTGGCATGACTTCCTATATAACCCAGACTGACCTCAAACAGATGATTCTCCTGCCTCTGCCTTCCAAGTATTTGGATTACAGATGTAGGTCACTATGCTCAACCTATTCATCTCTCTATATATACATATATATATATATGTATATCTGTACACTTATTACAAATATATCATGATCTATGATTTTTAAAAAATAATCCTTTTATAGAAAAAACATTTCTAGTAAACTAGACACTAGTAATAATGTTGCCATTTCTTATTTGTAAAAAGCTTCAAAATTATTGGTAAGCATAATTTCCTTTAAAGGGAAATTTTTACTTACTATATTCTATTTTGCCAAGGCATACCAAATAGCCAAATTTTTTTCTGCTTAACTTACTACCATTTGGATTATCTGCATACATGGTTCTTTTTAAATTAAAATATCACAAATATGGGTTATTGTAGTCATTTTCTTCCTCATTTCCCTCCTCTTCCTCCTCCTTTCTCTCTCTCCCCTTTTCTTTCTCTTCCTGTTCCATACTTGATGGAAACCAGGGCTTGGCACATGCAAAGTACACTTGTCACTGCTGCATTCACCTCACCCTCCAGCAACACTGTTTGTATTATCACAACTAGGAAGGTGATGTTGAGGGACCCAGGAGTATAGAGCCGGTGATGTTGTTGAACATTCTATAATAAACACAAAAAGTCCCAGGACAAAGGATTAGCTGGAGTCAAGGCTGAGCAGTCAGTCTTTCTACATGCAGAACATCCAGAGGATGGGTGAGAACAGTAGTGCTTAGAACCCACCATACAATAAAAGCAGAAACATGTGGATGAATAGATGAAACGTTTCTCTGGTCTTTAAGTGAATTACTCCAAGGTTTCCTTGGCGATGTACGGAATGAGTTCGGCAGCTTGAAAACCAATCTCTGAAGCCCCAGTGACATTCAAAATAGTATCTAGGCTGTCACAAGGATGTTTAGAGATTATTGTATTATTGTATGCCAATTTTGGTTAAAATGTAAGGCAGGCATAGGTTGAAGGTATTATTTAAAATGGTTTATGAAGACTGCTTTCCTGTTCTATCTTAAATCTCTGCTATCACAATCTAGTCAGTTTTCCCCAGCTGTTTCCTCCACAATTTACTGTGATCTGAGACTGCAAACTTGGGGCCTCTTCCTTTACAAGAGGGCTTTACAGTCAGCTAGATTTCATATACTCTCTTTAAGATCCATTTCAAAGCTTTAGGACTCTTGTAATTTTTAGGTGATTATATCCACACTTTCTTGTAAGCATGCTATTCCTGTCTTCCCTACTAATGAATCATTACAAGATGCTCTTCTGTGGGATTCTCTACATGGCAAATTCAGAAAGCCAGAGTACCTGGAATGCATGACAATTGGATGGTTTTTGACTTTCCAATAAGACCATGTTTTTTCTTTTCATAGAAAGCCAAGTTGGATCAAAATGGACTCAACTGTTTTCTGTGAAGGGGTTGCTCTAAATGAACAGTACCCTGCTGGTCATCTTTGCAGAGCAGTTTTGATTGAGTATCTTTCTGTAGCAGCCGCCTCCCTTGATTCGTCATGAACAGGTTTGGATCCCATCTTATTTAGAAGTCCTTTTGCAGCTTACTTCAGCATCATAGTTGGCTTCCACTCCTTTTCAGTGCGGCCATGACCTTGCTCACACAACTACTGTGCCTTCTGCACACTCTTACTGTTACCTTTTCACACACATTTGATTAATAGTCCACACACTAGACTCACAGTGGCGGCTGCTCTATTACTCTTTGGATTTATTCTAAGAGTGAAACCCAAGGGGCTGGGGAGATGGCTCAGGAGATAAACTGGCCAATCAAGTGTGAAACCCTGAGTTCAGGTCCCCAGAACCCATGTAGATCTGGATGGGCTACAGCATGTCTGTAACCCCCACTCTCCTATGCTAAATTGGAAGGAAGATGCGCCCAGCATCAAATAACAAGGAGACCTGTTGGAAACAAAGTAGATGGTCAGGACAGACCCCCGAGGTTGTCCTCCAACATCCAGATGTGCACCACAGCATGTGTGCATCCACACTCACCACTGTGCACACATGCACATGGGCACACACACACACACACACACACACACACACACACACACACACATGCGTGCACACACACACAGGGGGAGGGAGGGAGAGAGAGAGAGAGAGAGAGAGAGAGAGAGAGAGAGAGAGAGAAGTTTTTAAAAAATAGTAGCAAAATGCAGATATACAATAATCCCCCAGATAAAAGTTGATTCAAACAACAAAGACTGACATATGCTCAACCCGGTTGTGTTTCTGCGTCGTTGATTGCCAAACACTGGTTTATTTACACATTCTTATCAATGCCTCCTTAGCTGAGAGCATTAAACCTGATTATGAACATATTGTAGTTGGAATTTATCTATAATTAACACTGTATCTTAGAGTATATCTAAGTTCCTTAGGCATTGGGAGGATCTTGGAATAAATGTTATTAAAGGTTTTTGTCTGTCTTGAGCCCTTTACAGTCCATGAACACCCTATATACCCTATAGCATTATATCATTGGTAGATAAGAAATGAATTCAAGTGAGACCTTAATTATAAATAAAGGAAATCATTGCAGTGGCCCAGCTAATTCATCACACAGATTCATGCCACAGAGACTGGCCTAAAAATTCTTTGACAAATATTGAATATTTTATCACACACTGTCAAAATGTGAGTGTTCAAAGTAACTTCTAAATGAGTGCTAGAAATTAAATCTGAGAAAGAAGACCAGACTAGCTTTTAAGCCAGTAAGTATTTGTTGAATATCTATGATGTGTTGGACACTATTCTGGGTACTAGAAACATAGCAGTGGCCAAGCGTCTGTTCTTAAAACTTAAATAAGTTCGCAACTTTCAACAGAAATAATTTGGAAAGAATGGCAATTTGCTTCCTTTATACACTCTTAAATATATTATAATTTCTGATACAGCTAATAATATATTCATGTCAAAGAAATAACTTATGGAGTGAAGAATACATGCATTCTTTTTGTTATGTTGGAATCGCTGGAATGGACAGCTTGAAGCCTGCAAACCACAATGCCCTAGTGATGGTTAGGTGGTTCCAGTTGAGACGATTTTCCATTCTGCTTTTTAGCCTCCTACTTTGCTATGTAGCATAACTTTTTGTTTCTTGTAAATATGTAACAGGTAGTTTCATGGAGCCACATATTTATGTAGTGTATTCACATTTCAATATTCTGTTTTACAACAAACAGGAGTTAAGGAGAGAGAAAAACAAGCCGGAATGGCAGGCAGCTCTACCTGTGGTCATTAGTGGGGATCTGGTTGTCCTCACATTACAGGGAATTAGTCACTTCTCAGAAGGAGCTTTTAATTGCTTAATCTCAGTAATGTGGGCAATGGCATACGTGTTTTATTTTAGGACCTATCTAGTCCACTCAGAGAATGTAATGGACCTAATTTTCATTTAGTATAGGTCTGTGCAGTTCCTAAAACATCTAAATGGCTATTAATTTAATCAGGTAATTTAACTATAGCTCTAGAAAAGGCCACCAGCTAGTTGTCACGCAATGATTAGGAGGATGACATTTCTATCCCATGATGCCAGAGGCAGACTTGGATACATCATTTTCTTTTTGAAGGTTAAACTCAGATAACCTGCCTTTGGCATTTAATTAGCTACATATTAAACACTCTTTTAATAATAAAATGATTAAAAATTTTATTGCTTCTCAAATGAGCCCCCTTTAGACAGATTTAATGGCTTGGTTAGATCACTGTAGTTTGTGAACGAAACCTCTCTCAGGCCAGTGTGTGGTAATGATACGGTTTATAGCTTACAAAATGTGTATTTCATTCAAATGGTGGCCATAATCATTTTGGATAAAACTGATAATGCTTTCTTCTGTATTTTTAAGTCTGACTGTTAAATGTCATCAGAAAATAACTAGAAACACATTGACTCAAATTTTCCAGAAATGACCACGTTCAAGACTAATAAAGAGACGATGAAGTTTGCTCATTGTACTGAATCCCATATACTAATTGTTTACTCTTTGAAAAATTGTTTCTCGCTATTAAAAAAAAAAATCCTAAAATGACTCTCAAGGACTGATGGAGAGGTATGAGTGAACCACAAAGACTCACCCGTGGCCTCGGCTCTCATTAACTCTTCGGTGAAAATGATAACCAAGAAACAGTTGGTTGCTCAGCCTTAGTAAGATTGGAAGGAGAGAAGGTCAGTAAAACGCTGTAAAGCAGGATTAAAGAGACAGAATTTTCTCCTTAAAAACATGGAGTAGATATTGCCCAAGTATCTGTGAGCCGTCATTTTACTTTTACATTTAAACAACTTAGTTTTTATTCAGTTTTGAACTTTGTAGTTAAATATGTACAGAGTTTATAGCTTGCACTTAAAAGGTCTCCAAAGGCCCCGGCGTTAAGGCCTGACCCTCGGCTTGAGAGCAGTAGGGCCTTTAAGAGGTGGGCCTAGATTGGACTGTGAGTCTCTGAAGGCACACACTTGAAGGGGACAATGGAGTCTGCCCTCCTCCTTTCCCTTCACCTCCCTGGTGTCAGCTGAGTGGTCTTGCCTCTTCAAGCCCTTTGGTCATAGTGCTGCTTTGCCATAGGCCTGAAAGCAGCACAAGCCGCTGATCACGAACGCACTCTTCTAAAGCTACATGACAGACTCATCTCTTAGGAAGTGGTCTCATGGGCTCGTTCTAGTCATGAGAAGTGGATTAACACAAAATGCTCCGTCTGAGGACACAGAACAAAAATGCATACTATACAACCACCACCTATCCAAGCTGTAGAACAAACACTTCATTTGGCCCTGAGGCTACCTGTACCCTTCTTGTTACTTCTTATTACTGCACCCAATTCCTCTGATGTCTCTCACCCTCATAGTCTTGCTTGGTTTTAGACCATCATGTAGACTGTCAGCAGGCATGCTACCTTTGAGTATCACATTTTTGTAAATTTATGAAAAAAATTTTTGGAGCATCCTTTGTGCCTAGTTACTGATGAGCACACTTCCATTGTGAGAACATATCACAGTTGTCTATTCTACTCTTGATGGATATCCAGGCTGGTCCCATTAGTTTATTGTTACTGGAACTGCTGCGGCTAGTCTCTGACAGTTCTTGTTTGGAAACATGGAAACACATGTTTTCTTTACTATGGAGTGCATAAGAGTGGAATTATTGGGCTATTATGAGACTTATAGGCTTAAATTCTAGAGAAGTGGCCAACGTGTTCTGCTGTGATGTAATTGTCAAGGAGTCTGCCTCTACTCCTCTTGGCTCAGAGAAGGAACAGTAACTGTCTGCTTTGCAGTCAGGGATGCAAGAGTGTTTAGAATGTTAATGGTGCTTTTCATTTGTCTTCCTCCACTGCATTTTCTCATTCCAGGTTTCGGGAAAGAGGGTCCTCCTTCAGTCCATGTTAACAGACACTGTTTTACTCCCAGGCTCCTACTTTGTTTCAGGAGCCCTTCATGACTTGCAGCTCTTTCCCCATGAGCTAGAGGTACATTGGTCACCATGATGGTACCTGGTCATGCATGCAATCTAGCAACTGAAGTATGATTAGTCAGAATTAAGTCCTCATGTGAAAAATGTAAAATGTCTCATTAATTACTTTCACATGGATTGTTTATAGCATGATCATATTTTCAGTGTCTATGTTAAAATATGGTAAAATAAATCTTCATCTGTTTTTAATTGAAAAAATTGTTGAATTTATTTATTCATTTTGGGAGGAGGCAGCGCATGGGCCATAGCAGGGGTGTAGAGGTCCAAAGACAACCTGTAGGAGTCTGTTCTCTGCTTCCATCCTGTGGGTCCTGGGATTGAACTCGGGTTTCTGGACTTGGTGGTGAGCACCTTCACCCACCAAGCCCTCTTGCTTCATGTGCCTTTGACCTTTTTAAAAACACAGCTCTTAGAAAATACAAAGCAGCATATGTACATCTCATTTCAGTTCTGTCTGCCACCTCGATGTATGTTTTCCTGCTGTCCAAAATGTCACTCAAGTATCAATCAATACATTCCACGGATTTTACAGTTATGAACAATCAACCCACATGGGGCTTCTGAGGAATGACAGAAGAACTAGGGAAGAAATTTTGAGCTGAGCTGTATGGACTATAGATAATGAACTCTGCCAAGAGCACTGGAGCTCTGTCCCTGCTCATATTCTAGAGTTTTGAAGTCACAGTTAGGAAGGCATGGGAACAAATGGAATGATGGATGCATGTGTCTTCCCAGAACAGATCCTCCTGTTTCAGATCTGATTAGTCCTTAACATACATCCTTTACATTGTCCTCATGTAAATGCCAGTAAGAAGACAAGGATGAAGTCTAAGGAGGTCTCATCTACTCTGAGGCCACCAGGGCTTAAAGTCTGAAAACCCAACTCCACTCACAGGACGTTTGTTCACAAGGTGCCTGTACATTTGGAGTGCACCAGACAATTGGGGAATGTATCTTCCTTCAAACTTCCTTCAAACAGCAAAAGCTTTCTAGTTAGGCAACTGGGCAATTCAAATTAAGTGGTGAACTAGAGACATCCATGTTGGGTGTAGCGGTCCTGTCAGAGGCTCGTCACATTAGATGACAGAAATGGGCGTTCCTGGTGAGAAGAGCAAAGCTGATTTTTCTGACTTCCGGAAAGATGGCCATCTGGAGAACTGGGGACTGGGGCCTCACAGTAATTTGTAAAACTGTCTATGGTGTGTATACAGTTGGTGCTTCCCATGCATGTTTTCTGCATCTGTGGACTCAACCAAATACAGATCAAAGATATTCAGAAAAAAATTATATATAGACTTTTGTATTTTAAGCATGTTATGTATTTCACAACACCACACATCTCATTGCTGTCTGAAAATAAGAATGAGCAAGCTCTTTGGCTAGTGGAAACCAGCTAGCTGATGTGTTTGAACAATGGTTCTGCACTGTACAGCTGTTTGTGATGGGAAGTTTCTGGCCCCAGTTGAGGTTCCAGGAAGCGTAATTTATCTTTATTTATCAACACAATTATTTTCCTGTAAGTACACACATGCATATTTGTCATGATGAGTGTTTGGAGGTCAGGGGGAACTTTGTAGATGTTGGTCCATTCTCTTCTTCCGTGTGGGCTCTCCAGGATTGATGGCAAGAACCTTTACCCCTGAGCCATCTCATTGGCCCACTATTATTTCTTCCCTAAGAAATGCTCATAAATATGACAGCTGGTTTTTTGAGCTGTGATGTCCTTTGTGTAGCTTTATTTGTGGTAATGTATATACAGAGACAATTATTAGAGATATGAGTGGTTTCTTCCATAATGAAAGGGCACCACGGCAAGGCAAGGTGGAGATGCTAGAGCTCCTCTGCCTACTAGGAGTGACCCTGGTACTTACCGTGCAGCCTGTTCAACAGACCAAGCAGTAATTTTCTTGGCTGGGATCAAGTTGTTTCAGTGAACCAGCGTTCTCACTGTCCAGCTCTACTTCCCTCCAAGCTGTAAATCAGGTTGAGAGAATGTTTTCCTATAAATCCTCTGGACAGAGAACAGGAGAGACTTTTCCTCACGTTGTTTGCAGCATCCCTTTCAGGGAGAGAGCTGGGGAGATGGCTTTCCCAGAGTGATGGGAAGATGATTAGTACAGCAATGTGACTGTTCTCCTCCAGTCAACAGACATTCTCAGGGAAGGGTGTGGGCTCTAAGTACGGTGTGAGCCACGTGTGCATTTCATGACTCGGTCAGTATTTTTAATTCCCAATGTGGCATTGATAAATTGGATATTCCCATTACATTTAACATGAAATATTTCCTCTGCCAAAGTCTGGTGGTAGATTTGATTTGTACATGGCTTAGAATTTTCAATAAACAAAATTAGAGAACTATTTAATGTGAACATTGGAATTTCTTAGGTGAATTATAAGTATATCCAAGTAATGCAACATGCTACCCCTGTGAATAACACAGTCTTGGTAACTTGTTTATAGACATGCAAAGATGTTCTCAATGTGCTTTTAAATAAATAAACCAGGCAGTTTTAATAATATGTCTCAGTTTTTAGAAAAATATATGAATGTCCAGGCACCCAAATATTAATGATTATTAATTTAAGGTGGTAAGAAATTTTATTGTGTATTTGCTTATTTTTTCTAATTTATGAAATTAAAATATATACTCAGGTTGAGGATTTAGCTCAGTGGTAGGGCGCTTGCCTAGCAAGTGCAAGGCCCTGGGTTTGATCCTCAGCTCCAAAAAATAAATAAATATATATATATATATTATATTTATATATATAAATATATATATCTATGAAAATATGTTGAACAAAGTTGCAATACACAAGCACAAATTATTGCTTATAAAATTAACACTCATTCAATAATAATTGCTTTTTTTCTACAACTTCTGATATGCTATTTGTCTAACACTGAGGTTTTTTTTTTTAATAGTAAGTATTTCTATATCCATTTCATTAATGAGGCATCTGAATTCAGAGAATTCAAATGACTGACAGGAAGTCCACATAGCTGGTAAAAAACAGAGCAAGACTTCAAGCATGAGTCCCATTCTACAGTTACAAACTGCCTTGCCAAGATCAGAACCTCAGAAACCTGACATCTTTTCTACCACTTTAGCTACCAGGTTGATGATCTGTGGAGGCTGGGCCTTTCTCACTCCAAAGCTTTTCCTATTACACTCTTCTGTTTTCACATTTGCTATTCTGTTGGAAAAGCCAAGGCATGGCCAAGCATACTGTCAACATGGGAGAGAAAAATGTGGGTGCGGGGGTAGTGGGTAATGTGATTGTCTAGGGACTGTTAATGTATGAGAAATCTCAATCATTTTGGGCTGTAATAAAAATGCCATGGGGGTGTGTGACTTGTTCTCTTCCTTCCTTCCTTCCTTCCTTCCTTCCTTCCTTCCTTCCTTCCTCCCTCCCTCCCTCCCTCCCTTCCTTCCTTCCTGTATTCTTCCTTTGGTGTCTTTTATTTTTCTTTTTTCCCCTTTATTGAGAGCTGCTGGTAGCAAAAGACATGGGAGAATATACAGCAGGTTATGACTAGTGCTCAGAAGGTCAACCTATCAGAATCAAGGCTTCTGTTGGAGGAAACCATCATGCAAGGCATTATGGAATTATTGCCTTTTGAATGAATTGGCTGTTTCTTGTTGTAAACTTCTTGTGCAATAACAGCTATGACACCCCTTTTACTGAAAATAGATTTTTTTTCTCACATAATACATCCTGATTACAGTTTCCCCTCCATCTCCTCTTCCCAGCTCTTCCCTGTCTTACCTCCCACTCTGATCCACCCTCTTTCTGTGTCTCATTAGAAAACAAACAGGCTTCTATGGGACAATAATAAAATAAAATATAACAAAAATAAAACAACAAATAACAGATCATAATTAGACAAAAAAAAAAATCAGAAAAAAAATAGCCCAGGAGAAGGCACAAGAAACAGAGACCCACTGGTTTGTACACTCACAAATCTCATAAAAACACTAAAGTGGGAATTATAATATATGTGCAAAGGATCTGTAGGGTAAAAAGAGAGAAGAAAAATATATTAATATTATTAAAAAAACAAGGTAATTAAATAAATGATAGTCCTGACATGACATTATGAGACAAGGAACCTCCAAAGATCGCACTGAGTTCATTTCTGTTGTCCATCTATTGCTGGGCATACAGACTACCATTAAGAGTAATTTCTTTCTCCAGTAAGACTCCCTTGAAGGAAACCAAATTTTCATTTACAAGTGGCTGTGTATTGGAGATTGTTCCTGGGTTAGGGATGGGGGAACATGTCCATGTCTACTCCTCTCAGCTCTAGGATCCCAACCGTTGCTTACCTGTGCAGGCCCTGTGCATGCTGCTTCTGTCTTTATGGGTTCATATGTGCATCCATCCCTTGCTTTAGAGGGCCTTGTTTTCCTCCCTCCCCTGTAGCTCCTACACTCTTTCCTCTTCCTCTTCCATGGGGTCCCTGAGTCCTGAGGGGAGGGATTTGATGGAGATCTCATTTAGGGCGAGTGTACTCAGGTCTCATTCTCTGTGCATTATCTGGCTGTGAGTCTCTGTACTTGTTTCCATATGCTGCAGGAAGAAGCTGTCTTAGGGCTTCTGTTGCTATGAAGACATACCATGACCATGACAACTCTTATAAAGGGGAAAACATTTAATTGGGGTTGGCTGATGGTCTCAGAGATTTAGTCCATTGTCATCATGGCTGGAAGCATGGTGGCACACAGGCAGACATGGTGCTGGAGAAGGAGCTGGGAGTTCTACATTTGGATCAGCGAGCAGCAGAAGGAGTCTGTGAGCTGGACATAGCTTGAGCACAGGAGACCTCAAAGCCTGCCTCCACCGTGACACATGTAGCATGAATCTTAACAGGTCTTATTAATAAAATCAAACCTGAGACCACTTACTGGGGTGAATGCTGGAAGACCAGAGAAGCAGAGCAAGCCACAGCTACCTCACCTTGCCGGTTCCTCAGCTGATCCTGTTTCCTCAGACTGAAAGCCTCTGAGTCCTTATCCAAATGAATCTCAGCTGTGCTGCTCAAAGCCTAAAAGCTTAACCAGGCTCTAGTTCCTGGTCCTCATGCCTTGAATACAGTTCTGCTATCTGACATCACTTCCTGGGATTAAAGGCGTGTGTGTCACCATGCCTGGCTGTTTCCAATGTGGCCTTGAACTCACAGAGATCCTGACGGATTTCTGCCTCTGGAATGCTAGGATTAAAGGCGTGAGTGCCACCATTTTCTAGCCTCTGTATCTAGTGGCTGTTCTGTTCTCTGACCCCAGATAAGTTTATTAGGGTGCACAATATTTAGGGGAACACAATATCACCACAGACACACTTCCTCCAACAAGGCCACATCTCCTAATAGTGCCACTCCCTATCAAACACACAAGTCTATGGACCACACCTATTCACACCACCACAGAAGTGTCTCTCATGATGGCTGGGCATTATTTTATGGCAATGATTCATGGGTATAATGTCATTAGGATTCATTTTATTGCTACTTTTTGTTGTGTTTTATTTTTTAGAACAGTAGCATTTTGCCCTATGTGCCCGGGCTATCTGGTTGTAGTTTCTTGGTCATCCAAAGCATGTCAGGTATGGCTTCTGTCTGCTGGAATCTGAACATCTGGGAACAAGGTATCAGCACGGTCAGGTCCTTGACTGCAGATCACTACCTTTTCTTAGCATTATTAGCAGCGAGGAGAGGAAGAAAAGGAGAGGATGGTGAGGGGAGTGGGAGAGGGTGAGGAAGAAGGGGGAGGAGAGGTGGAGGGGAGAAGGAGAGGCTGGGAGGAAGGACAGGGGCAGAGAGAGCGCTCCTCTAGCTCTTCCTTTAAGGCTTCTAATCTCACTGTCAAGGTCTTCCTTCATCTTCATATTCTGGCGGCCTCCCAAACTCTGCATCTTCTGATACCAGCTCATCAGAGATTAGAGTTCCAAAATATACATTTTGAGAGGACACATATGTATAGTCCATAACACAATCTAACAAAGGTTTCAGGAGAAAAGTAATAAAAATGATTAAGGAGTTGAGACAATTATTATGGAAGAAGAGTGTGAATTTTTTTCCTCTGATAAGAAGCATGAGGACATGACTAAGATGGATAAATCCTTAATGCATCCCCATTGTTCCTGTGGAAAATGGGGGTTGAAGCCATTAACATCATGTGGCTTCTATAAGGATTAAATGAAGAATCCATGCAGAATTCTTAGCCCATGACTTACATTGAATAAGGGCTCAGCTGACAGTGATAACAATCATGGCTGATAATTTAGTTGTTGGGGTCTATGTTGGTGGCTGGCTACTTGAGTGGCAAGGTCATAAGTTGGATAAGTACAACAATTTCTGTCTTTATGATTTTACAGCTGTGAAACTGATAAACTATATAATTTGTTATGAGGGAAATATAACAGATTTGCTTGTGCTGAAAGCCTCATCAAAATAGAGCTGTGTCTATAAGGGGAAGGGAGATAATGGTACACGGGGTTGGCCAGGAAAAACAGAATGAGGGTAATAATAATTCTTGCTGTTATTCATTGAAGTTCTGCTGTGTCCAGTCATTGCCCAAGCAACTGTGTGTGTAACACCTTGTTTCGTTTCTTAAAAGTCTTGGAATACTCTGTCATTTGTAGTTTACTGAGACTCAGATAGTTCTACTACTGGCACACAGCATAGGAAAAGACCCAAAAGTCTAGTTTTCTACTGATTGAGTTAGTTATTGACATGATGATCTACTTAAAATAAGACTTCTACAGTAATGATCAGTATTAACTTCTCATATATTTATGGAAATTACAAGGCAGTGAATAAGGCCCTACTTTATCACTTTGTCAATGAAAACTTCCAATGTATATTTTCAACTGAAAAGTTATATAGCATTTTACTTTGATTGCTATTGTTATTATTACTATTTGTGTATACATGGTATGTATGTGTGTGTGTGGGTACATGCAATAGTGTATGTATGTGGAGGTCAGAGGACAGCTCATGGGACCAATTTTCTCCTCCCACCTTTACCTGGGTTCCAGAGATTGAACTCAGGTCTCCAGGCTTTTACAGCAAGTGCCTTTACCCACTAAGTCATCTCCTTGGCCTCTGAATTTTACCTTTTGGTGTTTGTGTTAATTACTTTTATCATTACTGTGATAAAACACCAGACACAGAAGTTTAAAGAAAGAAGAGTTTGTTTCAGCTCATGGTTTTAGAGTATGGACCACCATGACACAAAATACATGATAGCAGGTGTGTGAGGTCACATCTGGTCACATCTGTCTTCAGGACACAGAGAAAAATGAGTTCGTGATCACTTGACTACCTCCTTTTTTTTCTTTTTCTTTTTCTATTCAGCCCAGAAACCCATCCTATCAGATGGTTCTGCCTACAATCATGGTGCATCTTCACTCTTTAGCTGAATCTCTCAGGAAACTCTTGTGGCCGTACTGAATACTGTGCCTCCTAGGTGATTCCAAACCAAGTTGCAGGGAAGGCAAACCATCACATGGCATCAACCTATTATCCTAGGGAAGACTGACCATCATATGGGGTCATCCTATTATTCTTGCCTCTGGCTGTTTTTTTTTTTTTTTTAACTACATCCTTAAGTGATGAGATCTAGTAAAGTGGAATACCCCACAACTCTGACATAGTCTTCTTTCTTCCTTTTTGCTCCCCTGTAGTGGAATCCTCTCCATCCCAATTTTATGATTTGGGGGAGTGAATTTGTTCTTTTGAGTCTGTGTACATTCTATAGTTCTCCAGCAGGTGGCACAAAACCATATTATCTTGGTCATATCTTTGGAATAAATGCAAATCCAAGGATAGAGGACAAAGATTTTCTACATCTTTTTTATTCACAGTACTCTTCTATGTGCTTTGCCCAAAGAAAGCCCTGCCATGTTTCCAGGACAACATACATGTGTTATTAGACCAAAAACTACAGGACAATAACATGTTGGAGAAAGATACCCCCAAAGAAAGACTGGCGTGGTACCTGCAGTCATTTTCCTTGTTGTTATCTCAAATGTCTTCAGACCTGAGCAAAGTTCTCTGAGGTAAGAGGGCTGAAATCCCTTCCCAGCTGTGTCTACATCAGAGACATCAATGCTCATCTCTTCTCCACCATGGAAACCTCCACTGTGCAATAGGAACACACAATACCACCTTGTCTTTAGAAGTAAGAGTGAATGGCTATTAGAAGTTACAGCTCACAGCCTACACTTAACATGGAAAAGTCATCATCCTGAAGTCCTCAGAGAACAAGACAGAACTACTGGAAGACTCCACGTGCACTACCTTGGCCATCTTCATTTTACCAGTGAAGAAAGTGGGTCCCGAATAGGTTATCAAACTTAATCAAGGCAATGTAATTTTTTTCCTTTTGTTGATCCAGATCATTTAAAATAATTTTTTAATAATTCAGGAGATGGAGAGATGGTGAAGCAGTTAGGAGTGTTTACTGCTCTTGTAGAGGGTGGAAATTTAGTTCCCAGCACCCACGTTAAACAGCTTACAGCCACCCTTAACTCAGACTCCAGGGGATCCAATGCTGTTTTCTGGTTTCTGTAGGTACCCATACACGTGTTCATTCACACACACACACACACACACACACACACACACACACACACACACTCACTCACACTCATACACTCACACACAGAGTAAATAAATAAAATAAATCTAAAAAAATAGTTCAGAGTCTATTACAAATCTATAATTGTTTGAATGCTTCTCTTTAGAACTTACTGATTCTGGCAGATAGATTAAAATGGGAACTTTTTAAATCATTACAGGCAATATAAAAAAAATCTCAGCATTGAAATAGCTTCTGATTTAACTGGGAATTTCAGAATTCTAAATAGCAAGAAAAAAATCAAACACTAGATGTACATATGTAAGTGCTGCTGTGTACTAGAGTTTATTGAGTGTGTCCAGCTTTACCATGGATTTGTAATGTCATGGGATACACCATTGCTTTGTAAGAGATCATAATCTGAAGGTGCTGAAAAGAATTTTCAAGTTGCCCTCTCTAACATGAATAACATGATGGACAGCAAGTCTTTATGGGCTTTTCAGCAGCCGTTTGACTATGTGCTTATTATCTGGGAGAGATTTTCTTTGAACCCTGGTTCTTTGTAGTACAGCTTTCTTCTCTTGATCCTGGTGGGCTTGTCTCTGGTATATAGTGGTCATGTCACGTGATCTTCCAGCACCTACTCATTTTACCTTTTATGATTCTTCATGAAGGAACAATCAAAAGCAAATGATGAAACACATTGAATGTTCTAGAAGATTTATGGTTAGGTCTGCACAAAGCCTTGGTGTACCTCAATAATCTAAGTAAAATTGTGTGTGTGTGTGTGTGTGTGTGTGTGTGTGTGTGTGTGTGTGTGTGTGTACATGTAGGAATGTGTGCAAAAACGCCAGAGGTTGATGTCAGATGTCTTCCAAAATCAACCTCCACCTTATTTTTTGAAATAGGATTTCTTACTGGACTGAAGCTAGCCAATTTGTCCTGGCTAACTGGCCAGTGAGCTACAGGAATTCTCTTTCCTCTGTCACCCCAGAGCTGGGATGAGGGGTGCCTCCACACTGACCTGGAGTTTTTTTTTTTTTTTTTTAATTCATGTAGGTGATAGGCATCTAAACTCAGGTACCCATGCTTGTGAAGTAAGCACTTTACAGACTGAACCACCTCTTTAGCCCCTTCAGATTTTTGTTTGTTTGTTTTGTTGTAAGTAATAGAGTACCACTGAGTTTTACATTAACTTACCAACATGATGGCAGCTTGGCACAGATAATTCTACATGATATATCACACTAGAACACTAAATTCGTTTTCAATTTTTAAAATTAAAATTATTATTATTATTATTATTATTATTATTATTATTATTATTTTGGTTTTTCGAGACAGGGTTTCTCTGTAGCTTTGGAGCCTGTCCTGGACTAGCTCTGTAGACCAGGCTGGCCTTGGACTCACAGAGATCCACCTGCCCTCTGCCTCCCGAGTGCTGAGATTACAGGCGTGTGCCACCACTGCCTGGCTAAACTTATTATTATAGCACACACACACACACACACACACACACACACACACGTCAGTGTAGGTGAAGGTCTGTCACTGGTTGGGAATTGGTTCTCTTACTCCACCACGGGATCTAGGAACCAAAATCTCTACTTACAAGCACTTACCTCGGAGCCACTCACTAGGACCAGATCAAAATTAGATTTTAAAGCTGCTCACGCTGGTTTGTGTTTTAGAATGCAGTCTTCCAAAGAGACAGCCACCATCTTCATTAGATGGGTTGTACCTGCATGCAAGACTCCCTCAGGATCGTGCCTATTGGCTGTCTTCATTCCCTCATAGGTCCACCCATTCAGTATGCGACTTTAACTGCATAGAGCCTCAGGAAAGAATGTAAGAGCTATGTGTGGAGAACTGGAAGGAAACAGTATCTTTACTCTGATCTTTAGGCAAGTTTTACTGATCTGTCTCTGGTATAGTAATCTTTGCAATGCAGCACTGTGTAGTTATAATGTTTTGTGTGAGCCCTGTGGTCCAGGCATGGTACTAAACGTTTTGCTTACTACTTCATTTAACACTCTCAACAACATTACAAGCCAAGTACTGTTGTATTCCTCAATATCAATATAGAAACTATGAATATCAAAGGATTAAATGGTTTGTCTAAGATTTATCATGAAAATAGTAAAGCTGAGAGCTTTTTTCAGTTTTGTAAACTATTTCATCAATTCTTTGAGAATTTCATAAAAATATTTGATCATATTAATCACCAACTCCTTCCCTAACTTCTTTCAGATTTACCCCATCTTCCTACTCCCACAACTATATGATATGCAACCCCATTTGAAAATAACTCATTGGCTCCAATTTGGAATGTCCATTTGGACTCACTGGTTTAGGGCCATCCACTGGAGTGTGATTGAGCTCCAGGGAGCCACACCCTTAAAGTAAACTCAATCTCTCTCTATTAGGAGCCATCAGCTGTGGATGATGGGGATGGGAGATGGGAGGGGAGGACTGAAAGACATTTAATAATGTCAGATAATAGTCACTTTTCTTGCTGCTATCATAAATGACCTGACGAAAACAACTCAAGGAAGCAAGGGTTTAGGCTGACTGACAGTTCAAGGGGGTCCTTCCATCATGACAGAGAAGACATGGTGGGAGTTGGGAAGACACAGAGACAGGAGCAAGAGGCAGCTGGTCACTTGCCTCCACAGTCAGGAAGCGGAGAGTTGGTGAAGCCCTGTGCCCAGCTCACTTTCTCCTTTTTATTCAGCCCAGGGCCGAAGCCCTTGGAATAGTGGGGCCCACCTTAGTAACCTACTCTCTGAGGGATTCATTTCCAAGGTGATTCTAAAATCCATCAAGTAGACCAGATGAATTATCACAGTACTTGATTTGAATCTTATGGGGAGTTTTGACAGGTGTGCATCCTATCAGTCAGCAGCATCACTGAGGCAGAGATGTGGCTGTAAGGTTGGGTGCACCTCATCCCTACAAACACTTTGCAGGCATTATTTGGCTGTGATCTAAGCAGAAGCCATTTCATTGTTTAAATGCTGATCCATAACCTTGTAGGAAACACTGCTGAGAATGCTGCTTTAGACTCTGAAATACTAGCAGATCTATAAGCTACATCTAAATCAATGGTCCCTAATAATTTATATGCTCAAATCCGCCCCCCCAATGTTGTTAAAAATAACAAGAGAACCCACACTCTCAGAAAATATAACAGACCATTTATGATTCTCATCCTTGGTTTGGTCATTTGAGATGCACTATGGAGCATCAGTTTTATGCCTGAAAGGGAATTTCTTTGAAGGCATTCCAATTGCACGGCTGCTCTGTATATGTTTTGGCTTATAAGAGAAAATGTATCTTTCACACAGGCCTATTCTCTTGTATGCAAATTCCTTGCTGGGGGCTTTCTGGGGTTTTCTATGCAGTTCTTAGGGTCCAATTCATTACCCCTGTTCATTATTCAATTTGTTGGGCTTTGAGCAACCGAATAATTGAAAGCTGTGCAAATGTTATAAATTATATTCTCCACATTCATAATCTCCATTTTAGTGTTTATAGCTTTGCTATAAAAATTCACTGTCTTGGAACCGTACATACAAGGTCTTATACTGAAAACAAATTAATTTGTAAATACTTTTTTATACTTTCAACTCTTTTATCAAATTCTACACTTTTTCAGATATGGCTTTTATGTCTTTTCGTGCCCAGAAAAACTAGTGAGCAGTCTGTCTCACAGACTGACTTATTCATTTTTTTATGACCTGTATTTGTTGGCTGACAGTGGAAGGACAGCGTATTTCTATTGAGAAGAATGGGAGGGAACTAAGCCTTTAAGAGTTATAGACCCCACTCTCTGATGCCTCCCCTGTATTAGTTATTTTTCAGTTGCTGTGATAAAACACCATGACAAACACAGCTTATAAAAGAAAGCATTTAGTTGGGTATATGGTTCTAAGGGGTTAGAGTCCATGATGGCCAAGTGAAAGCATGGTAGCAGGAACAGCTGAGACCTCGTGTTTTGAATCAAGCAAGGGGTAGAGAAAACACTAGGAATGATCTGAGCCTTTTGAAACCTCAAAGTCTACCCTCAGTGACACATCCCATCTAACAAGGCCACACCTCCTAGTCCTTCTCCAATAATTCCACCAACTGTTGACCAAATAGTCATACATTTGAGCCTGTTGGGGGGCATTCTTATTGAAGCCACCACATTCTTCAAATCAAACACAATCAAAACAAAAGCAAAATATGATACCCTCCTTGGTCTCTTCCCCTTGAGCCTCCCAATCTTATTAGGGTCACATGGACTTTCAGAAGGTCCCTCAACATCCTACAAACAAATACCTATGCTCTGCAAACACATAGTAGAACTGAAGCTCAATGGGAACAATTCTGTGCCTTAAAACTGAAAAGAGAAAGGAAGAATAAAAAAACAACAAAAGGGAAGAGAAGAGAGGGGAAGTGCAAGGAGAGGAGAAAATGGAAATGAAAGAGAAAGAGAAAGAAAAGAATGTTTGAGTGACATTTTCAAGGTTGGTGTTGAACTGAGTAAGTTTTACAGACACAAATCTGGTCAGGTTTTAGCTTCATCAGCACCGCTTCTGTTTGCTACAGTGATTGACTACTTTATCTTACCACAATGAAAATAGCCTTCATCAAAACGATAGCTTTTAGGATTTTTTTTTTTTTGTGGAACCATACATTGATTTCTACAGTGGCCACTGTCATGTGAATTTGTTCTGCAAATGGCTTTGTGGGGTACAAAACCCAGGGCATAGCTTTCCATCTGCATATGTGACCCCTTAAGAACAGAGGGAGTAGAGTCCTGAGGTCTCTCTGGTGATGGTTGGAGACGGACTGCTGGTACCATTCACCCTCAGGCAGAACGGAGGACCATGGCGGCTGTTTGCTTTGTTCTGTATCCGAGAGTGCATTTTCTCCCCATTTTATATCTTAATAAATCCTTGATACCTTTTTAACAGACCCTCATGGATTCCCTTATAGGCCACACCAGTTTACATTGCTGCTAACAATGTGTTATGAATTTTCTTGATGATAAGTTTCAAAACAAACTGCCATTCCAGTGTTCGATCCTGTGGACACACCTATCAGCAGTGGGAAAGAGGTTTTACATCATTAAAAAATAATGAACTCAGGAAAGCAGCTGCCTAGTATCTAAAAAAGAACCTGTGCTGTGCTTGGAGGCAGGTAGAGAGAGCTAAAAGGAAGTCTCTGGAATCTCTGGATAATAGGATACAGGTGCACAATTACATTCTTTGCAGGCACCTACATTTGCTAACTTACACAATGCAGGTAAGGTGAGGGACAGACAAGGTAAGTAAGTGCTCTCTCTCAGTCCTCAGAAGCAGGAAAGACTACTCTCAGTCTTCAATGGGTGAGGGATGGGGTAAGGCAAGGCTTGACCAAGAAGCAGGAAAGAGGCAGCCAGCAGCAGACGGAAGAAAGGTTGTGAGTGAGCCTTTGCTACCCCGGCTCTCCTGTTTTGTTATCTGTAATGAATATATACACATGGATGAATTTTCCAATTACTAGGGAAGACAATTCCAAAACATATATACTTTATAGACATAAATGGTTTATTGTATGAAGATTTTTTTAGACATAAATGGTTTATTGTATGAAGATTTTTTTTAACCATTATTGATACCATTCAATATTGGTGACAAAATATGCATTTTATTATATTATTTTAAATGCACGTTGGGACCTTCTGGCTTTCTATGCAGACACTTTGGTTTGGTAGGGAACAAGAATTGTTATAAGAAGACATAAAAGCTACTTATTTTTTTATGGGACTTGTACATAAATCTTCCACCTATAACATGATCGAGTGGCACGAATTTACAGGGCTTGTTTTTGTGTCACTGGCTGGGGGACTCGGTGCTTCCTATTGCCATAGCCGGGAGTGGAATTGAGCGACCTGCCAGTGTCATAAATAAGAGAGCATGTCAGGGCTGTTTTCATTTGACTGAGCAGTAATGGAGTTAATTATACTTTCCATCTCTTTGTTTTTGATCGGTGTTTCCAAAGTCATCTAAGCTTTAGGGCGTTTTCTCTTTAACCCTCCCCTTGCCAGACTAGACTGTGGAATTTCACACCAACGAGTTATTAGTCTTTGAAAACTCCCCCTTTTCATTTGCAATTTTTTCAGATTGTATTTTGTCATAATTCTCCAAAGAAATATGGACAACAAAACACTATTTTGTACTCAATAGTTAAGTTTATTACAAGCATTTTACGAAAATTATGTGTGAATCACCAAGTTTTTTCCCCCAGTACTAAAATATACTAGGCAGACACTCTGCCACTGAACTATAGCCAGACCTAAGTATTTTTTATTTGTGTGTGTGTGTGTGTGTGTGTGTGTGTGTGTGTGTGTGTGTGTCTACATTTGTATGCACATGGGAGGGAGGGTATACATGCCACACCATGTATGTAGAGAGACTAGAGGACAACTTTGTGAATTTGGATCTCTCTTGCTATCTTTGTATGGTTCTGGGACCAAACTCAGATCATCAAACTTGTGACAATGATGATGTCTGGACTTACATATTCAGCCAGCTCAATGGCCAGAGGCACTTTTGAAAAAAATATTTTAATGCTGTATTTTGGGGATATGGTCTCACTAAGTTTCCTAGGTTGGCTTTCAATCTGTTATGTAGGCCCAGGCTGTCCCTGATTTTACAGTCCTCCTGCCTCAGCCTCTTGAGTGGCTGGGAATATATATACATTGGTGTGTGTGTGTGTGTGTGTGTGTGTGTGTGTGTGTGTGTGTGCACTCACAGGCCAGACAGAAGGAAGTACTTTAGATCAATATTCCACATAAGCAAAACATGGTAAGAAAAAGTGAGTTCCACAGTCAGGCCTGGTCAGGCCTGGTTGAGGCTGAGAATTCCCTTCATTATTTTTGCTGACACTAAGAATCATCATAGAAAAAACAGCCTTTATGAGTTTTTTGCCTGACTGTTATTTATTGATTGAACTTGAGGGGCTAGAGATAGATAAAAACACATTTGCATCTATATGAACATACACACAGAAACATTTGGAAGTATCAAATTAATTTTCCATCCTTATTGATATGATTTATTTATATCTCTATAAATAGAAATACTCAAATTATTGGTCAATGCAGAGAATTTAGCTTTAATTGCTTATCTTCACTATTTCATTCAATGGATATTGTCTTGTTTATGAGGCAGTTAAGCACCTGAAGAAGATAATTCAGAAAATTATTTGCATCTTTCCATATCATTTATGTTAGGATGATTGGGAATAAAAGGATTCTAAATATTGTTTTCTCTTAACAATGGTTGAACAATTGGAGGATATGAGACAGAAAAGGTAGCATATACTATTTTCACATATGTACACACACACACACACACACACACACACACACACATGTACTAGTCATTAAAAACAGAAGAGATATGCTCTATGATTTGCTTTATTTAGAATGGGACCTTTGCTTTTGTCAGACACATCCTTTCTAACACTCCCTTGGTCATGAGTAGCTTCCCACAAATTTTGTAATATGTTATAATTCTTACATGTTTTTAGAGGCAACTCAATCCCCTGGCTGTTTATTTTATTCAAATTAGAAGTGTGATGTGGATTCTGTGACTGAAATGACTTCATCTTGTCATTTGTTTCTGGTACAAATGAGTTTTACAATGATTCTTGCCATAATTGAATGCTATTGTTTTTATGAAAAATCCACAAATTGATTATTTTACTGTTTTTTTGTTTTGTTTTGTTTTTGTTTTGTTTTTTAGGACAGTGTCTTCCTATTTATCCCAATACCTAAAACACATGATCCTCTTCAGGATTAAACACAGAATTAACCTTTCTATTGGGTTGAGTGGGTTATCTTTTAATCATACACTGAAATAGGTTAAAAGTAGGAATGCTATACTCAAAACAGATTTGGGAACCATGACGGGAATTGGCCAAGGCCTAAGAGAGAAAAGCAGGGTGACTTGTAAAGCAGAAAAAGAGCCTTCATTTTCAGCCTTAGGTTCATATGGAAAGTTCTCTCACATGGGGTATAGAGGAAATCATAATAGTATTCATTGTCAAGAATTTCTACACACCTGCCCAGGGTCACTTTGCTATCACTGGACACTGGGCTATGACCCCTCAATGGCTTCTTCAATTCTTTAGAACACCAGGTGAGAGGATGTGTGTGTGTGTGTGTGTGTGTGTGTGTGTGTGTGTGTGTGTGTGTGCAGGACTCAGGTTAACCCTGAACCTGTGCTAACAGGCCCCAGGGAAGCCGTAGCAAGATTCTGTGAACTGACAGGTCTCTGCTAAAAGATTCATCTGTTCCTTGTCAAGAAAAACCATGTGCTATTAGAAAGGGAGTCAGGTAGGCTCATGGTGAATCAGCATTTTTATTTTAGTTTAGCGATTTAATTTCTACAAGATCCTGGTTACATTGGACCTGCTGTTTAAAAGTCGAGGAATAAAACTCACTAACCCAGAACAGCTCTATAATGTGGGATCAAAGGGAATAAACAGAACCCAAGCAGCAGTAACTGCTGAAGGTCCCTTCCAGGGCTGTCTGTCACCTGATTGACAGGGATAAGAAGAGAGTGTCTTTCTACTGCCTGTGTTCTTTAACAGATACCCATTTCTACCTTGGATCCCCATAAAGTGAATTTTGACCTATTTTGACATATAGTGCAATATGACATTTGATACATCCTTAGCATTTAGAAACAACAGTACAAACAAGAATTCCTCCCTGTAGGTTTTCTGGGTACCACAAGGAAAATAGACATACTTCCAACATGTTTTATGAACACTCTAGAAATTCCATTTCCAGTGAATCTAGCTGAACAGCCATGTCTTCCCGAGACCACACTCCCTTGTCTCTCAGGCTTCCATGCCAGTTTGCATACCCTGGACTATTATTTTTTGCTACCAAGAGCGGCTGAGCCAGAAGAACACAGTTTTCCTGCTTTTAGCTACAAACTGATAGACAAATGGGCTCCAGAGGTCCCTAGAAGAGGGGTGTTCCCCTTAAGACTAAGGTGTTTATTACTGGAGAAGTTTTGATCAAGTTACGTACACCAACTCCGTGGACGAGCAGGGCAAGCCATTGTGAAAGGCACCGCCATTTCAACCAAATGGCGCAGATCGGTTGTTTGCTATGAAGGTGCCTTTCAGCTCTCCTCATCTGGGACTGAGAAGCTTTTGCACCTTCTCATTCACACAGACTGTATGAAGGGGGTTTTCCACGCAGGTTCTGGGAAGGTCAGTGATTAGACCAGTAAACTCCGATTTCCCTAATCTGTGACAAAACCATAAATGTGCTCCTTGAAGTCATTTAAAATATACTCAGTGACATTAGCGTCAGGGTAAACCCCAAACGGCTAAAATGATTGAACTCAGTCAGCTTTCACGTTCCCTTCCACCAATCAGCTGGCTTTTATGAGTCTGACATTGCTTTCTCCACCGACTCAGTCATGTTTGATTAAAAGTTCCCTATGTGCTACAGGCATATAGTCTTGGAGATATTTTTCAATATGAAAATCGATGAGTATGAAGTAATTTTGTGTTCTATAAAACACTTTCATCTGTAAGGAAGATGCTGAATGACCAATAGAACATGGATTACTGTACTTTAGACTGATAAATTTACTATAAGTGTGTGCGTGCTTGTTTATGAGTGCATTTGTGTGCTGGGGGATGCAATTACGTGTGTGTGTGTGTGTGTGTAGTCACAGGTCAACATTAGAGACCAGGTGTCTTCCTTTAACACCTTCCTTATTATTTCCTGAGACAAGGTCTCTCAATGGAATATAGACCTCCCTGATTGGCTAACCCACCGGTGTCTGCCTCCCTATCACTGAGGTCACAGCTGCCTCCATGCCCAGCTTCTTTTGTGCTGGTGTTGAGCTTACAACTCAACTCCTCATGTTTGTACAGCACTTCACCCACTGACCTCTGTCCCCAGCCCTCAGGAACCATTAGATGTTCAGTGCAACAGGAAGAAAGAAAAGAAAAATCTCCTGGTTTCTGACTTGTGCCATAGGGAGCGGGTGGCATTGTATCCTGTATGTACTAATAACACAGAGAAGGAGAAAAATGGATATGGGAATTAGAAGAAAAGTCACCTCAGAAGTAAAAGATGTATGGATGAGGAGTCTCGAGACCCCTGGGTGGACTATTCCTATATTGTTTACAAAGATTGGCAGATGGAATCCAGAAGTACTGGCCTCGGCACACCCCTTTCTTCCAGGGCATTCTTGTTGGATTTCACAATGCTCTGTGGAGCCAATGTCATCGGGAAGTCTTTATGCTTTTATTTCCTCTAAGTCTTTATATATTTAATATTTATGTGTCCAAGCTTTCTTAGAGCATAATGAGGTGCATGTAACTTTTTAGAGACTGTTTTATGAGGAAATATGAATGGTAGCTGACAGCAGAGACTAACTAGGCCCTTCTGAGATGGAATTCCAGCTTTTTTGCTTCCTGCCCCCCCCCACTCCTGTTCAGTTCTGAGTGCACATATGGACATGTCACATGGATGTCAGCCTCAGGTACTATTTCGCAGTTCACCATGTATTTTGAGAAAGGGTCTCTCACTGGCCTAGAGCCTCCTCTAGGCAGGCTGGTCAGTGAGCCCCAGAGATCTGCCTGTCTCTGGAAAGACAAACCCACACATCTGTGCCTACGTTTAAACTGTTATTTTCTAGCAATGAGATCCAGGAAACCCACTTTGCCTCCCCTAATCGGTCTCCTTACCTTGAAAAAATAGAATATCACTAGCTGAATTAAAGAGTTACCATGAAGATTAGATGAAATAATCAACTCTAGTTCCAGAAGATACAGCACCTTCTTCTAGTCCCTATGGGAACCAGGCATGCATGCAATGCATATAAATACAAGTAGTCAAAAGACCCATGTGCATAAACGCAAATAAAAGCATCTATAATATGTTGAATTCCTACATAAGATAGGTAGAATTGAGAACTTTCTAATTTAGTCATTGCTTCATTGTTCCAGACTAACCACTGAATCCATGTTTTTATTATTTTAATTTTATAAAGACATAATCTTAAATGTACAAAAATTCAATTCTACCATCATTTTCTACATCTCCTTTGCTGACTTTTGTAGATAAGTAGATATATAATATAATATAATATTATATATATATATATATATATATATATATATATATATATAGAGAGAGAGAGAGAGAGAGAGAGAGAGAGAGCAGATAGATAGATGATAGCTGATGATGGATAGGTAGATGGATGATATATAATAGATAAGATATATTTATCATAAGATAAATGATAGATCAATCTATAGATAGATAGACATGTTGTTGCATATGCCCCCCCAAAGATTTTTAACTGATTTATTCTTCATGTCAAACACAGTTATGGGACAAAGGCACAAAATAAAATTCATGACATTTAGAAGGGAGTTGTAATAACCCACAAATTGATTCAAGACAAACTCTCAGATCTTATTTGGCAGAACTAGCCCCACTACTCCCACACCTTCATTTACATCCCCAAGGGAGGGTTTCTTAACTTTCTCCTTAGATATCTACATTTTTAAATTTTTTAAAGATTTATTTAATTTTATTTGTCTTGTTTAATTTTGATTTTGTTATATTATTTGTTGTACATGCAAATAGAATGATAACTTTTACATGTTTTTTGATGAGTGCTTTTCTATAAAGCTATTGCTGATTTTTAAATATTTATTCAGTAACTAGCTTTCTGAATTTTTTTTCATATTGTCTTAGTGGGGTGGAGCATATCTATCAGTTAGAGTTTTGCATTTTTAACTTCTTAAGAATGAAATGAAATTATGCTTATAGCTATTTATGAATTATTGCTTTAAAACAAAGTTAAATTTCTCTCACACATACAAATTTTAAAATAAAGTTAAATCAATAGTTTATTATAAAAACTTAAAGAGTTTAATTATTGAAATAAAATGACTTATAATTCTCAGATAGAGAAAAGAATGAAATTCTATTCATTTTTATGATTCAATGTGGCATACCTAGTATTTTTCTTTAATTTAAGAATGCTAGCCGGGCGGTGGTGACGCACACCTTTAATCCCAGCACTCAGGAGGCAGAGGCAGGCGGATCTCTGTGAGTTCGAGGCCAGCCTGGGGTACCGAGTGAGTTCTAGGAAAAGCACAAAGCTACACAGAGAAAACTTGTCTCGAAAAAACAAAAGAATGCTATCTATCATGTTTTGCTCCTTAAATGGAAGGCTGAGAAGGTTATTAAATGATATACATGCATCACAGGATATCTATGCATGTTCTCAACATAGAATCATAAACTACTTAAAATAAGACTTTTTTGCAGTTATTTTTGTAACTCATTTGCATGGTTTTTAAATGTGTACTTTGTAGATGATGAGTCATGTTATAACATCGAAAGGTTGAACACACCTTGTATATGTGAATATCTGCTATGCTGGGCTGCTTACGAGAATGGACAACTGTAAACTAAAGGTTGACTACTTTCAGGTCCCAAACTAAGATTCATTTCCTGGCACTGACTGATTCATACAGAGAAATAACTAACACTGACCTAGGAAACTGTTTGGAAACAGCTCAATGGTGTGAATATTCAACTTGTTCCAAAATCAGTTTGAAAAAGAAACCTATAAGTAAAGAGAACATATTATCATTACTTAAAAAGGGGTGTCATGTGGCTTAGAACAAACCCACACTTTCTACACAGCTCATTTTATCCCCTGATCTACATGCCTCCTACCTCCCAAGTGCAAGGATTACAGCCATGGACTCCCACACTCAGCTGAAAAAAGTTATTTGATCTGATATATAACATTTCTCTCAGCAAAGGTAAAGACACGTTGCATTTGTATATCACGGACACCATCTAAACAGTGCTTTGCTAGTGACCTAAATTGAAAAAAGCAAAATCCAAATGACAAGCAAATAAAAACAGAAACACAACCATGCCCTTGTGCCTTTAAAACATATCCACTCTCTTTTTTTCCTGAAAGAAAAATAAAAAGGTTGTGTAATTTCTGATAACATGACCATAAAAATAAACACATAAAAAGTCTTAGAGACTTAACTCTTTAGCAATAAATCTCTACTTTCTGTTAGTAGCTGCCGTCTATTTTATAGGCATCAACTAAGGCACAAATACTGCTGCAGCATAAAGCCCTTATGTAGTAGAAGATGCTAATGAAAGAAATGTGTGCTATGCTCCACAGGGAATGAGACCCTGTGGCAGGTAAAGGGATAGGATGTTTGTATGCTTTTCTTTTCACTAACACCCAATCCTCCTGAATGAATAGAGAGAGATGCAGCAGTAGTAAATGTGCAATTACCAGATACACATATTCACTAATGAAAATAAAATATTTGCATCCTGCAGCATCTATTATACATGTTGCTTTTCCATGTCCATTGTGATTATGGGTTCAAATGGCAGCAGTCATTAAACTGGTGAAGATATAAGGATCGAAATGACTGTGAAGTAATTGAAATGCCTATATGGTTCAGGTTTATTTGGAATACTTATATGGAGAATAAAAATATCTGTTATCCCTTTAATAAATGAATGAGGACATTATATACATATAATGTATATAATGAATAGTTGCTTTACTAGAGGAATCAGGATAAGTACAGGCACAAATTAGAAGAATCAGGATGAGTATGAATGTGCTTAGAGGAACCAGCCTGAGTATGGACATGATTAGAGGAATCAGAGGGAATCCAGATATAAGGACAGGAACCAGGATAAGTACAAACACGGTAAGAGGAACCAGGATGAGTATGAAGAATCAGGATGTATTTAAATGTGGTTAGAGATTTGAGGATTGGTATGGTTAATGATTAGCGGAATCAGGATGAGTATGATATGATTGGAGAACTAGGGTGAATATGGACATGGTTTGATGAATCAGGATGGGTATGAACAGAAGAACTAGCATGGGTATGAACATGATTAGAGGAATCAGGGTGAGTATAAATATGCTGCTTCTAGTCTTAATACAGTATATAGACTTCCCAGGACATTCTTGTATTGGTGAAATTATTAAGGCCACTCCACGTAGTTAAAAGGGAAGTTTATTTTGTGGGGTAACTTACAAATGAAGGGGTAGGTTGCAGGGTCTGGGAAAGGTATGGCGCAGTCCGGCGGTGTTCTCTGGAGAACTCTGCTCGGTCTACCTCCAGCGTCCAGGGTCCCGGAACCAAGAGAAGCCTCTCCTCTCGATCCTGGGTCTTCAGCTTCCTCCCTCAGCCCCGCCTTGTGGGCGTGACCATTACCGAAGCCTCAATGGGGGTTGGAACTTCCAGGCCAAGGCTGGGATGGCTACCCACTACATTCTTGCTAGCTAAGGACTCCTCATCTGTCCTTCATAATCCCTTAGTCTCTCATATACCCTCCCTTGAGAAGTGAGTTTATATGATCACCAAAGGAAAAACAT
The DNA here is from genome assembly GCF_903995425.1 of Onychomys torridus. Lineage (NCBI taxonomy): Eukaryota > Metazoa > Chordata > Mammalia > Rodentia > Cricetidae > Onychomys > Onychomys torridus. The sequence goes on along the minus strand of NC_050453.1, from coordinate 8,820,201 downwards.
TAAAAATTTTACAAAGCCTTGGAGTAAGTGTAGGAACACCAACATTGAAACCAGGAGAAAGAAATAGACAGAAAGAGGACAGTCAGTACAGTAGAGTTTGGTTGCAAAGAGAGAAATGAAGACCAGATACTGCAGAGGAACTTGGTAAGATGCCAATTCAGACTTGTTAATAAGAGGTGACAGACACATCAGCCTGTGCAGTTTAGTTGACAGAAGTCAGATATGCAATGGGCTAAGTTGCGAGTTGAAAATACAAAATGAAACTGCACTTGGGTCAATTTTGATTCCAAACAGTGATGGCAATGAGTTCAGGTTGGCCTTTTCCTTCTCATCTGGGAGAAGTGAGGCTATAATTACAGGGTGAAAGCAATAAACCAGAAAAGAGGGGAAAGGCACTGAAGATGTGAGAGAAAGAAGAAAGGAGACGACTTAGAAGTCAAGGCCATAGACTTGGCTGGAGAGGGCTCCTTGTTAAGGAAACAGATGACTTGAAGAGGAGAAACCTGAGACAGGAGTGGGCAAGGACATGATGCTTTAAGAGAGGGCATGGGAGTTGAAATTAGAGTGGAGGGTCAGTGGTGAAAGGCTGGAAATCTGTTGAAAGAAAGGAGGGGGCAGATGAGTGGAAGAAAAGGAAAGTGTTGATTTAGACCGATGGTGAAAGCAGAGACTTTCAAGAGTTAGATGATTTCTTGATTTTTCTCTAAAACCCCAAGGCTTGGGTTTGGGTGGTTGGACAACAAAAGTACACATCTCACCTGATGAAGAGGAAGCAAGAGCACTGGGGTTCTTGTGATTCTCCATGGGTCCACGAGGGCTTTAGTGTAAGAGAGACCAGGAACAGTCCATAGCACTGGGGACTCCTGGGATAGAGCAGGAGGAAAAGTAGGCTGGAATGCTGTGGAGTCACGGTGTAAAATTTAAGAGTTCTAAGACTGAGAACCAACTGGAAAGAATATTCAAATACTCCATGACGTGACCCTAGAGCTAAAGATGGGCCAAGGTGAAGGTCATGAGCACTAGAAGTTTTAAGGAGGGATTCAAGCAAGGATGAAGAATACAGATGTGTATGCATGCCTGGCAGAAGCTCAGGGTTGCAGGGACTCAGATTCCTATCTGTAAGGACAGCTGAATGGTTGGTGGGCTTTACCAGCTACCCCGTGGCCTTCAGCAGCTGATGACAGCAAACAAAAACCAGAAATCAGAAACCTACAAGAGTCAAATGGTTGCTTAGGGTGTTGTTTAGCTTTCTGGTATATTCTATTTTCTCAGTTCTGTTCTTTGAAGTTCCTTGTGAATGAGTCTCGTCTAATCTCATCGACTCTTCTTCTCTCTTCTTTTCCCTTTACGCTGTTCTCGCCTTCTCAGTGCCAGCAGCCAGGAGAACTTCCCATTGCCCATTCACTGGCATGTTCCAAGCCCCTGCCTGGCAGAGTCATCCAGTGGGCACTTGCTCAAGGAATGGGTAGGTGGCACATTTCCATCCTTCTCCCCAATGTTCTACATGCTGGATTGGTTTATGTATTCATTTCCAGGCTTTCTGAAGCATATTTTTCATGTGGAAAATTCTATTTTTCACTCTTGGTGCTCATTCATTTCCTGTCACTGGTTTGCTCTCAGAGAAGCCTTTAAAAAAAAAATATGAATCACAGGATTGCTTCTGAGGTCCCTGAGAGGACAAACTGGAAAATGATATCTCATTTTGTCTCTGTGTTCTCTGGTTTTATGTGGTGTCTGTATGCACTGTTTGCTTTCTTTGTACTGGTTTTGAGGCTCTTCTTACATTTTTTTTTTAAATAAAGGGATAGATTCTGTATATATGTAGTCTTCTTTAAACATGTTTTAAAACTTACTGAGAGAGAGAGAGAGAGAGAGAGAGAGAGAGAGAGAGAGAGAGAGAGAGAGAGAGTTTTTTCATGTTTTCATGTGCTCTAATGGCGTATCTTGCCAGAGGACAATTTTCAGGAGTTGGTTCTGGGGACCAAATCGGCCATCAGGCTTGTCTGTCAAGTGTGCTCACCCTCTGAGCTATCTCAGTGGCCCACAAGCTGTGTTTCTTGAGAAACACTTTGCTGAGCACTTAGCAAACAGATGGGTCAGGAACAGGCGAGCATAAACAGAGTGTGCCACAAGCTTTCCTATGTATGCATATGGTCCTGGAATTTTGTGATAACTATGAGGATTCTAGAGTCTGAGGCAGCCCGCAGCCTCCAGGTGCCTGGGCTGCTGCCTGGACACCACACTTTGGGTATTGCAGCCTGAGAAACCCTGGAGCTGCTGTAGTGCCTGGGAGGGTTCCTTAGAATAATTATGTTATATTAAGTCATGTGCAAATATGGGGTTTGTTTTGGATTATGGTCGGGTATATTCTACATGAGTAGTCTAATTATGGCCACAGCATAACACAGTAACCACTGACCATGGTAACGAAATTGATTTAGGCTGGAGAATACATATTATAGAAATGTTTACAAATACTTTCGTAGGCAAGGAATGATAAATCTTGTCAACAAATCCTTCTTGGGTTGGCAGGATGGCCTAGCAGGTAAATGTGCTTGCCACCAAGCCTGATAATGTGAGTTCAATACCAGGAACCCACATGGTAGGAGATAACCGACTCCTGTGAGCTGTTACCTGCATGTGCCCTATGGCACAATGCTCCCCGCTCCATATAAATAAATGTAAACAAGACAAGTCCTTGTCTCTAGAGCAGAAAAACATCCAAGAGTAATAAAGAAACATCTAGTGAAAGCCAACCAAATCCACATTCAACTGGAAACCCATCATTTTATATAAAGAGAATGTAACACCGCTCAGTCTACACATGTGGGGAGATCCCAGGCAGGTCATTACAGGGTTAAAACTGAGTATGTGAGCAGCTAAAGTACATGCCACTTTGAGAATAAAAATAGTGTGTACCTTATTAAAAAGCCGCCTGACAGGGTCACCAGCCCAGTCACAGAATACCTACCAAGAACAATTTCAATTTTAATAGGTTTTACTATGTATTTCATAAGCATGCCCATTGAAATTGAGTCATCAAAGCCTTCCAGCTCCTCCAAGACAGATTTTAGCCCGAGAGCTTGGAGTAATTATCCAAGTGCATGTTAGCCTGTGTAGCCATTTCAGCCTCGTTCATCATTTCAAACAGCCACAGACTCTGCCTGCTAATTTCTTCCGATGGATTAGCCGCTCTCACTTGTCTATCTTTTCTTTTTTCTTTTTTCTTTTCTTTTTTTTATTTCTGGGGGGTGAAATATTGCCTTCTTCCCACGTTTTAATAAGCCGAGCAGGCATGCACCACTGCACAACTCCTCACTCCTATTTCTTCAGCTCCGAGAATGATGTGCTGGGGAAGAGCTGGGTATGAACGTGAAGGTGAACACTTAGCCATCGCTTCCCACAGCCGGCAACCCGCTGCACTCAAACAAGGGCTGCAAGAGCCCTCTTGGGCTGCTCTGTCCTTCATTGCTGGCAGGCTGGAATCGGCCGCTCCTCCTGCATGGTTTCTGTTTCTCCAGGGCTCAGATCTTTTATTTCCCTCCTCCTGAATCTCACCTCTGCTCTGCCTGTCTCTATGCTCCTCCCCATTAGGAAGCCACAATCCACAGGGCTATTCATTCCAGGCTGGAACTTCCTCCATCCCCCAGCTCCTCACTGTAATGACCCTGTTTGAGCCTTTTAATTCAGGGGGTTCAATGATTTCTTTATTCTCTAACCTCCCAGTGAGAACACACAGCTTCACATGCTGGGATCACCCCTCCTTAGGCAGGTGGCATAAAAAACAGAGATCCCAGCCGCACAGGAAGCGAAGCTTGCACTCTATCTCTACCGCTTAGAAGCTTTGTGACCTTGGAGAAGTTATTTCACCTCTCTGGGCTTGCTTTCTCAGTCTTATCAAAAGGATAATCTTCCTTTTGAAAACATGAGGGCTGTCCGTAGGAAATTAGTAGCGAAAACTGTGAGTGCCCTTCTGTGGTAGAAAGCATGAGGTCCTGAGGTTGATTTCTAGGGTGGGTGGGGATGGTGAAACTATGTGTACTCATCATATGGTAGAGATCTCTGCATGTGGAACAGGTCATGCATCTTTTGTCCTTGGTAATTGAGCAGATGGGCTTTCTACCCTGCTTGCCCTTGCTACTAATGTCCATTAGCACGCTGATAACTGCAAAGAGAATTTTACAAAAGGGGCCGGAATGAAGGCAAGACTTAGAGGCTCGCTTGCTTGCTTGCTTGCTCACTTTATACCCACAGCCACCTCTCCTCAGAAGCTATCTAAAGGTCCACAGCCTCGTTTTAGATGGTGGTTCCGTGACACCTTCCCATGACCCCACTTAATGTCCTGACACTAGTTTGAAAGGCATAGATCGAGAATAGAAAACTGACCCTGGTACCCAGAGTCATAAGAACAGCAAGTGGACTGCTTCCTTAGATAAAATCTTCAGACAGAGACAAAGGTAGATTTTCTAGCCTTCAGAAAAAAGGCCATTACCCTGGAGTTGACAGTTTAAGGGAGAACTCCTTTGACACTCAGCTCCAGAGTTACAACGTATTTTCTGATAAGTTGTAGATGGGTAGCTTTTATCCAGTTCAGGAGGAAGTATAAAAGACAGTCATTGGTAATTCATAGGGAGAGTGGCTGCTCTGGGGTCACTCTCGTGAAAGATTTTGGAGATGTGCTATGATTTGGAATTACATTGAGAAGAACACTATCTGGGAGTAGAAACTTGAAACTGATGGTTTTTTTTTTTTTCTTTTCTTTTCTTTCAGACATGTCAAGCGCCCATACTCTTCATTTACACATAAATTATGTAGGTGGGTAAAATTCCATCATTAGAGAATGACCTTGGTGTTAGGACACATTGATGTTATGGGTGATGTTCTTTGAATTTTTGCAAATTTTTGACATTAGTTATGGTTCAGCGCCAGTACCAAGATCATTAGTATTGAGTCAAGTACTTCTGCGCTCACCAGGTACTAATTAAAATGATGTGTCCAACTATTTATGTATATTTCATCCCAGGAGATCATATATACGTATGAAATATGTTTCATCTTCAATTTTTCCCTCTTTCTGAATGATGATTTCTTTGCCCTGTTTTTGTTTTTGCCAACAGCTGTTTAACACTGGAACAGAAAAGACATAATTCTCAGATCTCGCTAGAGAAGAGCCCTTGGTGTTTTGTGTAACCCTTTAAAGGACATCTCGTAGTGTGTGCTGCTTTCTTTCCTGTGACTCCTCCCACTGCAGTGGAGTGAGCAATCTTAACACAGTTTTCCTGTCCTTGTTCCCTTCAGTAGTGAGGACCTCATGTGAGCTAAGTGCACACTCTGCCTCCAGGCCACATCCTTGCTTATCATCTTAAGGGAAAAAAGAAGATCGAGTATCTGAAACTCTTTCTTTAAAACAGGAGTAGCTTGATTTATTCCATCGAGCTTAGATTCTGTAGTGGAGAAGGATGCTTGATAAAGGCATATCCATTTATCGTGATTGTGTATAAGAGATAACTCTCATGAAAGTCAACCTTGAAAAATATTTGCACAATACCAAGCCTGTGTCATATAGTGTATGTACCATATGTATGGATATATACACACATTTATATATACACATACATATATATATATATACACACACACATAATTTTTTTTGAGACAGGGTTTTTCTGTGTAGCCCTAGCTTTCCTAGAACTTGCTCTGTAGACCAGGCTGGCCTGGATCTCAAAGATCTGCTTGCCTCAGCCTTCCAAATGCTGGGATTAAACTAGATTAAGAATCTGAGTTCCTATAAATTATCAGTCATAAAGAAAAACAACTAGGTAAGGTGGCACATGACTTTCATCTCAGCACTTGTAAGACAGAAGCAGGTAGATCTATATAAATGTAGCAGATAGATTTCTGTGAGTATGAGGCCAGTCTAGTCTACATAGTGAGTTTCGGGATGGCCAGAGCTACAAAGTGAGACCTTGTTTTAAAAACAAACAAACAAACAAACAAACAAACAAAAACATCAGAACAGAAATAACACAGATTCAACTTTAATGATTGCTAATTATTGTTCCTCGATTGAGACACTATGGTTTGTCTTTTAAATACATCTTATTATAAAGAAGGAGCTAGGCATGTAGGGAGGTTGACTAAGAAAGGTTTTTAGAAGTTAGTTCATCACTGAATGCGGAAGAACAGAACCTCATTGTTTCATGTCTTCTTCAAATAGTTCATGTGTGAATATACTAGTGGACAGTTGACAACTTTACACATCACTGATGTTTTTTATTCACATATTGTCGTTCTCACCTTCCAGTCATTGGTTTAAAGGGAAGCAGCACCCTTTAGAGAAGATGTATTAGTTACCCCTGCTACCTCAGTGGGTATTGCTGCTCCTTGCAGCTTCCAGGACCATGAACAAGGCCAAATGTGTTCTGGGATTGAATAGAAGTCTTTGAGAAATGTTACTTTTCTAAATGATAAAAATCTGAATTTTTTTGAGATGGGATTTTATTGCATATCCCGTGTTGGCTTCGAACTTAATACACAGCCCATGCTGCCTTTGGACTAGCAGCCCTCTTGCTGTGCTTCTCAAGTGCTGAGACTGTGGGTACATGTCACCATGTGTTTGAACATGTCCATTTTGTTAACTTTAAAGCCTGTTCCATTAATTTCAGGACTTCTGAGGTATGTTCCTTGTTCCTGGCATGAGAGTCAAGCAGTCAGATGGATAGAGATAAATACTAGATTTGGTGTGTGCCTTATTAAAAACTTCAATGTTATTTTCTTTTTAGAGAATTATTTGAGCAGCCAGGCATGATATTGTACATCTTTGATCCCAGCACTCAGGAAACAGAGGCTGGCTGATCTCTGTGAGTTCAAGGCCAGCCTTGTCTACAGAGGAATTCCAGGACAGCCAGAGCTACACAGAGAAATCCTGTCCGGAAAACAAACAAACAAACAAAAATAAACAAAAAATTGTTATTATTTTAAGTGAATGTGTGTATGTGATGTGATGTGATGTGATGTGTGTGTGTGTGTGTGTGTGTGTGTGTGTGTGTGTATGAGTGCAGTGCTCATGGAGATCAGAAACCACCAGATTCCACTGAAGCTGGAGTTACAGGCAGCTGTGAGCCTCCTGATGTGGATGCTGGAAATCTTCAGTCTTTAGGAAGAACAGTACATTCCCTTAACCACTGAGCCTTCTCTTTAGCCCCTACTATTATTTTCAAAGAAGCTCAGTAAGAATACAATTCAACTTGTGTTTTTAGAACTTTTGATATTGCACACATAAGATTGTTGCTCAGTTATTATGAAGTAGCCCCATGACAGTAAGAATATTGTACTGAGTATTCTTTAAACATATTCAGTGATATGGGACTATCCTAAACAAAAGTGACCCCTCCCAGGAAAGGAAAAGTGCAGGTAGCTATCCCTTGCATTTGCTTACTTAATGTTGGTACTGTCACAAGCATCACAAGCCACCAATAATAAGAAATCCTGGGACTGCAGCGATGATGCAGCCATTAAGAGCACCTGCTGCTCTTGGAAGGTTTGGGTTCAGTTTCTAGCATCCACATGACAGCTTACAACCATTCATAACTTGAGTCCAGGGATCCATGTCCTCTTCTGACCTCCATGGGTACTGCACTCACAGGGTGCACATATCTAACAGTCAGGAAAAATGTTCATATACATAAAAAAATAACTCTGAAAAAGTCACTTGAGTTTATATTCACATCTTTTTAAAATCCTATGAAAACCAATATGAAAAAGAATCAACATCCTGGTGTTTTCAACTGAAAAGTTTTACATTTAGTTGGGGATTTAGCTCAGTGGTAGAGTGCTTGTGTAGCAAGCGCAAGGCCCTGGGTTCGATCCTCAGCTCAAAACAAAACAAAAACAAAACAAAACAAAAAAGTTTTACATTTAATGAACAACTTGATGTGTTTGTATAAAAATTAGGATCTTCTCAAGCCAAGACATCTTTTTAATAGATGATAAATATAGGCCAGCACTAGATTGTTTCTAATAGAAGGGTCCCCTGCTGAATGATGTGGGACCAAAAAAGAAGAGGGACAACAGACATTGTAGGGAACAAAAAGATGGCATTAGGTTTGGAATTTCCAAAGATTTTGTTGTCAAAAATCCTTATCAACCTTAATTAGCTAGTATGCCTGGTGTCTCAGGAAGTAAATAATATTAATCCAATTTTAAATACAATTGAAAAATAAAGATTAAGTGGTTCCCCTCAAGCTATATCTGGATTAGAAATATTAAATAGGGAAAATGAAAATGAATATTTAATAATAACAGTTTTAAATAAGGTAGTATATATAGCATTCTTTACTTGTAACATCTGTTGTACAATTTTGCAATAAATATATGTTGAATATTTTAATAATTGTAATAGTAAAACAAAATTTTAATATACCTACATTCTTGAATTTTACATGCATATATACAGAGAAAGATTCATATTTATATATTTACATATATTATTATTAACTAGGAGAACTAGAGAAATTCTAATGTCTGAATTTTAAAATTCCTTAGCCCTTTTTTTTTTTTTTTTTTTGAGAAGTTCTCCTTTTGCAGCTAAGGCTGCTATCAAGGTTACCAGAAATTCCATGTTGCCTCAGACTGGCGATCCTCTCACCCCAGTGTTCATAGTGCTTCGATTACCTTCGATAACAGGCTGCCATACTTGTCCTTTTTTCTCCTCTCCTCATATTTAAAAAGCAAGATTTACTCTCTCTTCAAGATAGAAAAGGACTTTTTCCTGTTTATTTCGTTTTGATTTTACAGTGCTGGGGACCAAATCCTGGGCATTAAAATTTAGCTTATTTTTATTTTATGTGTGTGGGTGCTTTGACTGCACATGTATTTGTGTACCATGTACATGCCCGGTGCCCATGGAGGACCGAAAGAGGATCCAGATCCCCTGGAACTGGAGTTATAGCTGATACAGGGGTGCTGAGAATCAAACCCAGGTCCCCTGAAGAACAGTCATTTCTCTTAACCACTCAGCCATCTCTTTGACCCCAAACCAGGGCTTGGCACATGCCTGGAGGGGTGGCCTTCACTGTTGTATATACAATATTTAGACATCATTGTGGAGAGAGATCTTTCAGTGCCGGATGACACTCATTTTGGTATCAAATTGTGTGGTATTTTTAATCGGGTCAATAAAGTATTAAGTTAACTGGTAACAGGTGTGTCACTTCTTATGCCCCCTCCCATATAAATAGCTTAATCAGACTTTTCCCTCCTTACCCAATTGTCCTAAGTCTAACGTTAATGTCAACATCCAATAGTCTATGGAAATATTCACTATGTCTATGTCAGTTTGTTCTTCTGAACACTAAGCTGATTCTCTATGATGCTTTTCGTGAATATTAAAAAGTTGTGTGCTCTGGTCTGTTGTACACACTCCTGAGAACAGGGGTCACCGATCTTCAGTGGAATAGGCCATTGATGTCCATCAGCTACACGGTTAAATCACCTTCCATTTCACCTTTCCATGGATCCTTCATAATAAACAAAGATTGTTGCCAGCTGTTTTACAGGGAACAATGAAAGCATGTCAGTTCTGAGGACACACGGCCCCTTGAGCAAATTCTTTCCTACCTGAATGTCTGGAAGTAACATTGGCTTGAGGTAATTACAAATATGTGCAAATTATTCTTAGGCTGTTTGGATCCTCGATTTGATTGGACACATGTTATCAACAGAAGCAACCTGATTAACAGTGTCACTGTAGAGTTCAAGACTAAACTATGCTGGATCCAGAAGCTTCATATAGCTCAGTCAAATACCAACACTGAGTTATCAGAAATCAGGGAAGCTATGCCCAGGAACCAACTCTCCAGGGTAAAGAGAAAGAAGGAGAGGCCACCTCTTGGTATAAAGATCAACAGAGGTGAAAAGATTGCTATAAAAGCCACGGCATGAGTCTTCACATTCATAGCAAGTTTCTTGCCACTCAGGCACAGTCATATAGATAACTCAGTTTTGAATACCAACCTGAATATTTTCTGTTCTTTAGCATCAATACATGCTCTGACATGCTACTTAATCCTTCTCTGTTGCAGGTGAAAACAATGGATAACAACAGTACCAATGACAGAGTTGTCATGAAGGACAGATGAGGCAACACATATGAAGACCCAAGAATAGTATCTACATGCACAGCCTCCCAATACATTTAATCGAAGATGGTTGTAACAGTGGTGACATTTTTTTATCTGAAGTTGAGAAAAGGCTGAAGTGAGTAATTCAAGTTTGATGCATATGATGACCCAAATCTAGTGCAAACACTGACTGAATTTCCAAGCATGGGTGAACATGCAACATGACAATTTCATCTAAGCAGCTCCCCAGTAAAGATGTGTGATGATGAATTTTCAAAATGAGATGCAGGTAAGTTCTGTCAGACGGTCTCATGAAATGCCAGCTTTCTTTCTCTCTTGTTGCTTTTCTTCTGTGCTGGAAAAAACCCCTCTGTCTCCTTGACAGCAGATAAACTTTACAATAATACTTTGTGGTATAAAGCTGATGCAATCTGTACCAAAGATTAGGTCCAGAGACTAAATTACAAGGAAGCCTATAAGAATGAAAATTACAGATGTATCTAGAGACTGAATTGCAAGGTAAGATCGGGTAGATGCTACCTCCCCACGAATAAATAGTTAAAGCCAGCTACAACATTAGTGATAAACACATTCAGGGAAACCGCCGAATGAACCATTGACAGAAATTATTTTATCCAATAAAACTGCTGGACATTACGGTGCAGAACATCATATTGTACCACTGGGATACCAGGCATAATTGTCCACAAGTTAACAGTTGCACGTTGAACAAAACTGTGTCTGAGCAACAGTGTGCATGGTAGTTTCTTTTCTCTTGCTGTGACAAGGATAGCTGGCAAAAGGAATGCAAGGAAGGGTTAATTTGGCTCACACTTTTGGGGTGCAGACCTTCATACTGGGAAAGGAATGGCAGCTAGAGGCATAGCTGGTAACTGCATCCATGGTCAGCAAGCAGAGAGACATGAATCCTACTGCTCAGCTTTCTTTCTCTTTGTATTGAGTCCAGGACCTCCAGTCTCTGGAGCAGGATGCTCACATGGAGGACAGTTCTCTCTTCCACTAAGCTAATCTAGAAATCCCTGACAGACACACCCAGAAGTCCACAGCATAGGTGATTCTAGACCCTGTCAAGTTGACAATTAGTAAGCAACATTCCAGCATGGTGTCAGCTTTTGTTAATATCAGGCAGAAAAACAAAATGACTGGAAAGAGGTGACTTCTTCCTCTATCTGTGAAAATTTGAGCTGTGGAATGATGCCTTTCTTTGGTTATTTTCTGAGATGCAATGTCTATGAAAGGGACACTGATGGGATCTGCTCTGAAGCTTTTTGGTTGCTTTGGCTGGAGCATGAACTACCTCCAAACACCACGACTCAAGAGCAGCAGCTAATTCCCTGGGGTGGTTTGCGTCCCACAGGTCTTCACTGGCCAGTTCTGGTCTCCATCTGATTGACAAAGGTCTTCAGTGGAGATCAGCTGAATGGGTTTCTAAAGAGGGGAGGGCTGGCAACAGCTTTGTTTGTGTGTCTGAAGATTTGTTGAGATGTCTGGGACCTCACAGACAGTTGAGAAGTCACTGAAGTCACCACAGGGAGCCTCTCACTTTTCTTTTTAAAGTAGTCAGAGAGGCTAGCTGGATTCTACCAGAACTAGAATCATGAGAATACCAAGAGAAACTAAGTCCATCTTTTCAAACCAGTTTCTATTCATCTATGTGTCATGAGCAAATTCTAAGTTCTAGGGATGGGAATTAGACTCACCTATGGATAAGCAAGTTATAAAGAAGCTTGCCACCATCTAAAAAAAACCTCTATAAATATGGAAGTAAATTCTGAAGAGTTTGAAAGGTCTTCACTGTTGGATATCTGTAGAGGAACAGCTGGCAATAAGCCATCCACCCCAAATTTATTTATAATAGGAGACATAGTATCAGGTGGTTCTGTGGTAAGGATCTAGTAACTAAGTGTGTAAAAAGAACCCATTTTTTTCTTGTAAACATACACAGGCTCTGCAGGAAAGAGTCAGAGCATTGGCCACAAAAGCTCCTGATGCCAGATGCAATAGGAAGGTTTCCATGACACCGTGGGTAGCATTGGAATCCCATAATGATCTGATCAAGAGGCTGGTTCCCATGATATGCTCAGGAGGGTCAGCTGCCTATGGGTCATCATAGGAGTGAAATATCTAAGTTTTTATATCTAAATTGGTGGCACAAGTTAGATGCCAAGATTTTCATTGTTTTCCAGGATTGTATATTTTTGTTGCTTACAAGATTGAAAAATTATATACTATTAAATTAATTTTTGACATGCTATTCCAGAAACTTTACATTTATAGCTAAGTTTAAAGACTTGTACAGTGAAAAAACTGATATGTCCAACCTAGCTTCTAGAAATAACATTTTGCTTTGCTCTTTATGGAGGGAATACATCTTGAAGTTAGTCACAGACATGCTTACATGTTGACATACTAGGATTATTTGAAACATATATAACCTGGTGCTAGAACTTCATGAAAATATTCGTTCCAGAATACAGTGGAACCAAAAGGAGATTTAATGTTTTCCTGGTTGTTGTCTCCTACACTGAGGTAATGTGCCTCTAGTGTTGGGGTGTGGCACATGGTATAGTTTTCACTGAGAATCTGACAGAGCATTGGGAAGAATTCACACTGACACATGGTCCCTCATTGGCTTAGTCTGAGCTTAACAATAATGTCCATAACTACCTGGTAGGGTCAGTAGTTTCAATTTCTAATTTAATTAGCTATTATTTAGTAAATTTTAGTTTGGGAAGAAAACAGATTCCTTTTTTTTAATTAAGAAATGAAGCCCACCCTCTGGGGTAAGCCTAACATACCCAGGTATTAAGAATTTAATCAAAGATTGCCAATAATATAGTGGTTCCTCATGATGTGAAACTATAAAAATCTAACTTTAATCATGCATTCAGATTTTCATATTTACCTCTTGCAATGAATTTCTAAATAGATTCCTTGAAGGTGTGTCAAATGACCTCAGGTCCTTTGATGTAGCTTGTATTATATCTGAGGCTCTCCATAGCCGCAGCTTTTACATCTTCAGATTTCACAGATATTAGGTAGACATTTTATGGGAATCTTGCTCTAACCTGAAATTACTAGGACAAAACAAGGAAAATATTCCATCCAAGCCTGTTTGAGTGACAGATGTGGAATCTGAAGAATAGAGAGACTTGAACATCCAGGGGCTTTTGGTACCATGGGAGGGGGTGGAGATAGCCTGCAGATGATGAACCATGTTCTGCAGGCCATATGAAAGACAGGATTCATTATCTATATCACATTGTGGATATATACACATCTTTTCACGTACATCTTAGAAATTCAGTAATAGTTTTCAATAATTGAGCTCACGTATCTTTTCAATACTTTGGACAATCACTTCAATTCATTACTTTGCAAGGAAATCCGGTAAATGGGCAAGTTACTAAACACCCAGTAGGTGGGTTGACATGTGTCAACTTGGTGCAGACTAGAATCACCTGAAAATGCCATCTCAGTTGAAGGACCATCTTACCAGATTGATCTGTGTGCAGCACCATTCTCAGGCATGTGATCCTGGGCTGTATGAGAAAACCACCTAAGCCTGGGAGGCAGCTAACAAGTAGCTTCATCTATGATTTTTTTTTAAAAAAATATATATTTATTTATTATTTTTTTTTCCATTTTACATACCAACCCCAGTTCCCCCTCCCTCCCTTTCTCCTGCCTCCTCACCTCCCTCCCACTCTACCCCCATCCACTCCTCAGAGTGGGTAAGGCCTCCCATGGTAGTCAACAAAGTCTGGCATACCAAGTTGAAGGAGAGCCTAGCCCCTCCCCATTGTATCAAGGCTGGGCAAGGTATCCCACCACAGGGAATGGGCTCCAAAAAGCCAGTTCATGCACCTGGGATAAGCCCTGGTCCTGCTGCCAGGGACCCCACAAACAGATCAAGCCACACAACTGTCATCCACATTCAGCTGGCCTAGTTCGATCCCATGCAGGTTCCCAAGCTGTCAGCCCAGAGTCAGTGAGCTCCAACTAGCACTGGTCAGCTGTCTCTGTGGGTTTCCCCATCATGATCTTGTTTTCTTCTTCTTCTTCTTCTTCTTCTTCTTCTTCTTCTTCTTCTTCTTCTTCTTCTTCTTCTTCTTCTTCTTCTTCTCCTCCTCCTCCTCCTCCTCCTCCTCCTCCTCCTCCTCCTCCTCCTTCTTCTTCTTGAATGCCAAATGCTGTTTGTTGATGGAGGGAGGAGGTCTTAAATACAGGTTTACAGCACAATGGGAGAACTCCAGAGGGCAGAAGTTTGCTTCTATTCATCTATGATTTTTGCCTTCAGGTTCCTGCTTGAGTTCCTGCCCTGACTTCTCTCAATGGTGAACTGTGACCAAGAATTACAAACCAAATAAATCCTTCCCTCCCCTAAGTCACTTTTGGTGGGAGTGTTTTTATCACAGTAACAGAAAGGAAACCAGAACAGTGACTCAGAATATGTTACATTATACACTTACATACTCATGCAATTGTTTCAGCTACAGGTGGAACATTTTTACCAAGTGGAAGAATGATGGAATCAAAAGAGAGGAAGACAAAGGGACAAGAAACCTTAAGTTTGCTGCAGATGAAGATTGTCACTCACACAACATTTTAAGAGCGATTTGACTTTCAGTTTCACAGCTATCTCTTTATTCTCCTTGATCAGCACAGACCATAGACAAAAGAAGAAACATGTGATCAAATCTTGTCTTTCTTAAAAATAAAGTCTGGGCATGGTGATACATGCCTTTAATCCCAGCACAATAGAGGCACAGGCAGGTGGATCTCTGTGAGTTTGAGGCCAGCCTGGTCTACAAAGTGAGTTCCAGGACAGCCAAGGCTACACAGAGAAACACTGTTTTGAAAAACCAAGAAATAAAAAAAATAAATAAGTAATAAGGCGCCTTTTGTCTTTTAATACAAGTACATAGTATCTTTTTTAAGCGTTAATTTTTTTAAGATAATTTTTCTTTACTTGTGTGTGAATGCCATGCACATGCATGTACAGATGCCTGGTGAGTGCATGTAATTGGAGCTACAGGTGGTTGTAAACTGACTGTATGGGTGTTGGGAACTAAATTCCTTCCATTCTTCTGCAAGAGCAGCAAGTGCTCTTAACCACAGAGCCATTTTTCCAGTCCCTACGTAAGTATCTTAACAACCATGAAATTGCTAAATTCTGCCAATGTTTAGTTTCATTTGGGGATATTACACATCAACCCTCATATAAAAGGAGAATATTATATGGCATAAGCTTCTCCAAATCTTTGTACAAAGAAGATAGGAACCATGGCTTTTCCAAATAAGGTGTTCTAGGGGTTAAATTAATAGCAGAGATGATCAAATCCTTGCTTAAAATATGCTCCATCATAGGGAAAAAAAAGAAGAAAAATGATGGGTATTCACATGATTGACAGCCTTTCCAAATAGAAGTGTTGCTATAATTAAGCAATAATGTATGAGCGAGTGTGCGTTATGACAAATTGGAAGCTTGGTTGATTAGATTGAGCATATAAGCTGTCAGTATAATTATCATATTTTAATCATTTTTCTCCATTTTTTTTACAACAGCATTGTCTTCAGCCTCATTTGGTGCTTATTAGATTGATGTTCTTGGAGGAATTGTACAGCATAAAGCATGTCCTCAAACAGGATGAACTTTAGATAAGGCTGCAGCTCTGTCTATAAACATTTGTAACAGCCGCTGCCGTGTCTCCACTTGCTTCTCCTGCTGTGTCTCTTGCGTTGGAAAGTTTCTCTTTCAAGATAAAAACGAGTAAGCCTGCACACATGTACCTCCACGGAGTGCTGCTGCTTCCATAAAATATATAAAATGTTTATCAAAAGGTCTTCAGAATGTCATCCAATGTTTTGGTTCTCCTTAATTACAAATTTTTAATTTACTGGCCATGCAGGACCCCTCTAGGGTCTAGGGACAGATAGAGAGAGGTGACAGCAAGAGTTCTACTTAACTGAGGGTCCCTTGTGCAACCACTGAGGAGTAAATATTAAAGCAAAAGCATGATACTCTAAAGGTCTCACATTTAGATATAACACCTATGCATAGCTTAGTCATATGTGTTCACAGAGGAAGCTGGGCTAGACTTTAAAGGGTCTTGAATATTACTTTTTATCTCTCTGTCTTAGATCAGAATTCTAGCCATAATGGTTCCAACAAGGAAACAAAGCCCTCATTAGGCCTGTAGGTCCATATGCTATCTTTGTGAGCCATACGAGCTGAATGTTATAAAATACAATGTTTGGAGTGTAGAATAATACACACACCTAGAAGCTGGAATGATCCCCATTTCTAACTTATAAACTGCTCCAGGACTGGGAATGTGACTCAGTGGTACAGCAGTTGGCTACGTGCTTGAGGACATAAGTTCAATTCCCAGAACTAGAGAAACAAACAAAACCCCCAAACTTCAGCTGAGGTGACGGCTCAGTGGGCATCGCTTGTGGTACGAGCATGATGACTCAGAACTGATACACAGTGGAGCTGGCATAGCAGCATGCACTTGTGTGCTCAGCTCTGGGGAGGCAGATCCTTAGAGCTCACTGACAAGCTGATCTGTCCCACTTGGTGAGTTCTGGTCCAGTTAGTGACCCTATCTTACAAAACATAGTGGGTGTTGCTCTGACAAGGAACACCTGAGGTTGTCCTTTGACTTTCATACATATGAAAGTACATGCATGTGCCTGCACCCTGTGTCTGCACACACAAGAACACACATTTACATATGCATAGAGTAAATAAATACCACTTCAGGTTTTCATAACCAGCACTGTGACTAACCCGTGACATCTTTTCCCACTAGGCCACCAGTCTCTGGTCTCTTTTTTTCAGTCACATGACATCCTGGCTGTGATACAGGATCGTCCCCTGAGTTGCGTACCTTCATACAGAGGGTGATGCCTCTTTCTCACTTAGGTTATCCAGATTTAACTTTTTAGATTAAGTACAGGACCTTTTTTTCCCCCAGTCACTTTCCATTTCCTTCACGTGAAATGAAATACTACAGTGACCTTTTTAATTCCCTGGACTTTTTACAATCTTAGAAATTCAGCATAACAGCAGGTGTTTAATCTTCCTCACATGTGTAAGAGACAAAATAAAGCAGAGGGAGGGTTGACCTACAAGGTGGCAGAGGTTTCAGGGAGTCCTGTCCAAGCGCCACTTGCCTCTGCTTACATTTATTCAAGCCCTATAAATAACAGCCAGCTGTGCCTGGACCACAATTTGAAACAAACCAGAATGGTCATATTCTATACTTCATTTCTTTTCTAAAAATGTAATATTGATTGGCTCCAAATGGCACTTATTTAAAGGTTTCAAAGTCTTCAGTTTTTAAAATATGTCTTTGCAGTTTCTTTGATTCCAGCCTATAGCTACATGATGCATGGATTCACAGTCCTGTTTGTTTACATGAACATCCAAGCGGTCATGAGCCGGTTCGGTTCTTTACATCTAATGAAGTGGTTAGCCAATTCCTCGTGGTCAGGCAGTGCCTGATCATTTAACCAAGTGTCATTAGAAGTGTTTTTGAGTTTGAGGTCTCAATTGTTGTGTAGCTTGGTTGATGGATGGCATGGCCTCTAGAAAAGCAAAGAGGGGACACACAAAGAATGTCTGTCACGTAGCCCAGGGTGACAGCGCAGACCATAGCTCTTAACCCCCCTGTCCACACAGCATTGTGATCAGGGTGACTGATGAAGACTCAGTTCTGAGCTGTTCGGTTGTCACACTGACAGGATGAAGTGGCACTCCCAGGATTCCCATGAGCAGCTGGAGAAGTGCGCAGTGAGTGCAGGTGGCTCCTGCCCTGGCTCCCCTCTTTTCCAGGTTCTGGGCTGAGGGTCAGGTCACATTTGTCGTGAGATTTTGCACTCTGTGGCTTTCTAGGTGGTCGCCGTTCACAAGCAAATCTCTCAATGCTTTATCTTCCAAAACTATTTTCCAGAGTCTGAAATCTAGCCCTTTAATGAAATATGGGGTGCCATCTTAAGGGCACAAGGGTGCTAGATTCTGGCTACTGAACAAGAAGTACCACTGAAAAAGTATGAACGCTTTATAGAGTTCTGTTCCACTTCTCACTCGGTGGATTTTGTGGGTCACCAGGATTACAGTAGAGAAGGACAGTCCCACAGCTTTTCAGCTTCAAAATTGTTCTTCACAAAGGAATGTGCATCCCTTGGGCTGGGGAGGTGGTTAGATTCATAAAGTCCTTGCCTTATAAATAGGAAGACCCTTGTTCAAGTCCCGGAACTCACAAAGAAAGCCGCGTATGATGGCACATGCTTATAATACAAGCACTGGAGAGGTAGAGAGCCTGGGCCTCTGGTGCCAGGTAACATTACCTACTTGATGTGTTCCAGCCCAACGAGAATGGACAGTGTCTGAGGTATGACATCTGAGGTTGTTCTGTTATCACTACACACATAAAATAAAATGAATAAATACCTTAAAAAATGAGCAGTGCTAAAGAGGTGGCTCATGAGATTACCTGTTTGCTGCTGAGGTCTAAAGACCTGATTTCGATCCCCAGAATCTGTGAGAGGCTGATCTCAGTAATGTGCATCTGTAGTTCCTGGGTTCCCTTGCAAGGGTCAGAGGTTAACAGGAGACTCTGGAAGCTTGTAAGCTGACTAGCCTGGCTTGTGCAGTCGCAAATGTCAAGAGACCCCCACCTCAGACAAGCCAGAAGGTAAAGACCTACATCCAGTGCTGTATGTACTCTGACCTCCATTTGTGTGATGTGGCACAGGTATCCCTCCACATGTGCATAAGCACACACACACAAACATGCACACACATACACACACACAAACACACACACATGCACACACACATACAAACACACACACACAAACACATACACACACACACAAACACAAACACACACACACACACACACACACACACACACACACAGAATGTATCTCCTAGTAGCTTGCAAGGCCATAGTTAGCCTTTGAAATACAACCCCATACAAATTAAAAGCAAAGCGATGTGTAATGAAGAGTCTCTATCATTTAATTTATTTGAGGATTGGAAATTAAAAAATATTGTTGCATGGAATATCCTTTATACAACAAAATGAAGACTTTCTGAAAAATCATCATCAATTCAACTATATACACCAGATAGAAGAGATCATAGAGCTAGTAGATTTATAAATTTTTTGTTTTTTGTTTTTTGGTTTTTTTTTGAGACAGGGTAGCTGTGTAGCTTTGCGCCTTTCCTGGATCTCGCTTGGTAGACCAGGCTGGCCTCGAACTCACAGAGATCCACCTGCCTTTGCCTCCTCAGTGCTGGGATTAAAGGCGAGCACCACCACCTCCCAGCTGATTTATAAATATTTAATAAGAATTTGAAGCAACACATTCTTGATCTGTGACTTAATGATGTTGGTTGTTTTTTTGTTTTGTTTTGTTTTTTTGCATGTTGTTGATTTTCTTTTTTTCTTTTTCTTTTTGCCAACGTAGTTCTTTCTTTAAAACTGTATACCTCTTGATGGAGCTGGAAAAAATGATAAAGATGTCGTTGCTTTGATCTGAGACTGGGAGCTTCAGGCTTCATAAACTGGTTCTATTGGATTTATGTTAGATGCCATCTGGACATCATCAACAAGAACTAACTTTTATTTAAAGAAATATTCAAAGCTAACAACAACCCCTTAGAGTTACTAGAAAGTGAAGGGGGCTTACGATAGCACTGGCGGGAGAGGAGCTTTTGTAAGAGCACTTCACTTCTTGCTCTTCCAGAAGACTAGAGTATGAGTCCTAGCACCCATGTCAGGTGGCTCAAAACCACCTGTAACTCCAGCTCCATGGAAAATCAATGCCTCTGGCCTCCACAGGATTTCACTCCTACACACACACACACACACACACAATTAAAATATAGCAAAAACAAATTTGTATAAAAATGAAAAACGCACAAATTGTCTTACTACACACATTTCAGACAGTATGTTATGGGTGTTTTGCTCTTGCTATTTGATAATTTTACATCTTCACTGTTCTTTTTTATTTTTTTCAAACATAGTATTGATCTTTTTATACTCTTTAAAAGAATCCTGGTTATTTAATCCTAATTATGTAGGAGTATTTCCAAATTGTCACATAACTTTCAATGAAGCAACAATATATATGTTTTAAAGCTTTATTTTGCTACTTATTCATGTGTATCCATGTGTATGTACAACCATTTGTGAATGTAAGTGTTGGCAGAGGCCAAAAGAGGGTGTCAGATATCCTGGAGCTGGAGTCATAGGTGGCTGGGAGTCACCTGATAAGTGTGCTGGGAACCAAACTCAGGTCTTCTGGAAGAGAAGCATGTATTCTCAACACACAGAGCCATCTCTCTAGCCCCATACAACAACCTGCTTTTGTTTGTTTGTTTATTTTGAGACAGGCTTTCTGGAGCCTGTCCTGGAACTCACTCTGTAGTCCAGGCTGGCCTCGAACTCACAGAGATCCATCTGCCTCTGCTGCCATCTGCCTCTGCTCCATGAGGTGGTTGTCTTGCTTAAGCCATTTTGGTTTGGGGTTTCTGTCACGTTTTGCTGAAATGAACTTCACTGATATACACTGCTGAATATCAAGACTTTCACATTTTTAACAATCTAGTAACATCCAGTTTAATACATTAATAAGCCAGATACACAGTCTGGGTTTTGATAGACTCTTATCTTGCCTCATAACTCTGTGGAGGCAAGCTTTAATACATTCCCACATCCAGGAGTGGATCACTGAACCACAGGTTCAATTTTTTTTTTATTTAAAGATTTTTATTTTTGTTTTTAATTATGTGTTTCTGTATATAGGTCTGTGCACATGAGTCCAGGTGCCTTCTGAGGCCAGAAGAGGGCAACAGATCCCTTGAAGCTGCAGTTGCAGGTGCCTGAAGGGAGAGCTGGAAACTGAGCTTGAATTCTCTGCAAGAATAGTGTGACTTCTTAACTGAACTGTCTCTCCAGCCCCACAAACACAACTCAAGGATTTTTTTCTCTTCATTTCTTGCTAGGTAGCTGAGGATGACCTTAAACTTGTGATCAGCCTGCCTTCAACCTCCAAGTGTTAGGATTATAGACACAGACCAACATGCTAGGATTATGTAGTTATGGAGCTCAAACCACCTGAGCCCTCTGAAGCATCTTAAAGCAACGTCCCTTTTTGAGCAGAGGATGAGGAAACAGACTGCAGAAGCATGTCACACGGTACACCCCCTTTAGAGTCAGCATGGCTTAGATTTGCCTTTCTTTGGATCAGATTTCACTATGATTCCTTTTGATCTTTTATTTCCTATTCAAACACTGTGCTTCACATGTGTTATGAATGTAATGTGTTTAATTATCTGTTCCTCCTGCTTGACTATGTTGACATGAAGGCAGGGGTTGTTTCTATCTAGAGCGTTTAGCAGAGCAGATGAGCAATGTCAGCAGTGTTCTGTTCAGAGAGTGAAAATAATTATATGTATGAACACATTGGAGGAGTAATTAGGTAGAAATTGTCTTGTTTTTGAGTCCATAGAATAAGACTAAGATTTGTGGCAACAAGTCATGTTTTATTGTTGCAAAAAAAGAGACATGTTTAATCAACATCTTATCAGCCCCTCCAAGTATGGTGAGTCTCCCACCACAAGAATACAAAAAGAGGCTCTATGAGCCTTTCCCAAGGATGTTATTCTGCAGACCCCTGTTCTGAGAGGACAGTAAGACAAAAGGAACTCTTTATTCCCCTCTAAACTATGAAGCCAATCCCTGTCAGAACCTGATTCTAAATGGGGTAGATAAGGGAGAACAAACTGTAGAAAGTTCCTCTTGACTTTGATCATTGGGGATAACAATGACAAACAAATAGAAAGGTCCTTTTCCTCTTAGGGCCAAGAATCTAGTGAAGGAAATTGCTCTCAAGCATGCAGAGAATAAACGAAGCAATTTTAGGTACAGTAAGTACTATGAAAAATAGGTTAATATACTGAGAATGACTGGTGTTCGGTCCAAATGAGGTCTAGATGAACAGGCAAACAGGAGCAAATATTAATATTTTTAGCATTTGTATAAAAATAAATATCTAGGAAATATTTACTACTAGCAGTGAAAAGTTGTTATCTCTGAAAACCCTGGTTCTTCTGCATCGTGCAGATGCCAGAGAGGAAGATGGCATGCTAGTTGGAGGAGTTACAGCCATTTGGGGAAGACAACTATGTAATCAGCAAATAGCGACATAGAAAATGAGAAACTAGGGGTAAATATGGTAGGACATAACAGAAGGGGACAACGGAGTGGTGGTAGCAGTGACCAGAGATGTGGGGGGGATTGAAAGAACTGCAAAAATATGCCATTTTAAGGTAACATCACCAGAAGAAAACCAAATGTCCAAGATTATCATTAACATGACAATGGGATGCCTGTTATAGGCCCCCATATTTGATCTGGTACAAATCTCTGACATGCTTCTGTATGTAAAATGTGTCATTGCAAGCTCAGGGCCCATTAATGTGTGCACATGTCTCAGCAGCAGATGGCTCTCACTGTACAGACATTAACAATGCAGATATTAGCTGCTCGGACGTTGCCCATTCCCTGTACCTACTTCCAGAGCTTGTCCCCTAGGGTTACTTAATTGTAAAGGTTTGTATTATGTGTGAGTCTCTCCCTCCCCCTCTCCCTCTCCCCTCCTCCTCCCCCTCCCCCTCTCTCTCTAACACACACACACACACACACACACACACACACACACATTCAAATAATCACACATAATACTTCAGGGTGCATGTTTCAATAATTATCTGTTTTTACAAACACATTGCAATCTTTTTTCCTCCCTTTCTCTTTCTTTTTATTTATGAAACACTCCAAATGTGTGGTGCCCACTCCCTGATCCTGGAGACCAAACTCACAGCTTCACGAATGCATTCCATTGCTGAGCTACACTCTTAGCATGCGCTTTCTTTTAGAAAGAAGTTACTGATATTGGAGGGGAGGAAAGGGAAAGCCTTTTACATTTACAATCTACTTATTTCTTCCCCCAAAAAGGTATTATTGTGAAGTTGTTCTCCTGACACTGAGCAAAGGTAAGGGGAAATGACGCCACCCCTTTTCTGTAGTTGTTGCAAATAGCAAAATGTTCCCATCAGGGTGAGTCAGGAGGTTATAAGGGAAAAACATCACATAAAAATTTACTTAGGGAAATGAAATGTTGCTAAAGAAGGAAAAGTGTTTTGTTATTATTTACTATTATATAGTCATTCTTGGGATAATCTGACTGAGAACATAGCACAAAAGGCTCTTTTCAGTTTGTGGGAATTTCAACTTGTCATGAACAAATTAGCAGACACAATTCTATGTCCTTGATTGCACTGTGTGAGGACAGCCTTTATCCTCTATCAGGAGTCCTGGGCATCTGGAATATCCTTCTGAAAGTATATGCTGTAAATTTACAAAGATTAGGGGCCTGCCTCTAACACTATATGAGTGGCATAAATGAGGAGTCTAAACATAAACCCTGTATGAAAGCACAGCCGTTTTACTGGTTCAGTCTAAAGCCCGAAGGAAACAAGGAGCAACCAGATGTTGATATGCTGCACATCTGGTACTGCAAAAGGATTTTTGAGATGCGTGAGACAGGAGCCATTTTTTCCATCAGCAGCATCTTCTTAGGGCTGCACGCCAGCACCCCTGGGATAAAGATGTCAAACAGCCCCCCAAAGAAACAAACTCAGTACCAGGTTGTGACTGTGTCAACGAACACGATGGGGATTCAGGGCAATTACCAGGATGCATTTCAAAAATTGTCAACAATTTTCACACTGTTTGGTCAAATCTTTTAAGGAACATAAATTATGCAACAGCCTTCCCCTCTGGCTGTTTCATTGAAAGTGGAATGTGTAGAAGAAGACATGAGATTTAGCAGTCATTCTTTGTTTCATATTTTGAAATTTAAGGGTTAAAAAAACAACAAAGCATTCCTATTATTCTTACATAGCGGCTAAATAAATTTAAAAATTATTTGAGGAACATATGTAAATAATCTTATATATTTATCTCTATCAGAGAAAAGCATATCTCAGTAAATTACATTGCTGATCTTAAAGAATTGTTACTAGAACCAACTACTACATCACTTAAACAAGCTTCATTTCAGCTCGTATGGACAGACTCTGTTGGAGTACGCTGTCAATCTTAGATAGCAGTTTGCAGTAAATAATGTGATATTATTTCAGATCATTTTAATAAAAATAGTATTCTAGATTGAGAGGATAATTATTTACCAATAGTTTTATTTTATGAATTATCTTCTTTAATATGTATAAGGAACCAGGATTGTCATTGATTTTAGGTTTTTAATATTTTTATCTGGTGGTTTTGTGTGTGTGTATGTGTGTGTGTGTGTGTGTGTGTGTGTGTGTGTGTGTGTGTGTGTAAAACCATTTTAAATCTCTTGGTAGGTTTTCTATTTTTATTTTTTATTTGTTTACTGAGAAGACTTAGGGGAGGTTGGTTTTTGCTTCCAAAAGTATAATATAAAACTTATTTCCTATGGATTAATTTTTATCAGCATTAAACTATTTCTAGATGCATATTCATAAACATTTAAAAATATTTCCTCTCATTTTAAACCTCTTGAAAAAATATCATCAGTATAAACAATGCTTAGGAAATATGATCCCAAAGAGGCCTCAAAGTAAAATGTCTAGGAAAAGATGAATGTGGCCAGCAAACTTCCTGCAACATGGAAAAGAAAGAATTCCTCCGGAGCTTTCATTTGATAGTTTCTTTTATGGAGGCACCTTGAAATCCCCTTCTCTCCAGCCACGCCTCCTCCTCTCGGCCACCAGATGTCAGGCTTTCATTGTGAATTGGAATCCCTTCCCACCGCTGCAGATACAGTCATCTTTTTATTTGTAAATGTTCGCTATTCTGAAATTACTTCTCCACCTCGGTACCAGCCCGCAACTTGAGAACTTGATTTTGAATATGAAAATAAAGCCATTCATTTGAGCTGTTTTATGTGTACATGTGTAGCTTTTGGTGGGAGCGTTTTGATTTCAGTTCATTATTGACTGAGTTTTGTATTTAAGATTTCTTTACATTTATGATATACATCAATAACCATTTTCTTTAATAAAATTGACATGCATCTATGACCCCAAAATATGACTACATTTCAAGCAAAGTATAGGAAATATGGGTAATTTTATTTTAAGAATATCAAATATGCTTTTTCATTCTTACAAAATAAAAACCAGATTGGAAAGTATTGTATTTTCAGTGTAAACCCTGCCTCAGGGATATTATTTCCTCACTAACATCTACAATAGTTGTGGAAATTTTTCTAATGCTCTCATTTGATAGATGAGCATCATTTAATTTAGTCTTTAACATAATTTTATTTGGAAAAAAGTAAACATCAGATCACTTTCTTATTTTGTATATGCTGTGATCCAAATGCATACATGTTATTAAAATATAAATTTATTCTTTCTTTGAGTTTCATACAAGGTGTTATGGAGCAAATCAGCATGGCCTTATTACATGTTTTTAAAGAACTATGACCTTTGCTTCTGTGTTCAACTCCTGAAATGAATTAGTAAAAACACAGCCTAAGAAATGGCCTCCTACAATGGCTAGAGACAGTCTGTGGCACATCTTTTTTGTGTATTAAGATGTTCATACCTGCTTACTTAATCTGATTCTATGTGATGTAGAAGTTCAATGGTATCATGGATATTACTGGTGCATGATAAACTCAGCAAAGGCTATTTTCTGTTTCAATCACTCAATGGGTAATGGAAAAAAGATGAAGCATTTGCCACATGAATCTAGTATGTTTTAGTATGATTCATAATGGTAAATTGTAAGGTTTCCAACCAGTTAAAAGGAAGGGACACGAAGAACACAGGACTCTGAAGACCTTCATTTGAGCCCAGGCTCCCAACCCTGTGAAAACCTGCTTGTCTCTGGGCTGTGAGTGAAATGAACACAATTAACATTACTCTCCGTCTTTACTTCTAAAACTGTCCTTTATTCCTCCCACTTGAAAACTGTCAAATCCCTAAGACTAGTGTTGGTGGTTCTGATTTCTTTTATGAAGGTATTTGATTAGTGTTGGTTTTAGCATTTCATTAAAATGACGATGTAAACAAGGACTTCGTTAGTTCATCCATGTTCATAATTATGTCTTACTCCTTTTTTCCAGTGTGCTTTGGCATTTTTTCAGCTGGACGTATTTGTGGTTGACTTTTCTTTTTCTAGCTGCAAAATATTTTTGTTTTAAAAATAAGCTTTATGGGGTTGGGGATTTAGCTCAGTGGTAGAGCGCTTGCCTAGCAAACACAAGGCCCTGGGTTCGATCCTCAGCTCCAAAAATAAAATAAAATAAAATAAAATAAAATAAAAAGCTTTATTCTATGTGGCCTCTTAAAGTATCTGTATGTCTTAGTAAGTAAATAAAACATAGCCTTCACTTGCTAGTCAGGACTCCATCCTTGATACAGGGAATATTCAAAAATTTGAATACTTGTCAAAGGTTCACTTAACAATCCCAAGGTCAATTTGGTGTCTTGTGATTTACACAGGTGCTCTGCTTATAATAATTGATTCATCACTACTTGTACCTCATGGATTGTATTACAGTTACAGAAAGGCATTTTCACTGTTGCAATGTAGACTTGCGAAAAACGAAGGAGGGAGGGAGGGAGGGAGAGAGAGAGAGAGAGAGAGAGAGAGAGAGAGAGAGAGAGAGAGAGAGAGAGAGAGAGAAGATAGAAAGAAAAGCAAGAGGCATCCCCATGCCTGCTCCTCTTTGAATTTCTGAAACACAGGAAAGATCTAGGTCATATCATGGATCAAAAGCCTGTTACCTTTCCAAAGAGACTCGAAAAGCCCTGAAAATGTGAAATCATGAAACATCACGTTTTTGAGCAATGTCTGCACAGCTAAGAATAATCATCTCCACTCTATTATCTCCTGTGCCTACTTTCCATTAGTAAGTCCACAGCAATAAAATAACAAAAACTATGTTGAGCTGCAAGCTTTTGCACCTGAAGCTTCCAGCATGAATCTTTCCATTTTAGACCCAAATGGAAGAGATGCAGCATAAAGCAAGCATACTTGGTGAGTACTGGGATGATCTTATCTTTAAAAGTATGTACAATGCTTTATGCTAAAAAAAAAATATTACGTATACCATTATAAAATAAAAAAATCACACACTGATCACCTGAGAGTACAGAGTGGAAACTGAATTTTTGGAGGGTTCGATACAAGGTAAGTGTATCCTAAAGATAGGTGTGTGTGTGTGTGTGTGTGTGTGTGTGTGTGTGTGTGTGTGTGTCCTACTACTTTAGACAGTTAGGAAGATAGAAAATGCCCTCCCCCCTCCCAATTTTTTCTTTCTTTTTTTTTTTCTCCAAGAGTCAAATGGTGCTTTTACTTTACAAATCACTTAATAGCTGTTTTAAAAGAAAGCTGTAGTTCACCTCTTCTGTCCATATCCTTTTCATTGTTGCAAATATTTTTTAAAAGCAATTCTTGGTTATGAACATGATCATTTTGTCCATGGCAGAAAAAGACTTTGGAAGGAAATGTGATACTTTGTCCAAAGGCATTTTCAAGTGCCTTTGACAGCAGCAGGAAATAAATACAGCAAAATGGAGCTGCACCCACTTCAGGCTCTCTGCTCAGGAAACAGAACTCATTAAGCTGATGTGTTACTCCTCTCTTCCCAGGCCTCAGCTCCGGAGGGTGTTTCTCTGGAGGGAAACAGGAAGTTTGAGGTTTCCTGTCAACTTGATCTGGCCGATGGGAGTCTTGATCTCCCCATCCTAATATCTTCCAGTGCTGGGAAATCCAATTCATTAACTTTTCCAAATGGTTTTAAAAGTTTTCTTTCATCGGGGACCATTTCGACCTTCTTTATCCATATGAGTCTAGAGACCAGAAATACAAATGACAGTAGCTAGGAGCCATCAGCCAGTAGCCTGGAAGCCTGCCCTATGTGACTGTATGCTGTACAGACAAATTATCTTTGAGCAAAAAAAAAAAATCCATAGTTTAAATGAACTGCTAGGAGCACAAAGCCATGAAGACAAGTCTTTTAAGATCAGAATGACCCCACTTAAATGTTTTGATCCTAAAAATGAAACACATAAAAATATTTTGAAACATGCTCCCTGTAGAATACATTTTAAAATACCCTCAGAAATATCTCTCTTCTCTCATTTATGTGCTCACTGAAATACTAAAAGTACACCAAAATCCTAAGAAGTAAGCAAATTTCAGCACAGGATGATTGTTTTTCCTCAAGCTACTTCAAAACTATGAGAGAAATATTTTTTAAAAAATGTATTTGCTTGAACAAAAATTAATAAAATTTACATGTATTTCTCTACTGAATGAATTCATTAATACTTAGAATATTGTTATAAAACATACTCTAAGTAGTCGAAAAGACAGTGATCATTAACCAAAAAGGATTATTAAATGACAATTTTATTTACAACATATAAATGTTTGCAGCCATTTGCTACAACAGACTTGTTTCATGAATCAATATAAAATATTGTATTTATAAAAACAAAGTGTCTTTTTTCAGTTCAAATTTAGAATGCATTGGAGATTTTAGTATATAGTAAATAGTTTGGATATCTGTTAAATTGAGACAAATGGAGGTTTATTTTTAAGGTCATTTATGGGTGGTGACACTTAATTTTGTAGACGTAGAATTTATATTTTCTTAAGTATCACATAGCTAAATTATATCTACCAAAAAGGAGAGATACATAAACTAAAAATATTCCAAATATTTAAAGCAAAAAGTAAATCATTATTCTTTCTTTCTCTTAGTCAAATGTGACTTCATTAAGGTGTGACAAATTAGTAAATCTCTGTAGTTGACAGCCTGAAGAGAAAAAAATTAAGTCCAAAATCAATTTGAATGACAATATTAGTGAGAGTCATCATAAAAATTTATCAAATACTTAAAAATCTGATCTATAATAGGCGACAGCACGATAAGATAAATTTCTTAGAAATCGTCTCATCTCTTAGCTCTGTCTGCGCCTTTTGACACTTAGAGGTTAGCCAACACAAACGCCACTACTTTATATGCTTTCTGAAATTATAAATCTTACAACTGTCCTGAAGCAAACAGAAGGATGTTCTAAGCAAACAGACATTCGGAACTACACCTGTACATAGATTGTCTTTGGGAGACGTGATAGAACAAACCAAAGCATAACAATAAGCTTTCCGTTGAATAATGGAAAAAATATATCTTTCATTACAAGGGGTTGTTTTCAGTCTTTGCTTGATACAGAAAGCATCTACACATGGATGCTTGTTAGCCTTGTAGAAAAAAAGATTCTCTCCAAGAATTACCAAGCTCTTGAGATCCTATTACTCCCGTGTGTGAGTGAATAAACATGTGTGAGCAGTGATCTCTCCAAGTAGCACTTGGGATAAATATGAACTTTCCAAATTCTGGGAGTTATTCTGTGCCTGGAATGTCTCATTATCTTTATTTTCTCAACCTTCCCACACCTGAACAAAGAATCAATGTGGGTAAGTTACCACTCCTGGCCCAGAAACATTTGTATGGCTAGTTTATAAGAACATTAATTTATTTATGGTGTTAATTGTAAGAATATTAATATTATATTGATATGGAGTGTTAAATGTGACAGTCCACTTTGACCCTGTTACATTTATTCCTTATTTAAGACACCCGCCAAATTTCTTTCTCTCTCCACACACAGGGTCGGGGGGCGGCTAGAGACATTGAACCCTTTGAAGGACAACTTCAAAATCGGCTTCTATACATGCAAACACTAACTTTAACCTTAGAAACTGAGTGGTTTCTGGTGACTACATCGTGTGTTGAATGTTTTTCTTTGCAGTGGGACTCTAAGTGTGCCCCAGGAATTGCCCTCTTTTCTTTCTCACTTCCCACCACAATGCTAGTGAAGTGGAACTGAATGTTTTGATAACTTTCAAGTCCAATATACTTAGTTTTAATGCCCATCTCTTGATCAGAATTTTAAAGAAAAATAACATGCGGATAGTCACCCACCCCTAAGGATGGCTTAAATTTTTCCCTCATTTGCATAGCAAGATTTAATTTCCATCTCTTAAATATGACGAATTGCTGAGATTTTCTTCAGTTAATGCCTTTAACAGCTCCCAATAAACTTCATTAATCAGGCAAGCTCGGGACCAATGTGTAGCCTGGAAGCGGCTAATTTGCTTGATGAGACCCCGACTTTAGTGAATAAACAGGTGTATAATCTGAGGGCTTTATGGTCTTAATTACAGTCTAATCAGTTCAGCGGTTGGCGGGCAAAAGAGAAAGGAAAATGGATGGGGGGGGGGGTTGCCTCTTTCCCTAAAAGAGAAGGTAGTCACACCCTTCCTTACATCTCAGCTGCTGTGGCCCATGCTTTCTCCCCGCGTGTTTCCTGCCTTCCATTCTCTGTTCTGTTATTCACCAAGGCCTTTCTCTCTGCGGCCCCTGCTGCAGCCGCTTCCCCTGCTCTCCCCCAAAGCCTAGCTTGCTTCCCTGTCTCTGGCTGTGCACCTTCTGGGGCTGCAGGGTCACTTTGCTCCCGGCCTCCTCTGCTGCTCCCTCTTCCTCCACCTCCCCTCTCCGGCTGCACACCCTCCCTGTCACCAGTGGGCCGCCTACAAAATCACTTCAAGGGCAGTGGAACTTGGAAGGACGAGACAAAGCTTGGGCATATGGTCCAGTCCCCAGATGTTGCCTTTCTTCTTCCCAGGTCCACCTCCCCCTTGTCGGGTGCGGACGCAGCCCCGCGCCCCCTTGGCCAAGTTCATCGCAGGGGAGAAGTGGCTTCATTCGGGTTAAGTCTTTTGTTTCTCCGGCCTCCCTTCCTAGCTGATTAGCGCCGCCAAGTCGAGATTCCCTGAGCCGAGTGACTGGTGTTTAACTCTGCAAGTAAGGGTCGTCTTGTTTGTGAACAGGACTTGGGTGCAGAGGAGGGATGCGGAGAGGCGAGGTGCTGCGCCGGCCGGGACAGGGTTCTGCCGGGTGGTCCGGGCCCTGGCCGTCCCAAGCTGTGGTCCCCAGGCGTTGGCACCTTCCAAGTCCCCGCAGGGGTGCGGGCCTGGATGGGTGGTAAACTCGTGCTGCAGATAACAAGAATCACCCCAAAGGAAAAAACGGGACTCCTCTCAGATCGGCGTTTTGGGGACACAAGCTTCCGCTCATTCGGGTGCGTCCTGGCATCTCTGGGCCACAAGTGTCCCTCGCCTGTTAGGTGACCCCAATTTGAGCAGATGGGAACTGACAGTCCTGTGAGCAGCGCTCTCGGTTGGCCTGGGAAAGAGCCGGGTAGGCAGCGACCTAGTGCACCCAGGACAAGGCAGGAGCATCCAGGCTCCAGACTGTCAACCGGGTCCCGTGCTGGCACCCCTATTTCTGCCAGCCAGGCATCGACCCCACCCCTCTTGTGGTCAGCGGGTGACCCCTTGCTAAGCCAAAATGCTTTTGGTGGAGAGTCACGCACAGCAGCTGGCTGTTCCACTCCCAGCCTCCACTCTCTTAGCCGTGATGGGTCCCTGAGCTCCCAGAGCCAGCGCCCTCCCACCCCACCCCCTACCCCCATCAGCTGCCTTGATCTCTGCAGAACCACCCAACTTTCCTGGAGACAGGTCAACAAAAGAGTGGGGAGCGTGGATCTTCCGCAGACAAACAATGAAATAACCGAGAAGCCTGTTTGCATACACATTACCCTGAACCCGATTTCCCAAGAACAAGCCACGGCGCACACGCAGCCGCACTCATCTTATTTTGTGTGTTTTTAATTTGCTTACATTGAAGGATGGTGGAAAGAAAGAACGCTGCACAGGAAAAATAAAAGGGTGGTCGCAGGGTCTTCCTCTCATTCTCCTTTTCTTAGAAGTCTAAACATGTCCGGATGTCCTGTATGAAGCCACCACCAATTCAGACAAAAACGTAAATTCTAACCCAAGAAAGAGACTATACAGTTAGACATCGTTTTGTTATTCTGCTGCTCCCATCATGGTGATTAGGCGTTGTGAATGTTTCCTTATTTATTTAGGCTTGATCTCAAATCTTCAAATAACTAGTATTAGTATTTTAAAAAAGTATTTAGTCATTTTAGAAATCTAAGCTCAAAGTATATAAACCACACATACAATAAAATCCACTATCAAATATTTTATTCTTTTGCAATAGAAAACAGAGTTCTATGCCAAATGACCAAATCAAAGGACATATTGATTGCTGTGGAAAGGACACTTTACCACTAGTTTCACCCTATATATTTCCAGTAAGTGGTTGAATTAGCAGAAAATTCTTTAAACTATCCGTGTTACAATTGCAACTTCTTCAAAAGCAGATCGTGGCAATAAGTTAAGCCATGTAAACATCTAGACTGTAATAGTAAATCAAAGGTTTATTAAAAACCGACAGGATAGAATTAGAAATTTAAAAAATTTTTTTTTCTGCTTTTCTAAACTTGTCATTTGGACAATAGATGGTCCTTGGCCTTTTGTTCATTTTCTTTCGTGTGATCATAAAAGAACAAATGTATTGCAGCTGGGTGAGTGAGACATTTCCCCAAGAATGGCCACGCCAGCATCTTCTACTTATCTAAACTAAATTACAGCTTAATAATATCCAGTCTTGCTGCGTGGATGCTCTTGTACACCTGAGCGGCTAGGGCATCTTACTGCCTAATTTCTCTTTTGTATTATGTCTTGATAATGAAAATACATTATTATTTCTCTTTTAAAGTCCCTCTTTGCCCCCTCCCATGTCGAAGTCCTGAAAATTCTCAAACCAGCCCAGAGAAATACAA
Organism: Onychomys torridus; assembly: GCF_903995425.1. NCBI lineage: Eukaryota > Metazoa > Chordata > Mammalia > Rodentia > Cricetidae > Onychomys > Onychomys torridus. The sequence goes on along the minus strand of NC_050453.1, from coordinate 8,787,210 downwards.
ATGCACAAAGCGACAGGCGAAGCGGGCCCTGTGTTCAGCACTCAATCATTTCCTGTCACAGGTGCAGCCACTATGCATTATCCTGCCGTGATTGATAGAGTGGGTTTGTGGAGACCAGGGGAGCCGAGGAGGCTCAGATGGGGTCCTGTCATTTGGGCTCCCTTTCGTACTACCTGTGGGGAAAAGCAAATTCTTTGTGGGGATTGGTTGTTTAGTGAGTTTTAAATTTTACTTCCTTGTATATAATAGAAAGGTCCTATTTCCTAAAACTGAAGTATAGCTCTAAGGTTGGTCTTAGAGAAAACTTCATGCTGGGGGAAAACAAAAGGTTAATCATAATACAACAGGCCTTGTCACATGTGGCCTTGGCACATTAGAGAACACACCTGCAGCCACATTTCTTATAATTGTATTAGTAATTGCTACTTTTAAAATCTTAGTGTATAAACAGAAAAATAAATAAATGCCTTATACTTCCAGATGGCCACCTAATATTGAACTTGATAGCTGTATTGGAAGGCTAAACAGAGGAGTTAATGTCATTATGAATTAATTTGCTAGATGTTGAATTGTGGTATTATATTCCATTCAATAATAAGCACAATCCCTGACTAACAGCCAATTTCAGTCTTACATAAAAATGCAAGATAAAAGCATTGTGGCTATACCTCATCTTAGCTGGGGTGAAGATTTTTCTGTGTTTGCTTTTGCTATGATCAGCCAAGATCTTAACTTAATTAATGTAAGATCAAGGCTGACAACCATCACACCCCGTGTTATGTAAAACTATAAAATCCTCTAGGTCCTTCATTTCTTTTTGAAATGGCTAAAGGCAAAATGATTTGCATAAGGAGATCTCAGATTTTAAAATGTAAAACTTCTTTCATTGGGATTATTAAGTGTCTTTCTGCAGTGCCCACAGATGTTCAGGCCCCCACTACAATGCTTTCATATTGTTCTTGCGGGGTTTTTTTTTATACACAGCCTAATCGATTGTTTAAAATGATAGAACTGGGGAATTAAATGGCTTTTTAAATGTTCCATTTTTTGACAGCAGAATGTTCTTTTATATCTATATTTCTCATTTTATAACTGTAACAAACAATATTGTTTCTCTGAAACAATTCTGCCAACTAAATTAGGATCCCAGAATGTGCATTTTAAAAAGCTGACAAATTATTTCCAAATATAAAAGAGGGCTGGGCATTGTGGCTCATACACCTCTTGCTAGAAAAAGGGCCACATTTATAAGGGATTTTTTTCTTTTATTTTCTTTCCCTGTGATTGAGAGAGTCTGGCAAGCTCAACAGTTAAAAACAGAAAACAAAACAATCTGGTAGCTCAAATCATCCATCATTTGGGGTAAAGATTTACATAAGAAACACTTATAGGGATACACTAAATATATACTAGTGGTAATTTATATAGTAAGTTTATCCTTTTTAAACCAAGATTAAAATGAGAGGGATGTGAAAATTTAGATGTTTCTCAGTAAGCCCTCAACACTTAGGAAATTCCTTGAAATTGCTGCACACAGTGCTGAGCAAGAGCTTGCAACTGTGAAACTATGGTGTACAAGTTCAAACACTGTCCATCAGCAACCATGAAAACACTGTGTGCAAGTTCAAACACTGTCCATCAGCAACCGTGGAAACACTGTGTGCAAGTTCAAACACTGTCATTCAGCAACGGTGGAAACACTGTGTGCAAGTTCAAACACTGTCCATCAGCAACTGTGGAACTATTGTGAGCAAGGTCAAACACTGTCCATCATTACATTTTTCAAAGTTGGTGAAACAGCTTTATTTTCAGCATTTTTTTAAAAAGCAGGGCTTTAAAGGTTCAGATAGTTCTTAGTTATTTTAGCTGTTAGGAAAGTGTTTTGTAACAAAGATAAAATGTTAAAGCACATATCACTTTATTGTAATTAGTGTCTGGCTGTCTTGGATTTATAGTTAATTCTGTCCATTTTGTTTTGTGTTAACTATAAAGCAAGAATAGTAGTTATGAAGTATTCCATACAGAATATTCCTCCAGCATTTGATTTACCATCGGATGAATAGCATCCTCAGAACGATAGCACCACAGTGAGTTTGTGATTGAAGAAGAATCTCTTACATGCACACAGGACTTGCTGTTTCTTTGAATGCCAGTGAGTTTTTGGTTTACACTGAGCCACATTCAGTGAGTGCTAAAATAACAAAAGACCATGGCTGGTTAAGTGAAACAGAAACTTTGTGAGATGTCAAAAGAAAATTTGATTGGCGCTGGATGCAAGCATGTGCTGGTCCACTCCGTGCCAGGTAGTGATAATTTTATCTAAATATTGATCTAGTTTGTAGATGTAGCTCCGTGGAAGAGTGCTTGCCCAGCATGTTCAACAGCCTAGATTCAGACCCCTGGCGCTATGATAAATAAATAAATACATACATACATACATACATAAATAAATATTGATGCATGACGAAAAATTGACTGAAAGGGCAAATAAGATGTCACCCAGGAGCAAGTTAACCGTGTTGGTATGTATTCCCAAATATATTATGCTAGGTAGCAGACCTAAAGCTGCCAGTGTGGCCACTAGGTAAATTTGTCAAAGACTCAGGTGCTGGAGCAGCATACACATTTTCCTGCCTCTGCAGCTTCTGGCCATAAGGCCATTTTGGAAGGACCAAAAGTGGAAAGGGCTGATTTCTCAATAACCAGTGATGTTGCTCAGTCAATAAAAGCATCTATATCCTCTGCCTTTCAAATAGAAGTGTACATTTACATGTATACATGTGCAGAAACAATGGGATATTTCAAAGAACAGTGTCACAACACACAGGAGGAAGGAAATATGGAGAGGCAGTGTGAGGGAATACATAAGCTGTAATTTAAACAATGATCTCAACCAGCTTGAGTAATGCCATACCACCTGCTTACTTATGCTTTGGGAGGCTCGCAGACACTGACTGCCATGTCAGGAATTCTCAGGTTCAAAGCAACACAGCCCCTGTACAAATGCCTCTCCAAGTGAATCCAGTGATGTAACAGGATAAGGAGAAGATAGCCACCACTGAGTTCTCGACTGGAAGACAAGATCCCACCTGTACATTGTCCCCCTTTTCCTCAGCAGACCTAGGCAGACCTCAGCAGAATTACTCTTTAAAAAGTGTAACATTTATTAATTATGTGAGGATTCCTTACATGCATATGATCATATTTAGCCCCCCTTCATTTCCCCCCACATCACACCCACCCTTTTCCCCTTTGGACCCAGGAAACTGTATGTTCACATGGTCATGGCTGTTTCATCTGCATGACGAAGACAGAAAAGTGACACCAAGCAGTGGCATTATTTCTTGGAAATGTATTTTCTTCAACCAATGGCGATTTTCAGGAGGTTTCAACCAGAGTTGTTTCTGATTCAACATCTGATTTTTGGAGACCAGGGAACTGTTTGAATTAAACTCACCAGGCGCATGGTTTACCTACTAGAGTCTTTAATGCCTAGATGATACACAGTATCCTATAATCACTTTGTTTGCATGAAGTGGGTGTTAAGTAGTTATATTTTTGTGCAATAATTGTTGGTTGGTCTTCAACAACCATCTCTGTGTCTCTAAGGACTGAAACACTTGTTGAGGACCTAGCATCAGCCTGCCTGTGCATCCATCTCTCTTTTCCCCCTTTGTCTTTTAGGGCACACACCAGTGTGGAGGGGGTAGGTCACCATGGTACACATGTGGAATCAGGGAACAATTTCCTGGAGTCATTTCCACTTTCTACCTTTATGTGGGTTCACAGATTGTACTGAGGTGACCAGCTCAGTACTGCAAACACCTGCTGAACCACCCTGCTCACCCCACAACCTGTCTCTCTCTCTTTCTTTTTTTCTTTGTGTGTATCTCTTCCCACTTTGGATTACTAAAGAAGCAGGACAACAAAAATACCAGAGAAAACAATCCAGTTCCTGGTGGTTATTTGTCAAAAATGACCTGTTAAGCTTTTTAGAAACACGTTAGAGAATCAGCCAAGACTGGAAAAGCATAGGACTAGCTAGGCATGATAATCCAGGTCTGTTAATAGGTGACCATTAGACTGGAAAAGCATAGGGCTAGGTAGGCATGGTAATCCAGGTCTGTTAATAGGTGATCATTAAATGGAAAAGCATAGAACTAGCTAGGCATGGTAATCCAGGTCAGTTAATAGGTGATCATTAGACTGGAAAAGCATAGGACTAGCTAGGCATGGTAATCCAGGTCTGTTAATAGGTGACCATTAGATGGATGGATAGAAGTTGGTAAAGATGTGTAGAGAACTTTTAACAGTGTGTGTGTGTGTGTGTGTGTGTGTGTGTGTATAAATATTCTGCTTGGTGGAGACCACAATAGCTCTTCTACTGAAGCTCCTTCTCACAGAGAAAGCCCCACCCGGAAGCTAGCAAGCCACAGCTGTGGCACCACAGACAGGGAGCGGGGGGGGGGGGGGGGGGGCAAGAGGAAAACCAGGAGACTTAGTGGAACTAAAGCATCTGTAGGAAACTCATGACTTTGTTATGTGTGGAATGGCCACTTAAAAATAACAAAAACAGGAAATTCAAACGGGCGGCATCTACTTATCAGAAATGAACACTGATTTCAAACCATAGATATCTCTTTGTTACGGTTGGCAGGAAAGGGCTGAACACAACAGCAACAAAATTATTTGGCTTACAAAACAGGTAGTCTTTAGATTGGCATGGGAAAAAAAAACAAAAAAAACTTCATGTGTAGTTCAGTAAGGTACCAAATACCCACTTCCTCTCCTGTCTTCCTACTGGAAGCATCTACAGCTGGATCTGGAGCCTCTGGGTTCATAGTGGATCCATTTCCCAGCAGCTCCTGAGCATATCTCAGCTTGGCTTTTGCTACAGGGAAAGACTACACCCTCCAAGGTCCAAACCAAGCACAAAATTAAGGATTAGTGCAACTGATGACCACAATGAAGCCTCTCTCCCCAAATATCCCATGTTAGAGAGTTCCAAAACTATTTAGTATTGGGGGGGAGCAATATATGATAGGCAGGCAAGTTTAGATATAATGGGACAGGCTATGGTTATCACGGGCCAGTTGAATAGAGAGGTCACACGGTAACACTACCCACTCTCATATTTTCATTCTTTTGCAAGCCAATGGCTTGGAGCTTTGTACTTTTCTTCGCTATGATGTATGAGGTGCTTGTAACAGAGATAAAGGGTTCAGCTCTGGCTCTTCCCAAGCTTGCTCGTGGCCTAGTATCATTAGTGATATCAGAGCAACATATCTTCTGCAAACAAGGCCACCAACTTATTTATTAAAAATAGAAAAAAAATACGATTGAATGTTGCATTATATTCTTCTAGGAAATAAGCATGCATTCTGAATCTTTAGGTTTTTATATTTAGATTAGTCCAGTTTAGACAAACACAGGGAAATAAAAGCTAATGTGTCACCACGTGAGAAAGAATATAAAGAGTCAAAGCTGGAAAGGGACAGAGTTGTTTCTGGAGGAGGGGGCATCATGAACACACACTTAAAAGCAATGCCCTCCAAAGGAAGGTGCAGGGCGAGAGCTCCAGCGTGCTCCTCTGTGGAGCTGGAGCGATAGTGTCTCCCTTTGGGCCCCTGCAGCCTGACTGCTCTGCTCAGCAGGGACGGGTGTCAGGGAGCTGCAGGTGTCGCTGAGGCGGTGAGTGATGGCCCCATCAGCTTCCCACCGCGATCCATCACGCGGCCCCAGCCGGTGAAGAATCGCAGCCCTATCAAGGTGCTGAGCCCGGCAACATATCATTAAACAAGGTTACCACCGGCAGATTTGTTCCCATGATCAATCTGGTCAATAACCGTTCCACCTCGCTGTACAGTGCCTCCCCAACCCCCACCCTAAAACATAAACAAGCATTATGGAAGCGTTTGCAGAACAATGTAAAGCTTTCTGAAGTCTTCATTTCTCTGGTGGCATTCCCAAGCTTCTTCAAACACCCGTATAAATCATGAAAAATAACCTTTTCTACAGGATATACCCCCAGGCAAGCACTCTATCCTAATTCCATATTTTATTGCCTGATACCGCCTGATTTTTTTTTTATTTCCAATTGATTACTGAATAGCATTGGGACAATTTCTTTTTTTATTTCCCCTCAAGTCTGCATAGCTCACTAGTTTCTCCCCTTAGGAGGTCCCAAATGAGATAGAAGTAAAACACTTACTGCTTTTACTGCTAAACTTTAATTCTCATGCTTCGCGTTTAACTCCTTCATAGGTCTCTGCAGAGGCATCTCAGTGGTGTTGGAGCCTTGCCTAACAGGAAGTACATGGACTCTGCTGATCATGATGGAGACTGGAGTAGCCATGAACTGCAGAGTCAAAGGGAAACTTCATGGGTAAAACCTCTTCAGGGCTCTCTGTAGCTGCTGATTTGCGGCAGGATCCCAGTCCAAACAACTGAAAAATAAAAGTTCTGCAAAGAAACAGTGTTTCCCAAGGATGACCCGTTCTTCCTGGCCAACCCCACCTTAACTGTTTCAAGATCTTTTCATTCCTCTCACTGTATTTCAAAATAGAATAAGCATTTATTTATGTGTCGGACAAAACAAAAATGCCGTTCTATTGAACAGCTTCCTCCTCGTCCCAGCGTTCAATTGTCAAGCCAGTTACTCCTTATGCTTGAGTCATTTATGCTTGTAAGTTTATGTGCATTTAATTAAAAATGAGTGTGTACATGTCTTTATAAAATAGATGTACAAGTAATCTTGGCCTTCATTGAGCTTGATTATTTTACTGAACAGAATAACTGATTGTAGAAAAAAACACAATCGTCAACACAAATGCAAATACTGTGCTGACTTTTAAAATTCTCAATAATTCAAAACTCAATTGTTATTCTTACTTCAACAGTTAGCCAGGACCCCCTTTAGGACTGTTCCAGATTAAAAGAATAAATTTCATTTTAAAATCCCTCCCCAAAAGGGTTCCTAAAAAGTCCCTTTCATGTGATTTCATGATGCAGAGGGAAAAAAATGTAGATACTCAAATTGCCTCATCTATTTTTCCTTTTAAAAATATTTCTGAGTATGTGCACCCTTCCGGCACTAGGGTTACAGGCACACCTGTGCCCAGCTTTACATGGTTGATGTGGATCAGAGCTCCTTGTGTTTCCACAGCAAACGCTTTACCCATTGAGCATCTCCTCAGCTCTCCTTATCCTTTTCCGTAAATCCACTCTCCCCATTCCTTCTTTATAATCTCAGTACAGAAGGGCTGTAGCGGGGATTTACCTCTGCATAGGGCTCCCAGGTATTCTTGTCATCCAGGAATACACAGCACTTCCTTTAACTGTCCACAGTGCAAAGAATAGCATTGTCTTGTTGAGTGAACAAGTACTATGCTATTCTTGATGACTGAAAATTCAGATGTTTACAGAAAGTATAACTCATTGTTTGATGTTCAAAAATATATTTTTATATATTTTTAGAATTACATGTGTACTTTACTGGCCATGTTGATAGAGGTCTATAAGCTGAGCACTGGAGAGGCTAAGGCAGGGGGATCATCAGTTTGAAGACAGCCTGGGCTGCAAAATAAGTTTTAGGCCAGCCTGAACCATATAGAAAGAGGGTGAGGAAAGAATTGTTTAGTGTATAATAATGGAATTCATGAAAAATTATTTCTTTTAAAAAAATCTTTGTCCTTTGTCTATTTGTGAGTGGTCTTAAAGTAACCCTGACATATAAAACCAGATTTTAGAATACTTACCTTTTGTTATTAATTATCCTAGGAAAGCAATTGCCCAGTGGTATAGAAGAAAAGTATGTGTTGTTCTCAAAGAGGGTGTATAGTGCCTCATTAATATGCTGGCTACCCTGAGTCCCACAGTCTCCTCTGGGACATCATTTCATACATCAGGTCTGATTAAAATGTATAGGCTTGGCAGCTCTTAATTCACTGACAGGAAAGGCTTATAGCTGATCCAAGTATATCTATAGTTTACTAAATATTTGTTGTGTGCCCCTTGTATACAAGGTACACGGTTTGATTCCTGCTTAGAATCATCCCATGTCTGATGTCACACTGCTGTGTTGAGAGGCCCTCAATCCGAGTCAAGTGGTAGAGACTTAATTTGGTTAAAACCAAGATGACTTATAGTCTGGACACAATATTCATGGCAGCTTTGTAATGGGCCTGGGCGGCTCTTACAGCACAGTAATGTGAAACTTGAAGGAAGCCCATGCTTTTGTAATATACTATAATTTGACTTGGGCTCTGCTTAGATACAGTCATCAATAACTTGGTAAAACAATTTCAAATCTTAGCATCAGCTCTAATGGCAAAAAAACGCCTGGACTTTGGAAAGGAAGGAGATGGAAAGAATGCTCTTTCCCTCTGTCTTTTGTTACTGATTTAACTAATGTCAGACTTGATCCTAAAAAAGTATAGTGAAAAGAATATGAAAATATGCTGGTGGTGGGTGGATTTAAAGAGCACCTTCATAGCATTTTACAGTCTCCATAAAATTAATTCCAAGAGTTTGTAAATAGCCAAAATACTGATTAGAAAAAAGCACTTTGTTTTTTACTCAGTAGATTTTCCCTTCATGTACATTAGGCAAGTCCTCTAGTACCAAGGCCCACATCTCCCATTTTCCTATCTAAGGGTCGTTTAAGGCCACCCTGTCCCTATACATGAGTGCCAGAATGGAATTTATACCTTCTTCAGTTTCTGTTGTAAGCCCCAGATCTGAGTCTCTCCATAATTAAGTCATTTTCATAATCCTTCCAGCCTCACCTTGTGTAAATTGTATTCTCTGTGAAATGCACAGGAAAGCAGATCAAATACGGTGAGTTTCTGTCACGACAGCTGTTACTTGTGCTACATACACTTCTTTGAAAATTGTTTTTACATGCATTTATTTATTGTGTGTTTGTTGCTTGTGTGTGTTAGCATATGTGGCCACATGTGTGTGGGTACATGTGGAAGCCCACAGCTGTTATGTGCCTTCCACCTTGTTCATTGAGGCAGGGTCTCTCTCAACTGAACTCAGGCTTCCTTCATGGACACAGCCAATCTAGCCTGCCTGCTTGCTCTAGGGACCCCTACTCCTCACCTTCCCTACACTGGAATTACAAGGAGGTCACCACATCCCCCCAGCATTTATGTGGATCCTGGGGGCCTCATCTTGGAACCTCATGCTTGGACAGCAAGCATCATAT